>NC_067482.1:96770503-97145503 GCF_947179515.1 Apodemus sylvaticus | reverse complement strand
ATGTTTGCATTAATATAATATATATGGTAATTTCTTCACTTAATTAACGGGGAGGTTCAGCTCAGTAGGGGTATGGGCTGATCATGTGTAAAATTGATTTGTGAGGGAAATATTTGATAGACCGCGGGGAGAAAGCTGCTTTTGATGGACAGCTGCGGGACAGAAGCAAGGAGAACAAGTTTTAACTTGAATTTTTGTCTAGAAAGAAGTGCGGCTCTCTTTAGTGGTATTACTTTTGAATTATCTACAGTTTGGATATTTTCACTGTTAAAAAAATTAATCATTTTTTGGAATCAAAAAAATTTAAAATCATCTAAACTGCAATTCACAGTTAGCATCAGCATTTTAGGACTCTAAAAAAGTACCCCATTTTATGTTTTTCACCTCCAGGAGACCCAGAAAAGTCTAAGTACAAAAACTACCCTTGGTGGTTCCTGAGAAAGCATTTGGTGAGGCCTGGTGAGCCTCAGAGTGTGTGTGTACAGCGCATACTGCAGAGGGCCGGTGGCTGCTGCCCCGGCACTGCAGAACTGAGAGGGCTGGTTATGAAGTCTGTACTGCAATGAAGTTTAGTGTTGCTATAATTTCTGCTTGCTTATTTGTATTGTCTGTAAAGTACAGTCTTTGTTTTATACCTTTGGATGGGACTACAAACAGAAAAATCCTTTAGAAAACTCCTTGTTGTCTACTAGGTACATGGGAAACATCTACCAAGTTACTCTTAAGTTTGATATTCACCAGGAGCGTACATTGAAATGGAGACTGATGATCTTCCAAAATATTTAAACTTTAAATTTATCAACTGCCATAATCAGTTTAACAAGTAAAGGTAATAAAAGGCAGTTTTTTAATAGTTCAGAAAGTGTGTAAACTATAAGTATAATTAAACATATTAATTGACCATGGGAATCTATAACTGTAACTCTTGGTTGTGCTTCTTGCATGAAGAATATACTTTCTCCCAGCTCTCCTAACACCAGTGCGCCTCCGGCCCCAGATGCTCTGGAAAGCATCTGATGGGGCTGTGCCACTTCTGTCTCTGAATGAATAGTGCGCCATAGATTGGCAGTCGTATCCGTGATGAGGAGCGACTAAGCTATCGGTTCGATATCCAGGAACCTCAGAGGGCATAAGAGTTACGAGAGCTTTCGTTTATTTATTGTAGCAATACCATAGGTAACAGTCCTGCCCATATAATATATACCTATAGTATAAAAATTCAAACTTAAAAAAGCTATACTGGTATTTCAGAATATAACTTGTATTTCAAGTAAATTTTATAGGAGCATTTTTAAATTATGGATTACTCTGAAAGTAAATTTTCAATTACAAATACAGTTTTGGTTAAAGAGAAAAATTAAACAGTGAACCAGTTGAATTAGATCCTAAGTAGCAAGGTTTGATATCTGCCTAGATAAAATGTATACCCCTAAAGACTATTAACACTTCAGCTCAGTAATATACAGGATCTAACTAGAAAAAAATATGGAAACATTGCAAACTTTGTTTCAATCAGTTGTTGATTTCTGAGACAGGGCCTCACTAGCTAGTCCAGGAGAGGCTGACCTTAGCTAGAGGAGCTGGGCCTGAGCACTCTGCCAGTTCACCTGCTGCTCTACCTCCTGAGTGCTGCGGTCAGGCATGCGCAGCCACACTCGGCCTCTTTTCATCACTAAAAATACATGTATATATTAAATAAGATAATTCCTACAAAAGCCACAAAAAAAAAAACCAGAAGGCCTGTCTTTTTACTTTTGTTTCTGCAGAAGAAATCTGATTCTAAAGATGAACTTATAGTAAAACCTTACTTCTATATATTGTACTGTTGAATGAAAGATTTAATAGTCACCAAAGGAGAAATTCTTTCTGTCTTCATTGATGCCAAATTTACTGACCTTATTCTAAGGGGGAAAGCCATGTAACTAATTATTAACTTTTTATATCTGACAAATCTTGGAATGGATTTATAAATGTAGCACTAACCAGCTGCAATGTTCAGTCTTTGCAACAGTTTGTTATACATGATGCATATGAAAGATTGCTAAATGCAGGGAGGGGTGGCATCTTAGTGCTAAGGCTGAGTCTAAGTGTGTGTTTGCTTCTCTAGGTAAGTGCTTTACTAAGTGTTTGTAGAAAGGAGAAATGCAACTTACAAGTGATTTTCCCCCTTCCTGTTTGTTCTCGTTAACAGAAAGGGTTCAAAGACACCAGTCAGTATGTTGTAGGGGAATTGGCAGCACTGGAGAATGAGCAGAAGCAAATTGACACCCGTGCCGCGCTGGTGGAGAAGCGCCTCCGCTATCTCATGGACACAGGTACGGTGCCCAATTACACTGTAAACAGTTTTGGCAAATTGAGCGTTCACAAACTCTTATAGAGTTTTGGAAGTGTGAATCTTTGAAGCCTGAATGTTCAGCAAAACTGCCTTGAAAATAAAAAGGCTGCGATTTGCAGCCACCTCTCTGGGCCCTGGTGATAAGAGCGCCTTCATGGGAAGTGATAACTCCCCCTGATACCGTGTGAGCCAGCACTATTGAACAGTGTGCTCATCCATGCAGAGTTGGAATACACATCTGTGCCTCATTGATATGCCACTGCTTAAAAAAAAGTAAGATCTTTACTGTTCTACTGATTCATTGGGGAAAAAGAAAGATTTGGCCAGCTAAAGCCATGTACTGCGTGAAGCAGGGTGCTGTGCATAGGGCTGGCTCTGTGGACTAGATCACTGAAATTTGAGAATACTATCTGGTTACTGATGCTCCACAATTTTTTTCAAGAGAACAGGTTTTTAAAAGTCTGTAATACTTTATGACATAGCTACATTTGAAAGGATTAAAGTATATAGCAAGGTTTGTAAAGATGGGTTAGCGCAGCAAGGTGGCTCCTGAGCAGAGGGAAGAGTGAGTGGTATTTACCTGATTGCCAATGAAGACTATATAGATCTACGAGCACAACAAGCTATTGGAAAAGAACTCTACGCATGTGTGCATATGAGTGTGGGTATTTCCTTAAAGTGCTACTCCTACAAAATAATAATAATTGGGAATTAAGTTCAGACCCTTCATAGCAAATTAAAGGTAAATGAAACCCTACCAAAAGTGAGAGGTAAAAATCTATTCCAATCAGCCAGTTTAAAAGATAATATGGCCATTTAAAAAATAATATGAGTTAGAATTGGAGGCTTTCCTGAACTTTTTTTAAACCACTTTTTTGTTGTTGTTGTTGTTGTTTTCTTGAGACAGGGTTTCTCTGTATAGCCCTGGCTCTCCTAGAACTTACTCTGTAGACCAGGCTGGCCTCAAACTCAGAAATTCACCTGCCTCTGCCTTTGCCTCCCAAGTGCTGGAATTAAAGGTGTGCGCCACCACTGCCTATCTCCTGAACTTTTTCTTGTCTGCTTTCTTAAACTATATTTAATACTATAAGTTTACCAGAAGTAAGCTTCTTATACAGGATATTTGAAAATGCATGTTTTAGTGACTTCAAAAATTAGTCAGACAGGGACGATGGGCCTGTTGTGATCCCGTGGGGAATCCAGTGGGGAATCCAGTGGGCTTTATACTGTTCTGCGAAACTCCTGTGTTGCTCCTGGCACTCCTGAGATTCTGTCAGGATTCCCCACTTCTCTACAAGGAGAGTGAGCTTAGTTTATTTTACTTAAAGTAGTGGGCCCCATGGAAGACTTGGAAGAAAAAGTTCTTCCATTTAAAATACAAAAAAAAAAAAAAAAAAGAACAAACAAGACCGTTGGGAGAAGTAGTTGCTGACACATCTTGTGCTCATGAGGGACAGATGTAGCGGGTGCTCAGGGTCCACATGTCACCAAGTGCAAGCCCTGCACAGAATTCAGGCCACCAGAATCATGCCATGGCCTTTGTCCCCACACCAGAGTAGCTAGACTATGTTTACCAGTACCCTAACAAGTCTTATACGTGTCTTGTGTGTGTCTGCCCTCTGAACAGGTAGTCATGTGGAGTAGGCATACATCTAGAACTTTTTTGGGGGAGTTTTACCTTACATATTTTTTTTTTAATATTTGTAGACTTAAAAAAGAAAAATACGGATTCACAAAGAATATTAACACTATTAATATTTTTATACTATATATACTTACTTCTCTAAGCATGTATACTTATTTCTCTTAATCTTTTAATAAATATATCTTTTTCATTCCATATATTCTTTATTTACATTTCAAATGATTTCCCCTTTCCTGGATCCCCCTCCTCGAAAGTCCCATAAGCCCTCTTCCCTCCCCCTGTTCCCCAATCCACCCCTTCCCACTTCCCTGTCCTGGTATTCCCGTACACTGCTGCACTGAGCCTTTCCAGGACCAGGGGCCACTCCTTCCTTCTTCTTGGGCATCATTTGATATGTGGATTGTGTCTTGGGTATTCCACGATTCTGGGCTAATATCCACTTATCAGTGAGTGCATACCGTGTGTATTCTTTTGAGACTGGGTTAGCTCACTTAGGATGATATTTTCTAGTTCCATCCATTTGTCTAAGAATTTCATAAATTCAATAAAAATATCGAATAAAAAAAAGAAAAAAAAGAATTTCATGAATTCATTGTTTCTAATGGCTGAGTAGTATTCCATTGTGTATATGTACCACATTTTCTGTATCCATTCCTCCGTTGAGGGACATCTGGGTTCTTTCCAGCTTCTGGCTATTATAAATAGGGCTGCTATGAACATGGTGGAACATGTGTCATTATTACATGCTGGGGAATCCTCTGGGTATATGCCCAGGAGTGGTATAGTGGGGTCCTCCGGAAGTATCATTCCCAGTTTTCTGAGGAACCGCCAGACTGATTTCCAGCATACATCTAAAACTTAGTATATTATTTTACATTGGTATTTTTTCTTCAGTTTCTAAAGGACTCTAAATATATTAGCTGTGCTAGCCATAAAGCATGCAAATACTTGATAGTATAAGTTCTGTAATAATGTTGAATTATTTTCTTAGCCATTTTAAGGTGACTGATAGTGAATTTCTGCTGTGCTTCTGTTGCATTGATAGTTGGAAGATTGCCTTTGCTGATTGTAGTGAATAAAGTGTGTGTTACTATAAGGAGCCAAGACAAGGAGCCTCAGGTCAGAATCTATGTAATGTTTTCTCTCGTACATCCATGGAACTGATCTATGAAGGGTTCTAATGAAGAGAGACTCAGGTCCTCCTCTGCAGCCAGAGCTCACCTGTGCCGTGTGAAAAGGGCCTTCTCCAGCTGTACATCAGCCTTTCTTGAGGGTTATAGACTACAGATTGATTCTAGAATCCCTTTGGGGATTATCACAAGACAGAATTTTATCCTGACTAGGTCTTTGCTACAGATTCAGACTAAAACTGACCTAACGTGATAAGCTCCAAAAATCACCTTGAACTGTGTCAAGCCTCCTGGGGGGGGGGGTGTGGGGGACATACTCAGATTAAAAACTAGTTAGTCTAGGAAACACAAGATAGGATGTTAGAAAGCAAAAGCACTAAACTGTCGCTTTTCTTTAGGGTCCTCATACATTCCAACTTACACTGTTTAATAGTCTTTCCTGGTATGTTAGAGACGTCAGTGTACAGAGGTAGGCAGCACAGCTTCGTTGTCACGTGTTGCAACTCAGGCTCACATAGGGGAAATGATTCGTTCACAATGACCTTGGCTGCAGCAAGGTAGTTCAGTGGGTAACAATGCTTGCGGAACAAGCCTGACAGCCTTCATTGGATCCCAGAGCCCACAACGTTGTCCTTAGGCCTCGACAGAGCAGGCGTGTGCTTTTGTATGTGCACGTGTGCATGCACATGCACCAATGCAAATAAAATTAGGAAAGGCAGAGTCACAACTTGAGCACGGGTTTTCAGCTTTTTAGCTCTTGATTCCTGTCTCTTTCCCTATCATTTCCTCTTTTCCTCCTCTGCCGTCTTTTTTTCTTTTTCTTCATAGAGTCTTACTTCACAACCCAAGCTAGCCTGGAACTCAGCCTTCCTGCTTGCCTCGGCCTCGCAAGTGCCGGGATGGTGGCATATGCCAGCACACTCAGCGCCCATCAGATTTATTTTTAGAGTGGGAAATGCTGCTCTATCTACCTTTTCCGTATACTTGAATATACAGGCTGTACTCAGCTTTTTACAGATTAAAAATCCACATGATCTAAAATTAACCATTTGAAAATATATGGTTCTATACATGTGCCGTGTACAGGGCTCTGGTATTTAAGGCAGTCACAGTGTTGTATCATTGTTTCCACCATATACAAAAGTTTTTGCCACCAAAGTAGAAATTCTGTACTCACTTAAGCAATGACTCTATTTATTCCTTCCTAAGTCCCTGAGAACTCTCTTCCATTTGGTTTCTGAATGTGCTTTTTTCTAGATGTTTCATGTAGTGGAATGGAGGGAGCGGTTTCTCCTCCTGTGCTCGGCTCTTGTTTTTAGCATAGTCTTCGCAGTTCATTTTGCTCCTGACTTGTTCTGGTTCTTCCTTCCTTTTGTGGTGGAGTAACATTTTAGTGTGTGTGTATACATACTCTGCTTAGCTGTCTAGCTATTAATGGACAGATGTTTATAATTAAGTTTTTATTTATAGGTATGGGATTTTGACTGTGTTTGTGTACCATACGTGTGCTAGAAGAGGGCTTTGGTTCCTCTGGGACTAGAGTTACAGGCAGCTGTGAGCCGCTGCATGTGGGTGCTGAGAATCGAACCTGGGTTTTTGCAAACACGCCCAGTGCTCTTAGCTTAGTCAGTGCTTCGCCCCTGATTGACAGTTCTTACTGTTGACCAGTGTAAGCATGGTGTGGGCATCTATTTGAAACACCATTTCACTCCTTTGTATGTACACCTAGGAGTGTGATTTCTGGGTCGTATTAAAGTTCTATACTCAATCAAGTTGTGAAATTTAGAAATCAAAATACATTTTCCAAATGAAACTCTCTCTCTCTCATTAAATAATACTAATGATTATCCTAGTTCCAAATTCCTAGGGTGTGCATAGCTTGAGGTTTTAAGGACAGCCTGTTTGAGGAGGTGAGAGAAAGGAGAAATCGGATGGGGGCCCAAACTGCTGGGTCTCCTCCTGGCATGTTGACAGGCTGCTCTGTCAGGGAGAGAGGGCCTTGGTGGGCCATGCAACAAGATGAGGTGCCACAGGTGTGAAAGGCAGTAGCTTGGAAGGCAAATCGGTGGGTGGCAGGGACAAAGCAGGCGTGTGGATTTATGCAGGTGTGTCCTTATCAGGCTGCTGGGCTAATCCAAAATTGACGATAGCCTGGATTCATTCATTCATACTCTCTCCTTACCTTCCCCTGCTCTCTCAGCAAAACTTAATTAGAAATATGTAGTAAGTATCTTCCCAGCTGACACTGTGTTTAAGTGCTGCACCAGTGAGCCTCTTGGCGATGTGGGACTCTGGCAGAAGCCATCTCTGATTGGACGCTATGCACCCGTACACTGCTGCGATGGGTGTTACTGTAGTGACTGATATTTATTTCCCATTCTGAATGGTTTCCATTTGATAGTCATATTTCCTTATTATAAAACTATAGTGTTTTCATCCAGTAATGTGGAAGATTTTTTTAAATAACAACATTTTATTTACATTTTAAGTATAAAAATTAAACACATGGGGGAATTTGAAGCTTTATAACCTTAAACAATTTTCAAAGAATCATGCTAGTAGCCCCCATAAATCCCAGGCCAGATGGGACTGATTCCATGTGTTTTCCTAGAGCATTGGCTGCAAACTCCCAACTGGCCGTCTAAGTGTGCTGAGAGAAAAATAATGAGTTAGAAGAAAGACTCTATGTAGCCCTCAGAATGTCTCACCCCTTAAGGATCCACATGTCATATTAAGCTGTTTTAAAGAAGGAAATGGAATGTATGTGGTGACTCCTACCTGTAATCCCAGCCCTTGGGAGGCAAAGGCAAAGATGGGCCACATGGCCACGCCCTGTATGACAGAGACAGCAGATGTGTTGAGCACGTGCACACAAAATACATGGTATATGGGTTAGTACTGATAATTGATCTTTTCAGATCACCAGAATTTTGCAACATTATCTTCCACCCAGTCTGGCCAAGATGACAGTAGTTATCATGTGTTTCTATATGTCTAGCTCTATGAAAAATAAGTGAAACACTTGTTTTATTTGTTGTTTGTTAGCATCCTATAAAAGAGCTTCTGCTAGTAACTGGGAGTTTTGTATATTTTTTATTTTTGTTTGATGGGCATTGGTGTTTTTCCTGCATGCATGTATCATGCATGTATCTGTGTGTGAGTGTGTCAGATCTGGAGTTACAGATGGTTGTGAGCTTCCATGTGGGTGTTGGGAGTTGAACCAGGTCCTCTGCAAGTGCAGTCAGTGCTCTTTTTTTTAGTTTTTTTTTTTTTTTTTAATGAAAGTGTTGGGTTTTTTCTTTAATGTATTTACTTACATTAAACACTGCCTCCTCCCAGAAGCCCTCCCTAATCCCCTTCTCTGAGAGGGTTGCCCTCTGCCCCTCCCCCATGTCCCCTCCCTCATGGCCCATCCAGTCTCCGTCTCTCACTGAGACTAGACAGCTGCTGAAGCACCCATGTGCGCCCCTCCAGATCCCCTCGTAGAGAAGGACAAGTCTTCAATCGAGGGTATGCAAGCAGCTGTGCTCCCCTGCTAAACCGTCTAAATACGAGAAACACGTTGTTCGGGTAGGAAACAGAGACTGAGAGAAATAGTGGGGAGCAGGAGTCCAAACTAGTCTGCTGTCAGTGATGCCCGACCCCCAGCAGCTCCCTGGGATGCCCAGTCCTCACTCTTCCTCTGAGAGGTGCACCTGATTTTTCTAGGGTTTTGTTAGCGACTTGGTGGATCCTCTCCGTGTCATGTCATGAACTGTGAGGCAGCGGAAGAGAAGCAGAATTCACTTTAGTTTATGACCACGCAGGCTGAATATGGAGGCCCGCACCTAGGATCCCAGCGTCAGGAGGTGAGCCAGGCAGATCCTGAGCTCCAAATCAGCCCAGAAATATCTTGTCTTGGGGGGGGGGGATAAAAAGACAAAATAAAAATGAAAGGCACTTTGCTGAGCCTTCAGGATGTAACACGCTTCTCTCTCCCCCCACAGCCTGTCTCCCTTACTCTCACAGCGTAGTGTTCACAAAAACCACTCCGCCAAGCAGCCTCACTTGGAATAGGCAGAGGAATAAAACAAACTTCTTCAGCTCAATTGTCTTTGAACATTACAGCCTTCAGAAAGTAGTTTCACTCTCTTATCAGCTGTTATGAACACCTGAAGATGATTTTCTAAGAGATTTTTAAACTAAAACTAATTAAAATCTAAGAAAGAAAAGAGTCACAGAGATGGTTCAGCAAGCAAAAGAACTGCCAGCAAACCTGAGGGCCCAGGCGTAGTCCCGGGAATCAACACAGTGGAAGGGAATAAGCAGTGTGCCCAGATCGTCCTCTAACCGCCATGTGACACATGTGACGTGCCACGCAGACATGCACGCATGCAAACTAAATAAATGAAAATGGAATAACAAATTCTAATAAAATTGAAGTGACTAACAGCTAAACAAAAGCAGTCATTTTTATGTTCATGGTAGATTTGTATAATCCTATAGTGGGATATGTATTTGTGTCTCCTGTTTGGACACCTTAGTTTTAACCTTCAAAATACAACATTGATGTTTCAGTCATGAAACTGTAACCTTAGTTGCTTTTCAAATGTATACCTTCTCAGTCCATTGGAAAAGCTTACTGAAAGCTAGTTCTTGTGTTTTGTGAAAACTGATTCACTCACTGTCTCTTGGTAAGAGTCCAAGTACTCGGAATTCCTACAGTTCTAGAGGGTCTTGGGTGTGTGTGCCTAAAACGTTCTGTGTGATCATAAAAGAATTGCCCTGTAAATAAGAGAAAGCACATGTGCACTTCTGTGATCACAGCATAGAATGATGTAATTGTGCGCTATCATTAATTTTTTTTCTCTAAGTGACCAGCACTAAATGGTCACAGAGCCTGAATTATCTTGTCACTATAATGGTGCACCTTCTCTCACTATGATGACAGATGCTATGAATAAAGTATCTGGATTTTTTTGATGCTGTGACCTCTAGATACCAAGTATAAAATTTCAAAACCTAACAAGGCATTAAAATTCTGAGGGTCAATCACAGTACATTTTTGTTGTATATTCACTTCTTTCTGGTATACTTTCATCTGTATTTTCTTATTTCTTATCCCTGCATTGAACACTGAACTTTATTATAATTTCACATTTGGCCAGCCTGCTTTTTAATGTTTTGGATGATTACATATTGGCTGATGAGTTTGCGTAAATTCAATAAGTTATTAAATAAGCAGTATTTATCACTTGAGACCATGTAGATATTATCAGATAATGAACATGTTTGTGGTGCTATATAAAGATTAATTAAATAAAAACTCCATTGACCATCTATGGTAAATGTAATTGAATTAGCAGGGCAGTAAAATAAATGCAGACAAAATAAATATAGACAAGAGAATATGGGAAAGCTTCTGTAATGTTTTAGATTAATAGGCATGCAGAATTCTTCACATTTTTTATTACGTTGTCCCTAGATGAATTCAAAGTAATTGGGGTGGTTAATTTTATTTACACAGAGCCGTTCACAGCGCATTAAATAATAGAGATAATTGAACAAGAATTGTCAAGTGTGTACTGATATCAGACATATTACAGGAGGGAATGTGCATAAAACTTCATTTCTATGCAGCCATTGTTTATGGTAATTAAGTACACAGATTTATCCCCTGGTTGCCTTCCAAGCTGTGGCAACTGCTATTGTTGTGCTCCATTAATATGTAATCAGGAAATAGTTTAATTTTCTAATCTGCAGTTTGAGAATTCACTTTCTAACAACTCTTAATTACTGCATTGCCCTAATGATGCTCATGGTTATGAAAATTGAACCAGTAAACTCCGTGGAAGAAGCCAGAGGGGATTATAATTCCAGAGGTGGCGCTCTCTTAATAAACTTGTTACGCCTTCACCAGAGGGAGCTCCGTGTCCTTCAAAAGAATTTAATTTTGTATTTTAGAATTTGCATCTCCAATGTAAGGAGTTAAACTATTTAGGAGGAATAATTCAAACCTCTGTTTATGAAAAGTGATAGAATGTTACCCCAGTGCCTTTAAAGCATTTCAATCTTTCAAGAATTAGGGGATGGGTCAAAGAAGATGTTTCTGTTGTATGAACCTGACTGTATCTAACCTGTGTGTATAAAATGTTAATATTTTGGTAATCCACTTTAACTCATAAATAGAGCACAGGGAACTGTGCTCGTTAAATGTTGGGATAGCCTTTGCTTAGTCTGTTGTACTTTCAGCTCTACACACAATTGTTTTCTCCTCTTGTAGTCTTCCTTGCCAAGGATTGCCTTGTCAATAAACGACAGCATCGAGGTTTTCTGTAAACAGTAGACATAAGGGCTTCTCTTCCATAATTCAGATCACAGTTTAAGCAGAGCGGCTGACAGCCGTGTCCCACTGCATTTCAGAGATGAGGATCTACAGAAGCCCAATTTTTTTTTTTTTTTGGTCACAGCTTTAAATAAGGGTGTGTCATACATCACCATGGTAAGATAGTCAGGCAAAGTCCCCCAACATGGTCTTCCCCACATAGTGCGAGCTCCTAAGTCAGGTAAGGGCGGTGGTGGTGGTACCGCAGGCTCAACTGGACATCCACCTATTACATTTCTGAAATCGACTGGCTTTTACTTAGCCAGAGTCATATCAGAGTAGCTTCAGAAGAAAGTCGGTGGCTTTTATTTTTGATGTGTTTCCAAACTAATGAAATGTATGTCATAGTATTAATAAAACATTTTGAAACTTGAGCCACAGTTATTTTCTTTTGTTTTCTACTTTGGTGGATTTGTTGTGGTGTTACGATTCTTGTTGTGGTGTGAGGGTACCATTGACCCTCCTTTTAAAATTAAATGTTTTTGAACTACAATATCCATTGGAATTATTGGATAAGGTGGAAGGTTCTCATCCCCACCATCTTGGGGTCCAGTTCAGTGCATGCAAAGTAGAATCTAGAATCTGTGCATCTGTGGTTTCACAGCTTTTTTTTTTTTCTTAATGGTTCTCAAACTGGTTTGTAGGTTTGCAAGTGCTGCTTGTAGACATACGTGTACCAGCATTAAGCTGGTGTAGAAGATGATCCCATCCTGAATGTACTCTAACCCCTCCAGTGTATTCATTCCACTGTTCCTTATAACACCTTTAAACCCCTCCCTCGTGGGAAGTTACCTATTTAATCTCTGAGTAATCTAAATCTATCTTGGCCTTTCCTGATGGAGGAAAAGGGTGTGCTATTAATTATTTTGTAGGGAGTTTTCTACTTTGAAGGAAACTTGAATTGTTTTTGTTTTCTGTGCCAGCTATGCCTTCTTCTCGTCAGACTCCTTATCCCAAGATATATTGCACTTGCAGCAGGAGGAAGTGGGACTGAAGGCACAGCTGCCATGCTCAGGAGTTAGGGGCTGCTTTAGAGGCTCTGCAGGTCAGAATGGTAAATAAATTGGATATTCCACTTGTATCCTTAAGTATAACTATTTTGTCTAGTTTTTAAAAATGCAAATAACCTGCTTCCTAACAGGTTAAAAGAATTTGTGCTATCATATGCAATAGTCCTCAAGACCTACTTACAGACTGTATTAGTAAAACCTATGACCATAGAGCCTGCTGTACATCAGGAGTCAGATCAGGAGTCCAGTCCAATCCCAGAGGACATGGCTTGCATCCATAATGCTAGCACTCAGGAAGTAGAAGACGAAGATGGGTGAATTTAGTTGGTTTGAGGCCAGCCTGAGCAAACTGAGGTGGAGGTGTGGGAGGGTGACAGAAGCAGGGGGCACTAGAGAGAGGAGAGAAAGAGTATATTCCATTATATTCCACTACTACTTAACTTAATGAAATGTAGACTATAATTGGCATTAATGACAAGACTACTCAAAATATAGCCAAACACATACCTGTTATTTTTAAAACAGTCACAGGCCAGATGTATGGTCCCTGCTTCAGCAAATGTGCAAGATCATTCTAGCATGCAAAACACTCTGTAATTAACAGCTACCCCTTGCTGTAAGAACTTGTTCCCTGGTAAACAAAAGCAGATCCCTTCCATCTCTTCCATAGAGCACCACCCACAAGCTGAAGGATGGGTCTTCCTGGGAACCCTTGCATTGGGTATGGGGCGGCAGACGTGTGAGTGCCCCAGAGCAGCCACGCCAGCAGAAAGTCTCACCTCTGCACGAATGGCGGGCAGCCGAGATCCAGCTGCTTGGATGACATGCCCACTTCAGCTAACCCTCCATGGCCTCTCTTCTCCCCACCCCCACTGCAGACCACAACATCACATCCCCGGAACATACGTAATTAAGACAGAACTGCATACAAATAAATGGTGGGGGGGCGAGGGGGGGCTACGCTTCTATGAAAGAATATTAACAACCAACAAGCTTGATTTGGGGGGTCTCTTGCAAGTAGTCACAGCTTTGCTGATGAGATACTGGCGGTTTGGCTTAGAGGACCATGGTCTGCAGCCCATGTTCCTTATCTGTGTTTCATCTTTGTTAGCCTTGCTTCATGCTTTAGGTGTGAATTTAGCATAGCATTAGCTCTAGAAAGCAACAGTTACCCCTTTCCTTCACCCATGTTACCCTCCATCTTCTCACTTTGCCCGTTAATCTCCAGTATAAAAGCCCTACCAGTGAGAAGGGATGTACGTGAATGATAGAAGCGTGTCGTTTCATGTAGAGAGGGGAGCATGGTAGCCTGTAGTCACCTCCTCCTCACCTTTGGTTTCAGAGACCCATGCCTAGCTGTGATCTAAAATGCAGAAGCACACACTGTTGCCTAATGCTACATCACAATCCTGCCTCATTCTCCACACCTCATCTCATCAGATGGGCTTGTGGCATCTCATACCCCCGTAGGAAATCTGAAAAGCTACTTTGAGAACAAGATGGAACATTCATGCATTTTTTTTCAATGATCACAAAAATTGTTATAATTGCTTTGTATTATTATATGCATATATTTGCTAATCTTTTGCTATGCCTAATTTCTAAGTTAAATTAATTATAGGTATGTCTGTACACACACACACACACACACACACACACACACTCAATGCTAATACTGCCTTCAGATAATTACCTGCAGGTCTTGGAACCCCTCTCCCAGGGTAAGGGTTACTTGTGTGATTACAACTGTCTTGTATTTTCTCATGCAGTTTTTCTTTACAGTGTCCCAGGCTGGGCTCAGCATGGAGCATGCTAGGCATATATTCGGTCACTGAGCTGTGCCCCCAGCCTTCATGCTTCTTTATGTAATTGGGAGGAAGACTAAATAAGGGTGGCATGAGAGCATATGCCTGACATGTCCTTTAAACACTTTAAGCTGCCTCTGGGAGCATTCCTGCATCGTCCCCTAAGCACAGCTACCCTCTCCTCTCTCAGCCTTTAAAAGCTGTGTTGTGGCTGTGTGTGTGTTCCTGACTACCCAGGAGCCTATGAAAGGTGTTCTAGGGCTGGTCCTGGCGAGGCTGTGTCCTGCTGCAGTGAGCATCACTGGACTCTGCTCCTGCCTGTTATCCAGGAGCAAGCATTGCAGACAGCGAAGTCAAACACAATAAAGTGGCCAGCTCTGTCCGCTTTTAAGGTATAAATCCAGGAGGGCAGTGATAGCATCTCCTCTTAGTTGCAGAGTTCCTTAAGTTTCATTGTCCTATTCTTGCTTGCTGATTTTTTTTCACTTATACTTTATTAATACAACTAATAGAAGGAAAAAATCAACTGATAAAAACAGTGCTCATGAGCTCTTTAGGAGTCTGTTTGCTTTGTGGGGGGGGGGCTCTAAAAACAATTCTACACTCTGAGATACTTTATATTCTAAAAAGAGGAGTTCCATTTATATTAAGTAAAAATTAAATTCCATTTTCATTCATAATGAATTTTTTTAACAGAAGTATGTGTAGTGTTAAGGCATGACTTTGTAACTATATGCCATATAAGAGTTGAAGCCAGGCATCTTGTCCCCCACCTAAAATCCTAGCAGTAGGATTGCTATGGGTTTCAGGCTATCCTGGGCCAGATAGTTTCAACAAATAAACTCGAGGTTAGTATATTTGTTATGTTAGAATTAAGAAAATTTGGAAAGTGGAGTTTTATCTATGCCAGAATCTCCTATGTACCTCATTTTTATAAATTTCAATAGTATGTGTATTTGTAGCTCAAACTCTTCATCATCACCCTAGTTTGGCTGAAGATTTAAGCTGGCATACGTGAGTTGCATGGAGCACGTTTCCTGCGCAGGACACAAACAGCCAGCCAGGCTCTGAGTATATTATCAGGGCAGTTCTTTCAGAAACGTATTGCTAAAGAAGCTTAACATTAATTATTGTAACTTTGGGAAGATTACATCCACACTAGCCTTGTAAGAAGCAGCATACACTTCTTGACCTCCTATGCTAGAGCTTTAAGACACAGAATGGCATTTTACCAACTTTAATGGGATAAACCAGTATAATCTTGCAGCAATAAGGAGAGAGGCAGTGTTTAGAGTGTAATACCGTCTGACTCTAATAGAGGCTGCCTGGTGTGCGTGTTGCAATCATAATTCATTTGTTTCTTTTGTTTTGGTTTCTGTTTTAATTATTTAAGGGGAAAGTGCCTTTATTTGGAAAGTGGAGTTTTATTATTGCCAGAATCTCCTATGTACCTCATTTCTATAAATTTCTATAAACAAACACAAAAAAACCCGCAAACCATAGCAAGTAGCTTACTGACCTTTCTGTCTCTGCTGGTAAGTTCTGTACAAGCCTCCTTCTTTCTGGTGGGGTAGAAAGATAATCAAATATAAACAGATACACCGAGCACAATTTTGAGAGCTCCAAAACACATGTGCAAAGATGTGGTCTCAATTTGGACATGCCTTTTTAGTGTAGTTTCTGATTTCCTACTTATGATCCCTTCCATAGCACAAGCAGTATGGGGCCAGCACACAGGCTTCCTGCCTGTCCGTATTATGCATTGTGCTTGTGAATACCATAGTCATTTACCCAAATAAATATAAAGCGTATATTATGTTTCCTCCACGTGTCCTTAATTTAAAAGCATATTGATAATTTTTTTAGAACTATTCATCCTAAAATAGAAAAATTCGGCATGTCTCCATTGATTTAATTTAGTACATGAGATTGTTGGATTATGATTCATTTTAATAACTACGTTAAAAAATACATCTAACACTCTTAATTAGAATAATCTCCAAAGCCAGTTAAATGTTTTAGAAGACAAACGGTTTAATTAGCTACCCTCAAAGGTTCCCTTCCCCCATATGTGCAGTGGTCATAAGCTTGGTGCGGGCCTTTCAAGCCGCCCTCGACAATTGGATGAAAAGGGATTTTAGGCAGATTAGAGGGGTGTTGCTTTATATGTTGTTCCTAACCATGAGATATGCAGCACCTACGAAGTTTCACAAAGAAATGGAAATTTAAATAAAATTTCCTTTGACAGTGGAGTTACCTCGAATTGCTAGCCAACACATCTTGTGATAAGACGACTTAATAATTGTATTCTTTTAGTTGTGGACAGAAGCAAACCCAGTGCATGCTGGGTGGATGAGCAAGTGATATGGCAGATTAACATTGTAACAAGGGTCAGGGCTGCTCCCAGAAACCAGGCCTTTGTCATGCTCTCCCATGGTGCCTGTACGACTTTGGAAATAAACTCGGAGAGTTGAAACAGAGCTGTTTCATTAAAGTCTTGATTTTTTCTTTCTTCTACTTTGTTCCTTGTTCTTGTTTTACTGTATTCCTTTTCAAAGCAACTTTATAAAGGTGTAAAGGGGGGGGGGGTTCCTTTTGACTTTTACAAAGTAGCTTCAGAATTCGAGGTTTTTGGTGCTGTGTAAGGAGGAAAGATTGCTCCTATACCCAGAAGCCCCCCCCCCCCCCCCACCATCGTTGGCTTTCTGCTGCTTAGCTTTTAGCATGTTCCCAAGTAAATATTATTTGTAGATATATATTTTTAAATTATAACTGGATAGCAAATTGTTAAATCAACCAGAAATAAAATATATGAGGATAACTGGAAAGATTAAGTTCATAACTACATGTTAGCTAATTATGTGAAATTCTGAGCCCCATTAGAATAGTAAACCCATAAAACCAAAAAATTAATTTTCTCCTGCATAAAATACATGCAAGGTAGCATTTGAAGTTCAGATAGCTTAATTGAGTTTGAAGGGGAAAGGTCACTTAATTGGTCTATTGAAATGTTAACAGAAACTGATATGCCATCCAATGGACTTTAATGGCAGCCACCAATGCAGCAATGTCTGTATTCACTTGCAAAATTGTTAATTAGGGCACTTTGGTAGTTCATTTGTTTTGTATTGATGTGCTTCATCCAATGAGAAAATCAATTTTATACAAGAAATTTACAAGGCATGCTCTAAGTCCTGAGATTATTTAATACTGTTAAAGTTTTAAATAACATATATTTTTCTGGACAGAATGCCTTGTCTGTCCCCACCCGGTCCCTTCTGAGCTCACCTTGAGGGCCGCGCACATTCTAGGCTAGTATTCTCTGACCACGATGCATCGGCAGCCTCCCCACTCCCACTTCATAACATCTGGACAAAATTATAACACCCTGTGCAAATGTCTCAGTTTTGAGTTCGTCTGAAATTTTGCTTAGTTGAGTAAACCTACCACACTACTGTCATTTTTTCTACTTAAAACTAACTAGGTGGGAAAAGGGAAGGGTAGGTGTGGACGGTATACTAACTCCCCTCTAGATCAGGGTGTAAAACGTTCTGGTGATGGGGTTACTCAACATAAACACTGAGGAAAACTGCTGAGAGTATTTTAAGGAATTTCAGAATCATTCACTCAATCATGTAAGATTCATTTATTATAAAGTTCCCGTACTAAATTTTGGCACTATGAATTCTGTGTATGCGTAATGTGATTTGTACTAATTACTTCTTAGAGCAGCTGTGTGTATAATAAGGGAAGCTTAAGACTCAACTTCTAAACACAGATTTCTAATACACTTTGTTTTGCTCACTTACCACCACATAATTATGAATGTTTGCAGATATGTGGAGTCTTAATGGTCATGTAGCCCAGGTTTTTACTTTCACTGATGTCATTAAAGAGGTTGGTTGGTCCAATGCTGTAAAAAGAACTTGCATCTTCTAGCCTATGTCTCTTCTAGCCATGGTGCCACACTCTTTTACAAAAGAAAAAGAAAACTTCAACCCCTAAATACTTTAAGAAAAATAAAGTCCCAATGTTTGAAATCTGTCTAAAACTGCACTGCATTCTGAGCTCCGGGAAGATGTTCGCCAAGTGTGTCTGAAGCCCTGACCTTGTTTCTCAGTGCAGGAGAAAAGAAGTTCATATGTGTATTTATGAGTATGTGGTCAATTATCCGTTGTCATGTATTATAGCTAAGCAAATTTTTAATCTGAATCTTCTAAATTTATATTCGAAAACGTAAAACAAACTTTTTGCAGTTTAGACTCTAAATGTTTGAGAGTGTAAAATATTATATGTATTTAATATTTATGTATATATGTAAATATACAAATAAATATATATGTATATACATATATATTTAAATTTCCTTAGGAAAAGAAGTTGTTCTGAGTCAGTTTGTGAATCAATTATCACTTTGTGATAATAAATTTCTTAGGTTCTAGTAGTTTCTGCTTTTAAGTAGTTATCCATGTATTGTTAATGTTTATGGAAAGAAATTGCTAGTTTTAGACCATGAAAATCCAAGGTACATTGTACTGTGCTTGAAGTCTTCAGTTAAACTTTATGCACTTGATTTTCTTTCCACATTTCAAACTATATATGTGCACAGTGCTTATTTAGCTTGCTACAATAATCAAAGTTCTAGAACATTTCATTGTGCTGGTATGCAAATGTATTTACATAGCAATAAGTCTAGGTTTCCTTAAAGAGGACAACAGAGCTAAAAAACGGAGACTAAGGAAAGAATGAAAGTCTCTCTAAATCCACCGAATAATGGAGGCGGTGTTAAGGCTAACCGCAGTGTTGAACTAAACAGAGGGATTACTCCTGGACTCTGCATCCCTTGTTTTTCTGCCGGGTGGCCTCACTTGTCAAAAAGAGAAAGAGACAGAGAGACAGAGAAGGAGTTTAACAGACAAACATTCACATGGGCACATGAAGAAAAGAAGTATTCTTAATTCCATCAAAGCTTAAAAAAAAATCAATCATTAATTTATTCTCACTCCAACTTTTGGTCATTTGTGAAAAACATCTGGTCTTTAAATCATTAGAACCTAGGCACCGGCGCAGTAAGAACAGCTGTGAAGAAGCATCAGGTTTAATGTGATGGAAAAAGTTATGTCCATGCGTGTGTCCTGTCTAACACATGCTACATGCGCTTACTTAAGATGCTTTACACAGTTTCCATTTTGGATTCTAATGACTTTGAAATGTAATGTGCTTTTCTAACTAGAAGTTTTAAAGATCATTACACTTTACAGTGGTAATATTCGTGTCTCTCCAAAGAATTGCTCAACAGAATAATACCTCAGTATTAGAAATCAAAGTAGTTTCTAGTAAAGCCTAAATCAAGACTGCAAATAAATATTTCAAACTAGTTTCAGGAAAAACATTCTATTTTCTACACAAATAAATAGTTGTTAAAATATTTCTTTTAAAGCTAGACTTAGAAAAGAAAACAAAAAAATGTAGGCCTTAGCTACTTCTGTTTTTAAATTTGGTATAGCTAGTTCAACAGATTTTACTTAAGAAACTTTGGTAGAAAAATATATTTACAGAGACTATTTTATAGCTATATTCACATGGCAGAGTACAGAACTGAGTCACTATGACAATAATAACATCTTGTTTAAAACTTTAAAGCTAGCAGTAAAACAGTCAGTGTTTACATGTCAATGAACCAGGTTTTAGGATAGTAACGTCTTAAGTACTAACTACATACATAGACGCTACATTGTAGCAAAGTGACAAATGGGTACATGGCAGATCTTTTCTGACTTTGTCATTTTAATACTAGCACTTAGGAGGCTGAGGAGAAGGAATGGTGAGGCTAGCCTGAGCTACATAGTGAGTTCCAGTTCAGCCCTGGGCTACAGATGTCTCAGAGCACACATGCTAAAATGAAGAACTTTCAAGGTATGGGGGAGGGGGAGCCTAACTCAAGTTGTAAGTGATGAAACTTAGAGCTTAGCTTAGTAATAAAAGAAAAAATGATAATTACATATCTAATGTATGAAAGTAATCCCTGTGCCAACACATTGTCTATATAGGCTAATGGCTTTTTAAATTATAACCAGATGCTAGTCTATCAAAAGCTTCAAACAGAAATGATCCATTCTCTTACTGTCAAACAACTTTTTCTGTTTGTGATCTGTTTGTGGTGCTGAGGATCCAGGCCAGGCCCGCCAGCACCTTAGGCAATTGACTCCCCACCTGGCTTCTCACACTGCCTTTACCAGCAGCAGCCTACCTGAACTCTGTTTTACTCTGTCGTCCTCTGAGCTTCTAATAATTACACAAGATACAAGAGTTTAAATACTCAGATTTGATTTGATGCTAAGCCTTTGCACAAAGCACTTCTTTCTCGAAATGATAAAAAAACCTCCTTCTCCGACATTTCACTCCTGCCATAAACACGTTATTGTAACAAGGCCGTGTTTCTAAAATATACATTGAAAGTAAATCTAAAAATTTATGTGCCATATGTAGAATTCACTTGTAAAACTCTGTTTAGCCCTCGTTTCAGAGGCACTGATGTCCAAAGAACTGTTAGGATACTAGAGATGAAAGGAAAATCACTTTCAACAGCTTGTGAAATACAGCATTTGAAATGGTTCTTTAAGAAAGTACAGAATGTGGCTTGCATGGGACATCCTAGTTCTCCGGGGGAAATGAGCTGTTGACATTCTTTTGGGTCATCATCCAAGATAGGAGGGCAACCACAAGGATTTAGCAGATATATTCATCTCTAAGACCTTTATCCCTTTCATTTCAATGTAGAAACATTGACATTGAATAGAATCACTAACTAGTTCTCATGAGCCTTACCTTTAAAATGGAGGAGGAAGGAAACCAAGGAGGTGATAACTCAAATGTTCTAAGAGGTGTTTGTTATTTGCATATCGCAAAGCACAAGCTATTATCCCCTCTGTTACTTTCAGAAATAGAATCACACTGTTAGATGTTGAGCAATCAGCTTTTAAATCTTAACTGAATAAATCAATCCTTTGTGTTACTTATTAGTAGCTAATCACAAAATCCTAATGTTTGTTCTGAAAACAACTGGCAACATTTTAGGTCTTTCTCTCTTTAGAGGAAATGACTGAAGCAAAGGGAAAAGCCAAACTGTGATAAATTCATTAAGGACATAACTAAGACTTACTCACACACATACCCTTTCTTAGAAATGGTGGAAAAAAAAAAACAAAAAACTTTTTGACTCAAGCTGGAATGATACTATCTAGGGCTGACTGTGTAGGAAAGGTTCCCACAATGCATTGTACAGACTACAGACTAACAAATACCCTGCTGCTTTGAATCCCCCCACCCCTTCCCCAAAGACAAAGCCACAATGAAATAGAAGCTTACCACCGGTAGCTTTCATAGCTTTCAAAACGACAAACTAGGCAAACTCTACATCTCCACCACTCCAATTTTGTCAGAATGCTAATGAGCTCGCTCTGATCTGTACTCGGCTTCCCGTGTTTTCTACATCTTCAAGGACCACATGGTGCTAGCAAAATAAAGACAACTAAATGAGAATTCGAAGGCTTTTTGTGTTAGGACCTGGTGCTTTTCAGTGGACGCACTCGTTGAATATTCTCAACTTAAAAGAGTACAACAGGGGGTTGGGTATGAACTTTTTAGCAGGAGGAAATTTGAACAAAAGTAAATTAGTGAGATGAGGAAAATATGAGAAAAATTTGTGATTAATTTCCACTCCATAATATCAATGACACCTTTGGTCCCACTTCTCCTCTCCTAACAAGAGATGCTGATAAAAGATGAATGATTCTGTGTTGTTCACAGTGAATGTTTAGTGGTTTTTAATAGCAGCATTCTACATAAAAGGCACCAGGAAGTACTCCGCATTAGCAGTTGAGATCACTAGTTAATAGGATGATGTCTTTCAGCTTTTGTCACAAGATTATTAGAAAGGATGGGTTTCTGCTCTCATCCTTGCCTAGTGTGGAGAGCCTGTTGAGTGCTAAAACACAGGCTCCTTGGTATTGTTTCCCATACAAAGCAAGAAACCTTTTAAGGCAACACCTTTTTCCTTTCTACCAGGTGATTTTGTTATTGATCTTTAATCTCCCCCTTTAGCTGTATTAAATGCTTGAAGTGTTCTGCCTCTCACTGTAGCCTTGGTGCTAGCTAGCTATTTGTGTTGATAAATTCATTAATATTAAACAGAATGGCGGGGGCGGGGGTGGGGGGAGCTGGGCTTTAGAAAACAGGCACCTCGAGTTTGGATTTAGGGTATAGATAGCCTCATACAATTGGGCTTGCTGAAGTATGTTCTGTTGGCCCTGTATGTAATTCTATATCTATTCTATATTTATTGTGCAGAACACATCTTTCCTTCTCCTTTCCTTTCCTGTGTAATCACTGTATGTGTGTATGTGTATGTATGTTTGTGTGTACCACACACACACATATTTCCTAGGAGAGCAAAGCCATTCCATTCCCATCTCTGAGTACATCCATATATAGAAAAGATGAACTAGGAACCAAAACTGATGTCATTTTTACACGCTGAGAAATGTGACCTTGGGTTAAACTGATACTGGACAACTAAGAAGTACCCAAGAGAAGACATTTGATGAGTCGAAAACCATGATACCTCTCAGATTTGGGTAGAGACTTTGTTGTCTAGTATTTTTTTCACATTCAACACATAAATTTTTTATGTCTATGCACTATTATTTTGAATTTTCCCATATCCGGAAGCATTTTATTCTAGTTTGTTGGAGTTCCATCAAAATCGCTTAACTGCTGCCTCTTAAGGTAATGATGCAGCTTACCCCACTTCTGACATAATGAGAGAGAGAATCCTGCAGGGGTGCCAACAACTGGGACAGCCACAGTTAATAAAGCCCAGGGGAAGTAAAGACAAAATTCCAAACAGTGTTTCATAACTTGCTAACTCCATATTGTTTATTTTTGCTGTTTCTATATCCCTATTAATTATGAGTAGGAATTAAGATTTACTAAAATGTCTTCATTCTGTTCTCGATAACAATGAAATATTTATTCCCATGGAAATTACAGTGTGAAAAATAGCCTTGTTTCTTAAAGTATTCAGGAAACTAGGTCTTCAGGAGCAGAAACAGACAGGAGGATTTGTTATAAAGGTGGTCTGAGGTTCTGATATTATCATATAGTTAGCTTTAATCAATAATTACTATATAGAATCTGTATTATAAAGAAGCAGCTTTTAAAGATAATATTTTGTATCTATCTGAATTTCCTCTCAAATGTTTGTCAGTTTCCAGAGGCAAGGTGCCATATACTTTGATAGACTCCAAGAGCTGATAGAATTCCCTTTTTGGAAGCAAAATGCTAACATAGTTTTGGTAATTTGGTATTAGAGATCTGCTTTGTATATCTGCTGATTTTTAATTGTGTAAAGATTTTACTTGTTTTATGTTACCTGAATCTATCATGCTCTTATTATAAGAAGTTGTAGTTATTTCATTATGTAGAAAAGAGAACATGTCAAACAGTTGAATTCTGTCAGCATCCTTGATTAGCTGAGTCCCAATGACCTAAGCGAGCCAGGGTCCAGCTCTCGGAGGCTGCCTTTTGTTTTTGTTTCTGAGTGTTGGAAATTGAACCCAGGGAGGTGTACACTGGACAAGCACTCTCGTTTGAGTAATACTCCTCAGCCTTTCCAAGGTTTCTATATGAACTTTCTCTTCTGAGTTCCTGATCATAAGGAACCTAAGACCCAGCCATCTTGCATTGGAGAATTAACATAATTTTCTGATAGGCTTATTTTTTTCAATAGTCAGATGTATACCATCATCTAAAAAGACTCAGCCCTCACTGCTGTGAATTAGAAATCTAGCCAGGAAGGATGGTGTCTAGGAGCCCACTCTGGTGTCTGCTGTTTCCATTCCTACTTGTACGAGCTCAGCTGTGAGCCTCAGTCTTCCACAGTGACCATGAACACAGCAACCACACATTATGAGTGTGAGCATCCATCTGAGGCCTGAGTAGAAGCCAGTGGCTGAGTGCTTGCCTGGGCTGCTCGCAGGAGGCCCTGTGGCTCTTAGCACTGTGTAGTTGGTAAGCCCTGCCCTGTGGCCAGTCCTGCCCTCCTGGGTCTCCCACTCCCACCCCTGTCTCACTCTCAACTACTTCTGAAATTCTCTTCATTCCTTGTTCTCTCTGTACTTAGAAAGCTAGTATCATGCTTTCCTGTTTTCTCTCCCAGCTTTCTCTTTTTCTACCTGTTCATCATCTGGGCCCCTTGAGGAAAACCCATAAAGTGTGTCTGCAGTAGCAGCACTCAACAGCTGACTTAAATTTATACAGTAAGTGTTGGATCATAGAAGAAACTTCTGATTCCACGGTCTAAAGAGCCCTCAAAGGCTCTCATTTCTGGCTTTAGTTCTTCTGCTCCTGGCTCTCAGTGGTTACCACAGGTTTTTATTCTATAGTCTTAAGTGGAAATTCTCATCTGCTGACTCATGTTTATTCATTTATCCAGAAAAACAAATGTATATAATTTCTGCCAGTGATTTTTAGATGGTATTTTCCATGCGTAGAAACTTTGAATTGAAGATGTAAAATATAATTTTCGAACCTAAGGAATGATTGTTTGAAACTTGCTGTGGCCTGATGCGGGATTGCATACTTACTCAAGCCTGCAATGGTTCTTTTTTTAACATTTAAGAAACTAGGCATTCCAGGAAAATGTTTCTCTTTTTCTCAGCAACTATCTATGACATAAAATTCAGGCATTTGAACTGATTTGGCAGCAGCATTTTTTTTTCTGAATGTGAAATTAGATTTGTATAATGTCATGCCAATGCTAAAACAACATGCCATACATGGAATTTCTCCCTTTTTTCTTTTAAGAGAAATTAATCTCAGTGATTTCTTTGTGAAAAGACCAAGACAGTGGTTCTCAAACTTTCACATCAATAAAAATAAAGCAAGCAAACAAGCAACAACAACAAACAACTTTAGTGTGGTCCTGGTACAACCCTGCAGGCAGCTGGGGGGAGGGGAGGCGGAGCCAGGAAGGGTGAGTTGGATTGCAGCCTGAACTCTATACTGAGTTCCAAGCCAACCTGAGCTATATGACAGGACCCTGAATTAAAAGCAAAAATCAACAACGAAGACATCCCAAGTAGTTGTTAAATATACAGCTTCCTATGCTCTGCTTAAAAGAATTCAGTCCAGTTGGTGTTCGTGGGGTTTGTCTCAGGGCACTTGTAGTAGGGGCTAGCCCCACACTATGCTGGAGACCCTTAGTTAATCACCATGTCGATTGAAGTGCATAGATTCCCACTGGTCCTAGACAAGTGTTGGTCTTTCTGGGTCTCTTTTCCTCAGTTGTTTAAGACAGGGGAAGGGGGCTGATGATATCATCATATCATATTATCATCGTATCATATTATCAGAAGGCTATAGGAGTCACCACACACAGGACCAGAGGGGGCTGTGGACTCACACAGACCGGCTGCTGCTGCCAGCACTCACGTCAGCTGTCACTCTTTCTACCCTCCACTGGGCACGCCTCTCATCTATGACTCTCCTTGTCCCACCACTCTCTCCCCAACCCTCCCATGTGCCCATATTCCTCCCCAGAATTGCCAGAACATGTTAGGGAATTTGGCATAACACTGGAAAGCTGTCTTAACTGTCGGTGGCTTTTTAAACCCTAGGCTATATATAAAAAGTAGCTGATGGATATTTGTATGGATACCACAGTTTTTTTTTTTTTCATGTAAAATAAATAACTAGGACAAAGAAGCTTTAGTATTATTTAGTTTTATGTATTTGCCACTATTGGGCATTAGACCTAGGACTCCCTGTGTGCCTGTAAACACCACTAAGCTGTTTACCCCAGTAGTCTGTGTGTGGGTTTTTCATTGTTGTTCTTTGTTTTTGGTTTTCTTTTTCATACTCAGTAAGTGAGTTTTAGGAAGCACATGCAAACTGGCTTGTGTATTGTATTTTGAGAAATTATCTCTAGAACATTCTATAGAAGTCAGATTTACATACCTGGTGCCCCCTCTTCTGTTTGATCCCAGTGGAAGCAAGAACTTCACTCATGATTTGGCCAAGCATGTGGCACACACCGTTAGTGTCAGCACTTGCTCGGGAGAAGCAGGAAGATCTGCAAGTTCAGGCCTCTCTCTCTCTCTCTCTCTCTCTCTCTCTCTCTCTCTCTCTCTCTCTCTCTCTCATACAGTCGAGCAGTGTGAGAATTGGTCCTTGGCTGAGACAGAAAACCAAGATGTTTGACGGCACGACGTGCTCTGCTCTCTGACTTTGCTCTCCTACTTTCCAGAGTGGAACATTTTTCTTTAAAACTACAACAAATACCTTTTCGCGGCAGCAGGAGAGACAGCCTCTCATTAGGTCGTGTTTGCACAGAGCGTCCTCTGTAACCTTGTCTTTGTTGCCCAGGGTTCTCCTCCTGAGCACCATTCTCTTATGGAGACTTTTTTTTTTTCTGACAGACATTGAATCACAGTCTTTGTTTTAGTTGCCAGTTAGGTTTTTAAATACTTTTCATAGACCTTTAAGTGCTTTACACATGAAAATTAGACATATAATCACTGTATCTTTTTTCATTCCACTTCTGAGCTGGAATATTAAAGGCATTCCTACATGGAAAGGAGCTACTACCTGAGGGAAATGTTGTGGTCTTTGTGTGTTCTGGGGGGAGGGGCACACACACACAGGCACGTGTGCATGTAGGCCACGGTGAGTCCTCAGGCACCATTCAGTCATTTGAGATAACATCCCTCACTAGGACCTGGGGTTTGTCAACTACTCTCAGCGGTCTGGCCACTGAGATGTGGAAGTCTATCTATCTCCACCTCTCCATCACTGGGATTCTAAGTAGTACAGGCCACCACACCTGGCTTTCTACGCGAAGGTCCAACATAGGTCCACATGTATATGTGCCTTACATGTATATGTGCTTTAGAAAGGGAATTATCTTCTCATCCCTAAGAATTTTTTATGTACTTTAAATGCTTTCTGTTACAAATTAATTTTTAAAATTATTTTGCTTATTTACTTTCCAGTTATTAGCTCCCCCCATTGTTTCCCCTCCCACAGCTCCTCATCCCATCCCTCCTCCCCCTTGCCTTGGAGAGTGTACCCCCTCAGGCCTCCCCTTTTTCTGGGGCCTCAAGTCTCTCCAGGATTAAGAGTGTCTTCTCCCACTGAGGCCAGACCAGGCAGTCCTCTGCTACATATGAGCCCAGGGCCTCAGCCCAGCCTGTGTGTGCTCCTGGTTGGTGCTCCCTGGGTCTGGTTAATTGAGACTGCTGGTCCTCCTATGGGGTTGCTCTCCCTTTACGCTTCTTCAATCCTTCCCCTAATTCTATCACAGGGGTCCCCAACTTCAGTCCAATGGTTGGATGTAAGTATCTGTTTCTGTCCAGTGACCTGCTGGTAGGGGCCCTCAGAGGACAGCCATGCTGGGCTCCCATCTGTAAGTACGTCATAGAGTGTCAGGCCTTGGTGCTTCCCTCCCCCCCCCCATGTCCCCCACAATGAAATGGATCCCAAATTGGGCTGGTCATGGACTGCCTTTCCTTCAGTCTCTTCTCCATTTTTGTCCCTGCAGTTTTAGACAGGAGCAATTCAGGGTCGGGAATTTCTCCCTCCTCTTGAGGCACTGTCTCTGTACTGGGAGATGGGCTCTTTGAGTTTCCTCTCCCGTTGTTGGGCATTTGGCAAAGGTCACCACCAGTGAGTCCTGAGAGTGTCTCACTTCCCAGGTCTCTGGTATTTTCTAGAGGGTCCCCCACCTCCCACTCCCCATGACTGGTTATTTCCAGTCATTTTCTTGGCCCTCTGGGCTTCTCTCCTGACCCCGCCCCCTGCATATCTGATCCTGTTCCTCTTTTCCCCTTTCCCTTCCCTCTGGCACTCAGGTCCTCCCTCCTTCTGCCTCCCATGATCATTTCCTTCCCCCCTCTAAGTGGGATTGAAGCCTCCTCACTTGGGCATTTCTGCTTGTTACACCGCTTACAGTCTGTAGCTTATATCCTAGGTATTCTGTACTTTTTGGCTAATATCTACTTATCAGTGAGTACATACCATGCATGTCCTTTTGTGTCTGAGTTACCTCACTCAGGATGATCTTTTTGAGTTCCATCCATTTGCCTGCAAAATTCATGATGTCCTCCTCATTTTTACTAGCTGAATGGTATTTCATTGTGTAAATGAACCACATTTTCTGTATCCATTCTTCAGTTGAGGGACTTCTGGATTGTTGGGGTTTTTTTTTCCAGCTTCTGCCTATTACAAATAAGGCTGCTATGAACATAGTGGAGCACATGCCCTTGTGGCATGGTGGGGCATCTTTTGGGTAAATTCCCAAAAGTGGTATAGCTGGATCTTCAGGTAGATTTATGTCCAATTTTCTGAGGAAGCTCCAGATTGATTTCCAGAATGATTGTACCAGTCTGCAATCCCACCAGCAATGGAGGAGTGTTCCTCTTTCTTCACATCTTCGCCAGCATCTGCTGTCACTTGAGGTTTTGATCTTAGCCATTCTGACAGGTGTGAGGTGGAATCTCAGGGTCATTTGATTTGCATTTCCCTGATAACTAAGGACTTTGAACATTTCTTTAGGTGCTTCTCAGCTATTCGAGATTCCTCTGTTGTGAATTCTCTGTTTAGTTCTATACCCCATTTTTTGATTGGGTCGTTTGGTTCCTCGGTGGTTAGCTTCTTCAGTTCTTTATATATTTTGGATATTACCCCTCTATTGGATGTAGGGTTAGTGAAGATTTCTTTCCCAATCTGTAGGTTGACAATTTGTCCTATTGACTATGTCCTTTGTCTTACAGACGCTTTCCAGTTTCATGAGGATTTATCAATTCTTGATCTTAGATCCTATTCCATTTGAATTAAAGTTTCTGCCTGTGCCAATAAGTTCAAAGCTCTATCCCACTTTCTCCTCTATTAGATTCAGTGTATCTGAGTTTATGTGGAGGCCCTTGATCCACTTGGACTTGAGCTTTGTGCAAGGTGATTAATTCCGGGTCTCTTTTCATTCTCTCTTCGTTTACATACAGCCTGCCAGACCAGCACCACTTATTGAAGATGCTTTCTTTTTTTCACTGTGTTTTTGACTTCTTTGTCAAAGATTGAGGTAGATGGGTTTACTTCTGGATCTTCGATTCTATTCCATTGATCTTCAATTTCATTTTTCAGGGATTTGAAATTCTTGTCATACATATCTGCAAATAGTGATACCTTGACTTCTTCCTTTCCAATTTGTATCCCCTTGATGTTGTTTTGTTGTCTAATTGCTCTGGCTAGAACTTTCAAGTACTACATTGAATAGATAAGGAGAGAATGGGCAGCCTTGTCTTGTCCTGGATTTTAGTGGGGTTGCTTCTAGTTTCTCTCTCCATTTAATTTGATGTTGGCTGTTGGTTTGCTGTATATTACTTTTATTATGTTTAGATATGTGCCATGAATTCCTGATCTCTCCAGGACTTTTAACATGAAGGGGTATTATAGTCTGTTGAAGGCTTTTTCAGCATCTAATGAGATGATCATGTGGTCTCTGTTGAGAAGTCTGTTGTAATTCTGATAGGTCTGCCTTTATATGTTACTTGACCTTTTTCTCTTAAAGCTTTTAATAGTCTTTCTTTGTTCTGTGCATTAAGTGTTTTGATTTTTATGTGATGAGAGGATTTTCTTTTCTGGTCCACTTTATTTGGTGTTCTGTAGGCTTCTTGTACCTTTATGGCCGTCTCTTTCTTTAGCTTAAGGCAGTTTTCTTCTATGATTTTGTTGTTGAGGTTTTCTGGCCCTTTGAGCTGGGATTCTTCCTCCTCTTCTATTCCTACCATTTTTAGGTTTGATCTTTTTATTGTGTCCTGAATTTCCTGGATATTTTGGGTTAGGAACTTTTTACACTTTGTAATATCTTTGACCATTATGTCAATATGTTCTATGGTATCTTCTATGCCTGAGATTCTCTCTTCTATCTCTTGTGTTCTGTTGGTAATGCTTGCATCTGTAGTTCCTGATCTCTTCCTAAGGTGTCCATCTCCGGGATCGCCTCTCTTTGTGTTTTCTTTATTGTTTTGATTTCCATTTTTAAGGGAATTGTTTCCTCTTTAAGGGCTTCTACCTGTTTGCCTGTGCTTTTCTGTATTTCTTTAAAGGAGTTTTTTATATCCTTAAAGGCCTCTATCTTCTTCATGAGATGGGATTTTAGGTTATTTTCTTGCTTTCCATGTGTGTTAGGGTATCCAGGACTTGCTGTGTTGAGGAACTGGGTTCTGATGATGCCAGATTGCATTGCTTTCTATTGTTTATGATCTTGCACTTGCCTCTGGCCATCTGGTTCTCTCTGGTATAACTGGCCTGGGTGTGTCTGACTGGAGCTGGCCCCCTTGAGGACAGGTGGCCCCCTTGAGTTATAGCTGGTTTCCTTGGAGGCAGGCAATGTTGTCTCTGGTTAGAGCAGATCTCCTGTGCCCCTGGTCACTATGACCTCCTGTGCCCCTGGTCACTGTGACCTCCTGTGCCCCTGGTCACTGAGGACCTCCTGTGCCCCTGGTCACTGAGGACCTCATGTGCCCCTGGTCACTGTGACCTCCTGTGCCCCTGGTCACTGAGGACCTCCTGTGCCCCTGGTCACTGAGGACCTCCTGTGCCCCTGGTCACTGAGGACCTCCTGTGCCCCTGGTCACTGAGGACCTCCTGTGCCCTGGTCACTGAGGACCTCCTGTGCCCCTGGTCACTGGACATCCTGGGAAGCTTGCAGGCTATAGCGTTTGGATGAGTATCAGGCCACTGCCCTGTCTCAAGTGGGGAAGTGGGATGGAAAGGGATGTGGAGCTCAGGAGGGGAAGCCCCCAGTCAGCTGGGCTGTGTGGGTGTGCCAACTGCTGTGGGTGTTTGGGTGAAATCCTTATCTGTGTTCTTGGTCACCATGGACCTCCTGGGAAGCACACAGGCTGTAGCATTTGGGCAGGTATGGGCCAGGCTGCTGATCTACGAATTAATTTTTAATGTTTGTTTTTTTAGTTCTGTTTTTCTAGAAAGTTGTAGAAAAATAAATATTAATCAATAGCCTAGAGCTTGGTATAAATATAAATAAACACACACACACACACACACACACACACACACACACACATACGTGCATTCATTCAGTTATTTTCTAAGCCATGTCAGTCTCATGTTGCCTACTGTCCTGGAAACTAGAAAGCCTGAGGCAGAAGGACACAAGCACTTAGGTCAGAAGTTCTAGATCCAACTGGCAGACGTATCAAGACCCCAAATACCTATCAAGACTCCAAAATAAAATGCAAAGAGAAATGGAAGAAGGAAGAGTGTTGCTTTCCTGAGTATCCACCATCAAAATTAGGACATATAAAGTTTCCCTTTTGTTTTTAAGAGTTAGCCCTGGTTAGGGGTGATGTGTAAGTTCACAGTGCTAAGAGTTGCCAGCACCTCGCCTGTGAGTGCCCGTTGCATTGCCTGACTGATTGTATATGGTCTCTACCTTGGCCCCTCCCAAAGCTATGACACCAACCTCCATGCCCATTCACCCTGCATTAAAAGTGTCACTTGATAGCCAAAGCTCAGAATTGTGGAAGGCAGTATCTGGTCCTGTGGTGAGAGGCAGTACATGGTCAGCTTTTGGTCATATTCATTGAAGGACCTAATTTTGTAGGAAGATGTAGAACAAGAGAGGCATTTAGATTGATAAATCTTTTTATTTTTATTTTTTTAGATTATTATACATAAATACACAGTAGCTGTCTTCACATACACCAGAAAAGGGCATCAGATCTCATTACGGATGGTTGCGAGCCACCATGTGATTGCTGGGACTTGAACTCAGGACATTTGGAAGAACAGTCAGTGCTCTTAACCCCTGAGCCATCTCACCAGCCCAATAAATCTTTTTATTTAATGAATTTAGTTTTAAGCCCCTAAAATTAAAATTTTATGTAATGTGGGTTTATATATCTTTCGCATTATTTTTAAAATAAAATTGTATTTCAAGCATAATTTTTGAAAACTTAATCCCTCCACACACATACCCCATTACTGAGACTCAAACCCAGAGCTATGTCTCTAGATGAGAAATTAATTATTAAACTACTCATAAACATTTTAATTTCTCATGAGAATAAAATTAAAGAAAGCCAAAACTTATTTTGAATGAAGTGACTTTTTTTACTTTCCTTTCATTCTATTTTGCAATAGGATCTCACTACGTTGCTTAGGCTGTCTTGAAATTCATGTTCTCAGGCTTCCTCCTCCAACTTTCACTCACTGAGGAAAAGGTGTGCACCCTTACATTTGGCTCATTCAAGTGCTTGCTTTAAGTCAGAGCAAAGGGTTAAGAATCAGTAAAACTGTATTAAATATCACAGTTCAAAAGTAGAATTCTGCTCTTGAAAATACTGACAAATATCCATAAAGCCAACAAAGCTTGGTTTCAGATAATAAATTTTTTAAAGTGTTTCTTCTCATAGCAGGCTCTGTTTTGTTTGTTTGTTTGGAGCTCGGTAGGGTTCTAATCCAGGGCTTTAAACGTGTTAAGTATAGCTGAGCTATATATTGCTTTCCCAAATGCTTTTGAATGATTCCGAAAGTTAGTGTAAACTAGGTAGCTGTTTTGCTAAACTTGATGGTAATGATTGTGAAGTGATAGGCTATGAAGAACCAACCAACTGTGGGGACGATGGCTCTGATCCTTTTTGAGGAGGCTGCAGCTGTGAAGAAACAGTATTAGGCCACACACCTGAATGTTAGAGATTGCCTCATGAGATTTAGGCCAGAATGCAAAGTGGACTCTTGGAACATCATGACATTCGTCAGATTATGAAAGATAAGTTTTATCCTGGGGGCTGAAAGAGATTTCAGGATACCTGTGGTTGGGAAGTCTAGATATTCTGGAAGTATGACTTCTCCATGCATTTCTGTGTGAAGAATCCACTGGCAACAAGAGGACCTTTAAACCTGTTAAGTAGAACGTGCACAGGCGTGGAAAGGAGCTGCAGGCATGCAGTGTGAACCTGCAACGCCAGTCTGTGAGTTAGGATCAGCCATTTCTAAGTATCAGACCCTGTCTGAAATAGAAGAAGGGATTGGGGACTTAGCTCTCTTTGAAGAGTGCTTACCTAGCGTACATGGAGCCCTGGGTTCTGGTCCTAGCACCATACATACCAAGTACGGTGACTCCCTCCTATGATCCTAGCACTTAAAAGGTAGAGGCAAGAGAGTTTCTAGATAATCCCAGGCTACATTGTGAGTTTGAGACCAGCCTGAATTATATAAGACCCATCCAACAACAGAAGCTGAAGAAAGGCGAAGCAGTTTGTGATTGGGTGAATAAAAGCACTTGCTGCCTGAGAACCTGAGTTCAATTCCCAGGACCCATGTGGTAGGAGAGAGCCAACTCCTGCAATGCAACAAATATAAAATACATTTGAAATGAAGTTAAATTTCAAGCAAAGAAGAAAATTCAATGTATTGGGAACTTGCAGCACTCTCACGAGTGGGGAAGCATGACAAAATGATAGGAAAGATTCTTTCAGACAGATTGATCCAGAAAATTCATACATAAAGGCATTAAAAATTGCATGTTCAGTCGGGCGTGGCAGTGCACGCCTTTAATCCCAGCACTTGGGAGACTGAGGCAGGTGGATCTCTGAGTTCAGGCCCAGCCTGGTCTACAGAGTGAGAACCAGGGCTACACAGAGAAACCCTGTCTCAAACAAAACAAACAAATCCATATTCTGGACTAGAGAACTGGCTCGGCTCGCAGGTAAGAGCTTTTGTTGCTTTTGGGGACCATTTTCAATTCTCAGCACCCACGTGGTGTCTCATAGCCATATGTGTAAAGAAATACCTCGCTGCCCGAGGCTGCTCAGCACGTGTGGGACAAGAGAAGCACAGGCTCGCAGCATGTTGCCCGCCCACTTACTTATGTGCTTAGGGCTCGCTGATATTTGCATTGAGAGTCAGAAACCCTTTTCATATACCAAAAGAAATCATCATACCTCCTGTCAGCAATTATAATTATTAGTTATTCCGTTATATCTAGTATTGAGTCCAGGAAAGATACGGACGCTTGAGTAAAGACTGTGGGTCTATGTGGGAGACAAGAAATGTATAATATTGTAGGTCAGACATTCTCAGTGCCTTGAAGATACTCACTTGATCTTCACAGAATTCTATGAAGTAGTGTGCATGTGCAAGTGTGTAATGTGTGTGCATAGTCAGAGGCAGGCACATGTTGGCCTCACCTTCCACCTTGTTCTTTCTGGCTTTGCTTGATGGCTGTATATGCCAAGCCAGCTGCTCCTCACACTTCTGAGTCAGGGGTTCCTGTCTCAGAAGTTGGTGACCTGCTTTGTTTTCTATGCTATGATAAAACACTTGGTGAGCAAAGGGTTTATTTCAACTTACAGTTTACAGTCCATGCCTGAGGGAATACAGAGCAGGGACTCGAGGCAGGGACCGGAGGCAGGAACGGGAGGCAGGAACCGGAGGCAGGAACCGGAGGCAGGAACCACAGCAGCCGGTTTTTCCCTGAAGCTCCAGGCCCCTCTCTCAGCTCACTTTCTTAGGCAGCTCATGAAGCTTGTGTCCTAATGTTAGCTAATTATCAGCTTACCTCAGGCTTGATCAGAGCAGCTACGATGGGAAGGCCTGTGTAGGTAGTTCATTGAGAGGTTGAACTCTCTTTTTTGTGGTTTTTGTTTGTATTTTGTTTGGTTTTTCATTTTGGTTGTTTGGTTTTGCTTATTTGTTTGTTTTTAACTGAGAACCAGAGACTTTCCAGTGCCGTTTATTTACAGACTTAAGAACTTCCAGTCCTAGGCTGAGGTTGTAGCTCAGTGATAGAGGCCCTGGGTTCCAGCATCAGGGTCACGGTAGGGCACCACATGTTTCCCAGTGCTTGACAGGCAGGGGAAGAGGACTGCCCATGTCTGAGGCCAGCATGCTTTGCATCGTGAATTCTGTACTAGCCAGAGCTTCCTACAGAGAAAACAAAACTAGAAAATACCCAAGGTGTGTGCTTTAAAAATGGCAAAACCAGGCTTAGTGAATTCCTCAGTAGGATAGGAGCCTCTTGCCTGCTTAAGTTCTGTCTCCAGGACCCAACGATGGAAAGAACCAACTCCAGCAAGTTGTCCCTTGACACCTACATGGGCACTGTGATCTGCACATGACCACACAAATAAAATACAATTTAAAAATATTTAATGCTAAAAATCTACTTTCCCAGTGGGTTTTTTCTCAGGAAGCTCTTTTCTTTTAGAATTTATTTATCTTGTCAAAGACTTTTTCCTTCGTATTACATCAATTTGTACTTCACATTATGATTTCTTATTTTTACCTTCTTTAAATGGCCAGTAAAGGAACTTTTATATTCTATTAAATACATGTGATTTTCAGTCTTAAAAGTATCTCTTGCACTTTGTAATAGTCAGCCGTGCCACAGGCTGACTTTTCCCAAGCTCAGTAGATGTAAGTGGCCGGCCATTCCGGTGGCTATGGCTGCGACTGTCTTCTGAAGGTGACAATGACACTTCAGTTGCACTGTTACCTGCATTTTTTCATCTTTTCTGCTTATGACCAATGGCATACTATGTGCTCACTCAAGAAACCCTAGCTCAGCTCTCCCTGATCACAGTGTGGGACACAGGTCTCTGAGAGCTTTTAGAAGTGTTCCCAGTTCCTAACTCTATACCACGCCTCCTGCCAGAGCCCTCCGGAGACCATTAGCTTGACTTGGCTTTGCACAGGTCTCCATGTTCCATCAGACGAAGCCCACTGTGACAAGGCTCTGAGTTCAGTTCTCATCACCACAAAAGGGCAAGGGGCTTAAAAGGTTCAACCATTAGGATAGTCAAGGGGCTCAATTAGAAAAATAATAATCTAAAAACTGAATTGAATAAAGGCATGTAAAGATCAGAGGATACATTTCTGTCGTGTGCATCCCAGGGACTGAACTAAGGGGTTTGGGTTCATCTGCAAGTGTCTTCAGCACCTGAGCCATCTCCCTGGCCCAGTTTAGTCTTATCCACAGGATTCTCAAAATTAATGCAAGAAAATACTAATAAAATACACTGTTTTACAAGATGTCTGTAAAGCTTATGAATGGGTAGATTCCTGAACAATACTTTAAGGTATGGATTGGCTATATTGCCATTGAAGTTTTACCCAAATGATTTTTTTAAATGAGAGAGAGAGAGAGAGAAAGAGAGAGAGAGAAAGACTCATTAAAGTTTGTATGAAAACCATCATTAAAATATGAAAAATATTTTAGATTAAAATGAATTGAGCCAGAAAAATGACTGAGAAAGTAAAGACACCAAGCCTGAGAGCTGGATTTCAACCAAGAACCCACGCAGAGGAAGGAGAGAGCTGACTCCTGAGTGCACCTCCATGCACACAACACACACACACAACACACACAAGTAAATTAACAGTTTTCAAATGTTGAATCCTTATGAAAAGATACCTCCAGAAATTTTAATATTCCTTAATACACAAAAATGTATGTCTGTGTGTGTGTGTGTGTGTGTGTGTGTGTGTGTGTGATTTTGGTCAACTCTTCATGTCCTTCACATTACCCCTCTGCCATGTCACTTTTGACTCATTTCCATGATGGGACTGTGAGAGAGCTTTAAGACAGACTCTCCCGCACAAACCAGAAAATGGGGCAAGGCAGCGGGTGCTGTCCGTCTGTAGAGGCCGCTCACCATTCAAGAGGCCTAATTGATTTCCAAGTAGACAGTGATCTGTTCTGTAAATGGTTTCTAGAAGAGTAACTCGCTGTGTTTCTTCCCATTTGTGAAATGTGTTCAGCGTTCCTTAAATAAAGCTTTGGCATTGGTTGACTTTGCCAAATGCCTACCTGTTAGGGCAGCTACACAACCTGAAACGCTTTTCAGGTCTCTCAGCAGTGTGGGCTGGGTGTGAGGCAGCGATAGAGTGCTCATATACCATGAATGAGGTCCAGGGTCTGAATCCTATCACTGCAGTATAAAATAGAAGAATTTCAGAGTTAGAACCTCACTCTTCTTTATTTTAAAATGTTAAAAACCCTGATTCTGAAAAAAATAAATGAAAATGACAAATAAATTGTTGGATGACTGAGTTCCTGAAATAAGTCGTATCTTAATGTTCAGTCTTTTCTGAGCTGGAATGTAGAAGTGGTTGCTATCCTTGGTTATGAGGCATTCAGACCATGCCCACTGCTGGCCTGCACAAGCAGCTCCCTGCAGAGTGACTCCTGCTACCTCCAGAAGCAGGAGACGGGCATGAAGTCTCATTTACACAATTATTTTTCCAGCTCTTGTCCCTGGTTTAGTGTTTTTACAGCTCATACTCCAGCAACAGTAACTGATTAAAAAAAAACACCTGATGTTAAGACATTTGCTATCCAAAAAGATGCCTCATTCCTATAGGAAAAATAGTGCAGGCCTCCTTAAGGAGACAAACTGTTTATATGTTTGTTGCTAGAGATTATAATAATTTTAAGGTGAAAACTCCTTTGTGATATCCTTATTGGTGAACACTCCATTTCAGCAAATGTACTCTGAGCCTTTAGCTCAGATCTTCTAGTCAAACCTTACCCACAGTAGCCTTCAATAGTCTTGCATTTTTTAGGTTAGGAAACTAAAAAGAATTTAGGATTTACAGAAGTAGCAGTATTGGCTCTGCAGTGATGAAGATGTAGTTGTAATTATAAATTTAAAATAATTTTGAAAGAAGAGGTAGTTACAAGGTAAGGTTAAACAAGATTAAATGATTTATGGGCATTTTATAATGGCAGTCTTCATTTTAAGCTACAGTGTAAAGTGCTTTATTCTGAGATTAGGTATTGTGGCAGAAGCTAAAACTGCCTTTTCTATCGCGGTGCCAGAATACAACCTCTTTTTCTTTCTGCACTAACAAGACTGCTTCGCCACCGCAGCCCACTCTAAGTAATTAAATCAATCCTTTGTACTTACCGTATTCTCCTCTAGTGACGGTACTAGATCTGATTATATGCTTCATGCATATTCAAAGTACCGCGCTGACAGCTCTTTAATGAGCTCTTACTTAATCAGTACGAACAATGTTCATCTTGTTCTTTTCTTCCTCGTGCATTAGAGCTAGGAACAGTTGGGAAAAATGAAACATCCAGCATTCATTTGAAAAATATATTGTACTTTGAAAAGTGTCCAAGCGGAGGAAGTTGCATTCTGCCCTTTAAAAGTCTGATGGGCAAATTGGATTACTAGTATTGGATTAAATAACAAATGGTTAGAGGAGAAATGAGAAAAGCTCGCTGTGATCAGAGGCTTTAATATTTTTTGTTGCTTATAAAGCTAAAGGGGTCTTTAACCAGTTATTAAAGTCAGGATTAATTTGTAATGGTTCAACTTACTGGCTTTTAAAAGCTTTTAAATTTAAAAAATTTTAAATCCCTATAAACAATAGTGTACTGATATGTTAGAAGAAAGTTTGATTTTTTTATTATTAGGCTGAGTGTAGATTTCTATCACTGTATACCTCAGATAAGGGCTTGTGATACAGAATGGTTTTTTTCAGTGAATAGAAGTAAGCTGTATAGTAATGTATAAATGTATCTTTAAGTATTGTTAGGTTTATTTCCTTTTGAAACATGGGGGTTTTATATTATTATTTATTTCCTAACAGTTATGGGGTATCTTTGATTCTTACCTAGAAATACAGACATGAGTTAACGAGAAAATCCCACAGTTCCACATCAATATTGTTACACGTAGGAAGCAGGGCTCCGTTGAAGAGAACGAGGTTAGTGTGAGAGCAGGCTGGCTGCGCCTAGTGTCCTACAAGTTTCAGTTATCACTTAAGTTAAACTCAAAGTTTTCATGCATCTGTATCTTTAGAAGCCACTTGAGTTATGAACACAAAAATTGAATTTTTAATCAGAAAATGAGATATCTTAAATCTACACCTATTAATATTGCACATGTGTCAGTTCACTGATCAAAACGGTTCCACCGGGGCACGTTTGGCCTTTTTCCAAACTGCAAGCTTTTTCTCAGCTTTTTCTTTTTACTCTTTCTTCTTTTGTTGCTTCCCAGGGATTTGTGCCTATCGCAGCCTGTGTCACATGACCAGTGTCAAGACATCACATGGTCCAAACTGAATACAAAACCAGCTACCCTAAAGGAAAGATTAAAAGTTCTGTAAAACAATAAAGACTTTTGTTGAGGCTCTGAAAGAATCTATCTTAGGTCCTCACATGTTGAGTCCCAAGAACGTGAAATGACCAGTGCCTGGCCACTGTCCTTCCTGAAGTCGGGCAGTGTCCTGAAGTTCATGTGCAGCCTTCTGCACACAGACCGCTCTGAATACTCTAAAGCAGGCTTTAAATTGGTATTAGTATAGAAATAGCTTAATTATGGCATTTCCATAAGTTATAAAGTGAATATTTAGGCAACATGCTGAAATACACAGTAGTTATTATATAAATCATTTCACTGAAGTAAGAAGTCTGTAGACAGAGGGTGTGTATGTGTCTGGGCATGGCAGTGTCTCTGAGAGCACGTGTCTGTGACAGGGCCTACTGCTGGAGGAGTTCTAAAGTAAGGAGGCTGGAGGGCTAAATTAGACTCTTTAAATATGGTGATACCTCTGCATTGTTTGAAATTTTTTAAAAACTCAATGTCTTCAATTTGTAAATGGAACTGTCACACTTAAAATGTACAGAGTGCTCTTTGCAGGGCTCTTCAACTAGACCTTTAAGTTTATCCTATGAATGTTGTGCAGAAATCAGACTGTTAATATTAAATAATGGGTTAGCAAAGCAATATGACAACCATAGATAAAACTTGGAAGGGGAAAAAAAAGGTGGAAGGATTGCAATAATTTTAAAGGTATTTTTCTTCACTACAAGTGTGACCTGCATGTCGCTACACATGGCCAGTGTCAAGGGGGTGTGTAGTCTAATCACAGTTCTGAGTGGGGCACAGAGGCAAAGCTGACTGTAATGTGCCTCTGGGCTGGAATTCCTTCACAAGGCAGATGTTAGAGTGACTCTTTAATTGAAAGTTTTTAAAATAATCTAATCATTGTGATGATGTTTTCCATGGAGAGCTGTGTGTCTTTCTGTAGTGTTGTTTATACTACACTTAACGGCGTGTAAGTAGTTTATCTTCTAGAGTCAATGAGTCCCAGTGGTACACACACATAAGGTATTTTATATTCCAGGAGGAAAACAAGAAGTTGTTAAAAGTAAAAACCTTCACATGGTCTCTAGGCTTCTCTGGTCTCCCTGCTATTCTGAACAATCTCATAATAATTTTTATTAAATCATGATCACATGCCTGTCAGCACCCTGCATTCCTCACTGAAACATAATAGAAGTCAGCCTCTGGGTGGGTTTAGGAGGTGAGGTTCTGTTTGTGGTCCTTGGTGTTAGTGTGCTCCACAGGTGGGTTCAGAGGACTAGAGCTCTGGAAGACTGGCTTCTGAGTTCTTAAATGCTGCCTGTTCTGTTTCAGGCCTGAACCTTAGAAACAGTGCACTGTGAATATTTAAAGCACCTCAAATATTTTCCAAGTGAAAAAGTTATGCTGAACTGGTTTTTGGCTTGCAGGGTGTCACATAACACTGCTCTTTGTGATCTGCAGGAAGGAACACGGAAGAAGAGGAGGCTATGATGCAGGAATGGTTCATGCTAGTTAATAAGAAAAACGCCTTAATAAGGCGGATGAACCAGCTCTCCCTCCTGTGAGTACCCAGCCTCACATTGGCCAGTCTGGGGCATTCTTTCAGGGCCGCCTTTGGGGTTTAATATTTACTAAGATTAATTTTTTTCCTTTTCTTAGAAAGCTAGTATATAATAATATTCATCTGAACAGTAAGAATTTGCTGGTGAACTGATAGACACTGGGGGAAAGTGGTTTTTAAAGTCAAGAAATATGGAACAATTTTTGAGTATAAAGTATTTTTAAATTTTCATTTACTATTGTATGCATGTGTGTGTGTATATGTCTGCATGTGTATATTTGTACATGTGTATATGTGTGAATGTGTGGTGAGGGCATGCATGCGTGTGTCCGTGCATACATGTGTACATGTACATGAGTGCACACTACATTGGGAGTGTGGAGACCAGAAGACAGACTCTGTGGAGCTGATCCCCTTCCTCCACTGCATATGTAAGTTCTGGGAGACAAACGGAGGTCGTCAGGCTCAAGGCCAGGACCCGCGGCGCCATTTCACCAGCGTCCAGTTGTGTTTGAGAGATAAATCCCTTGTGAAGAAAAGGATTAGCTTTCACTTGGGGTTAGAGGAACCCTCCAGAAAAGTAAAACTGAAGTTTGCTTTTAAAAGTCTAAGTTAAAAAACAAGAGTATTTTAAGGACAAAGTACATTTATTATGTATAGATGGTGTTGATATAAATTTTGGGATAAGAAATTAATTACCTAGCAGTGGCCTTACTAGGAATATAAAGTATGGAGACAAGGCCGCTGACAAGCATCTGAGCCTGTAACATCCGGCTCACTGGACGGTTAATGGTTACCACTTCTATTTAACTAGTGCTCCTGTAGTACACCAGTATTGTGGGCCAGCTTACCGTGTCTTTATTTGAATGTAAAACCCTAATTTTATAATTTCCTCCTTGCCCGAGTCTGATGAAGACCAGGACTGTCTGTGTTTCCGTCTTTCATGTGTGCTTCTTTTCACATGAGGTTTTCAGTGAAAGAGTATTTCCTGGGAACTATGAGTGGCATTTTACAGCAGAGCCTTATACCTGGCACTTGGAACTGCCTACCTTTACAGCCCACTCTGTGCCATTCAGAATTGAGGGAAGGAAATAACACTACAAGCGGTCAACTGACGGAGGTTTGCGATCTGTCTATCATTTGTTCAGAGTGGCTTAAAGTTAAATAGCAAGTCAGTTTATGACTCCTAAAATCAATGTAAACTCGGGAGGGTTTTTTTTTTTTTTAGAGCTTAATGATTTAGTAATTAACATATTGATGAACTTTTTACCACTTGCCTAGGGAAAAAGAACATGACTTAGAACGAAGGTATGAGCTGCTGAACCGGGAGCTGCGGGCCATGTTAGCCATTGAAGGTAAGAAAGAGCTGGGCTGAGGGCGGTGAGGAGCAGCTGTCAGTGGGGCTTAAAGAGTGTACACACACTTGCTTTAACTAGGTCGCTTCTATTCGGTACCTACAGGAATTGCATCTATGCCTTGAAGACAGAAAACAGTATCCAAAAACAAATTCGTAGAGTTAATTTAGATAGCTGTGTTTATTATTAATAGGACTTAACTTTTACATCATTAAGAATACATTTCCATAAAAAAATATTTGAGTTAATTGATTTTAGCTACATTTTTATATGCATTTTAAACTTGTTTCCATTGGGGAGTTTCAATAAAGATTTATTGTTTTGATTATTTATCATTAGGATACTGTTGTTCTGTTCTATTTTTCTTTGCTTTGTTTTTTAGGCAGGGTCTCCCTGTTTATCCCAGTTTGGCCTAGACCTCAGTATTGTAGCCCAGAGTGGCTGCCATCTCCTGGAAGTCCCCCAGCCTCAGCTTCCCAAGTGCTAGGGTTCCAAGAGTGAACCACCACCACACCCAGCCCTGTTGTGCTTCTTAAGGCTGCACGCCTGCTAAGTAAATATTCGGGCAATGATTAATATAAGAGAAAATGAAATACATTTACACCTTTTGTAAGTCATTGAGATGAATGGTATAGAAATCCTGTGGGTAGCTCAGGGTGCATATGAGCATCTGCTAGCTCAGGGTTAGCATTTACTATGTTTTAAGTTCTGAAGTGTTTTATAATGCTCTTCTCATATCTCTTGTTAAAAATGCCTTATAGTTCAGAGATTTTTGCTTAAAAGCTAATCCTTTGGGCTCTGTAAAATAGATCTTTTGTCTAATCAATGCAAATTGATTTTCCTGTTCTATATTGACCTCTTAACCCATTGACTGTCCATGGTAATTTCGTTTTCACCTGATAAGGTACCTGATCCATAAGTCAATTCTAATTAGTTCAGAAACTAGAAATTTAAGTTTGTAAGTGAAAGCCAAGTGAAGGCTTACAGTCTTAAAATATTTCACAATATACTGCCTTAAAATGCAGCCTATTTTTCAGTGACCTTGTATATTGTAGCAGCTTTACTTTAATTACTTGTATATCTACAATCTCCTTTGATATTATCACTGATAACATTTGTACACCTTTAGTTTAGAACTCCATTTACTTTGCTTTCAGAGGCTTGGCTTAGCTGTTTTCCTTCAAATGGCTAAGTGTGTCAAATACCATTGATAGCTATTAAATTTTTCAAAATTATTGTAGAATGTTTATGAAATTTGCCACTGCAATAAAATGCACAAGTATACCAAATGGTATTTTTCCTTTAGATAAAATTTTTCTAGTTATAGTACTTTTTTAAAAAAAGAGATCAGAAAGCTAAATAGTTGAAAAGTAGATGCAGCAGTTACTATATAAGTAGGATATATGTATAATGTATCTGTATATAATATATAACTCATTATACAGTATATTCATTATACATTACACTCAATGTAAAGTAGTCTTAATTTGTTTTTATATCCATCTTCTTCTGTATAGAAAGATAAATTGTCCCTAAAATACAGTCTTATATAGTATAATTGGCTTTTAGGGCAGAGATGATATACTGTTTTTATTCCCTAAACCAGTATTATTACTAAATATGCATTTTATAACACCCTTACACATGGAAAATATCCCAGTTTCATTGGCCATCTGTATGTGTAGGCTTAAAATCTACCATTTGTTCTGCCTGAGGTTCTTACGCATAGAGAGGAGCAGTGAAAGCCGTATTTTAAAAAACTTTAAGTGTAACTATTAGTCTTCTGCCTCTCCTCCACATCCTTTCCTCTCTCCTTCCTTTCCTCTCCAACACACAAGCATTTTAAATTGCATTGTTCTGTATGAGACTGTGCCTCAAATCTGTGTCAGTTTCTCATTAAGAGAAAAGAGGGAGTCCTGAGGAAAAGAGCAGCCTGTTGCCTGCAGACAGAGGCCTTAGAGAGATGCTGTCCCAGTGGGCTGAGCGGGACATCGGCAGGGCAGCCCTCAGCATGGACATGTGCACTGCAGCAGCCTTTCAGACCCCAGAGCCAAACCTGGGCGAGACAGCAGTAGCCCCTGTGGTGCCCCTGTGTTTTGAATGCACTGTCTTCTCCCATCATCTTCTCCTTAGCTGTGGTTATAGACCAACATCTTCCCAAGTCGCTTCTGCATGCGTCAAGGCACAAGCCAGCAGAGATAACAGTAGCCAAGGCACACCAAAAAAAGCATTTACGGTGTGAGAGCAAACAATTAGGATAGAATAATAAGATTCAGAATTGTCTGTCCTTTCTTCTGGGAACACACATCATCACTCTCCCTGTTTCCTGAGGTGTCCTGAGGTTGGCCCCTCTCCTGAGCTGGACTGCAAGGCGCCCTCAGCTTACAAACCTTGCTGATACTTTTCCATAGTTTTTGTGGTTGTTGTTCCAGATTATTTAGTGCTCCCTCAGGAAAGACAAAGTCATTTCTGCACACATTGGGGTGGGCTTTTTAGAGAGAGGCATGTTCATTTTCTGCACAAGAAATGGATCTTCTCTAGGATTTGTACATCTTGATTTATTCTTGGCTTAGAGTTTGAAGTGGGTGCTCTTCTAAAGGGATTTATGCATAGGTTCACTATTTTTGTAGTTATGGTTTATATGATAAGCTTTTTATATTTAAAATCAATATGTAATCCTGTGGAGGAGCTTATCCCCTAAAACCCCATTTGTAAATCTATTTTAGCTTTGTTACACAGCACAGCCACAGTCTTCCATGGATTGATTAGGCTCCACAGCAGAGTCCTATCAATGGCCTGTTCTGATGATGAGGCAAACTCTTTCAGGATTGCTAGTTGACTGGAACTAAAGATAAGGCTTGACTGCAATCCCCCAATGTGCTCTTTACAAAACTAGTGTTAATTTTCATCAAAGCACCAGGCTTATTTATAGTGGCAAAGCTGAAGGTTTTTACCAGAACTTAAGGTCTTTTCGTTCAAGTGTTTATATGTATTTCTCTTGCCCCCCCCCCAGTAATTATCAACTTCAGCAAATAGACTGAATCAGAGCATGAATAATTAGCTCTATATATAAAAAAGAGGGTTTTTCCAAATTAACAAACAGCTCAGTTGAGATGGACATAAACAGAATCTCTTTATTTCAACACTTTGGCTCAAATGCTACATCAAAACGTAATCCTATTTGTTGTGAGAAGATATAGCTTCTGTACCAAAAGTACACTGGAATCTTTAAATTAATCAGAACCCACATTGTAGTTTGTCCACACTGCAGTCAGTTCAGCTAGCCAGTTAGCTGTGACTGGTGCTGCAGCTGAGGAGCCCTCTCGTTCAGTTTATAAGGAGAGAATTCATGCCTGTGCCATATCCAGGTGAACTGCTTAAAAGGATCTTCAAAACTTAAGCGTAAGCGTACCTGCAAATCTTGGTCAATCTAGAATGAAATCTTTTTAAATGATCAAAATAGTTTACTAATTTCTCAATCGGCATTCAACTATCTATAATTTTAATATATAAGTGTATATATGCATGTATGATATATACACTTCCTTCCTACCACAAGAAACAAAACGGGAAACAAAAGTGTAGATTTGCTAAGATAAAATCTATTTATTGCACATAGGTATTTACAGTAATGACAGTTAACAGCAAAAATCCACCAATTTTATGTTACAGTATTTTAAATTCTGATGTCAGTTAACTTTGACTCTAAACTGTTTTTTTTTTTAAAAGAAACTAAATATTTTTCAGTTTTAAATGTTTGTTTTCAATTATGGGAAATGTTATTGAGATAGGAAAAGTGAGAGATAAAAATATTCAAATTTTCAGGGATTACAGAACTTTCATTTGTTCATATTGTTAAATTTTAATTTTCCAATATTCATGAAATCCTGGCATTTTAAATAATTAAATATTAATAAAGTCTTTTTAAGTAGTCAAGTTCAGAGGAGTGATTCAATAAGAATTATGTATTTGTTATTATTTTTTTCTCCGTTTAAATTCTTAATTTACATTTTTGTGCATGGTGGGAAAAATGTGCTTCCTGGTTGCAAACTTACCAAAATATCTTAAAGCAAAGAACTGTAAATCTCACACCTATAACCAGAATTTTTTATTCATTAAAACTACTAATTAAATAATTGCAAAATTCAGTCATAATTTTAGGATCGTTTCTAAATTCAAAACCTACAATGATCTAAAATTACACTAAAACTGTCTCTCTTAAGAATCTTTCCAGTCACAAAGCCTGTTACCTCCCTTGCTCTGGGGAGTAGGAACTTAAGAACATGAACAGATTAGAAATATTTCCAACACCTCTGCGCCCTTAGCCACTTGGGTCCAGAGGGTAAAGCTGTGGTAGGTTTTGGCTTCTCTGCACTTCGCTTATTGTTAAAATCCAGACATAGTTTTCCATAAGTTTCCTTCTTCCTCTCCTGCTATAAGGTAGTTTCGCCCTTGAGATGAGAGCATTGTCACAATCGGTCACTGGATATCTTTGTATTTGTGCTGTTGTGGGTGGAATGTGGGTCATTAGCCTGGTGTGTGTGATATGTGTATTTTTGTGTTTGAGCGTGTAAAAGGAGCAGTGATAAACTGAGTTACCGCCTAGCAGCCTCTCCCCAGCTTTGCTAACCTTTACTGCATGAGGATGCATCTGATTCTTAATTCGTAAACACAAGATAGCATTCCGTGTGGCACCGTTCGCTTTCATAGAGCGGCTGAGCAGTTTGCGGTCTTGAATAAATTTTGCTTTGGAGAGGGGGGAGGGATTTGAACTAGCACATTCTTGTGTGGTTTGTGAAGATTCACATGGTAACCAGCATAAGCATTGTTAGGTTTATCTGAATAAGCACCAGCCATGTGAGTTTTAACATGATTGCCCATAGCAATGGAGAGAAGAGAGAACCCCGAAGGACTGCACTTGTCTGGTTTTTGGAAAGTGTGTTTGCTTGGGGAAGGGGGACTATAAGAATCAGTGGCCAGCGGGCCTCCCCCCCCCCAACACCCCCTTAAAGCTGGTGTCCTGTTTCCCTCCAGGCCCTCATTCGTTCTGCTATCTCCCACCATCTACTTCTTCTTTTCATTGTTTACCTTCCTAATGAGGGAGGCGGGGTAGACTGGGGCTTGATTGACAGCTACAAGCCCTTACAGTCTGGCCAGAGAGCAGTTGGCTTTGGTTTCAAAAGTGTTTTAAATGTTAGATTGTGGTCCTGTTTTTATCGAGTGAAACTGCTGCTCATCTTAAGGAAATTATCAAAGCTGAAAAGGTTAGGTTATGTATATCACTGCGTCCTAAAACTGGCATAAAAACGGCCACCCACCATAGAAGAAGCACTGCCCAGAGCATTTTTCCGACCCTTAACATGGGAGTTTGAAAAAGAAATATATGGAGGGTTTTTTTTTTCCCCATTGCAAGAGTGCTTCGATTTGAAACCACCCAGCAAATGTCTCCAAGAGAAAGCTGGCTGTGATGCCGAGCTGCAGTGTAATACTGCAGGGCGCATTTATTTTTTTACTTCAAAGAAAAATGCTAATTAGCCGATTCACTACTTTTAAAGTTATTGTGAAGCATATGGCGCCCAGTGTGAGATACATCCAACTGCTAAAATAGAGCGGGGAGGAAATTAGCGAAGAATGGGCTGTTTGGGGTGAGAGTGGGGGCGGGGAGGAGAGTAGGTTCTCAGGCAGATTCCCCAGCCTTTTCAGAAGGATTTTACCAGCCTTCTTTCTTCCCCGCCTCCTCGTTTACCCACTCCCCCAGCCCCAAGGCCTGGGCCAGCCTCTCCGGGGCTCGGCTCCCCTCCCCCACTCCGCCTGGATTCAGGTGCCTGCCTTCCGCCTGGCCACTGACTCACACCTGGTTTCGAGCAGGCTCCCAACCTGCAGCCCCGACCTTCGAGAAATGTTTACAAAGTAGGGTTTGGGGCATGAAACCCTCACCTCCTCAGCCAAACTGCCCCCCAGCAAACAGTACCGAGTGGTCCCGTTACCGGGGTTTGCTGAGATTTTAGGAAACTGGATTAGGCGGGAAGGGGAGGGCAGGTTGCGAGTTCTCTGAGCCCCTACGGGTGTTTACTGGCCTCCCGCCCCATGCAGACTGGCAGAAGACCGAGGCCCAGAAGCGACGGGAACAGCTCCTGCTGGATGAACTAGTGGCCCTGGTGGACAAGCGAGACGCCCTCGTCAGGGACCTGGACGCCCAGGAGAAGCAGTGAGTGGGCTGTGGGCTGTGGGCTACGGGAAGCGGCCGGCCAAGGAGACAAGAAGTTTATAGAAAGTTCATTTCGTGGATGAGAGAGGCGGGCCGGTGCCTTTGTGCCCCCCTGGCTGCTAGGGACCCAGGCAGTTCGTGTGTACGATGCGCTGCTCTCCCCTTCATGAGGAAAAATAATTCTGACTTTCCTGTTTGTCTAACGTCCAGGGCCGAAGAAGAAGATGAGCATTTGGAGCGAACTCTGGAGCAAAACAAAGGCAAGATGGCCAAGAAGGAGGAGAAGTGCGCTCTGCAGTAGCCGACCGACCGGACCCTCCGCCTCAGCCTCAGGGCCCCAGGCCAGAGACACACTGGCTGATTTAAAACTTTTTAACATTTTGTTTGACTGGATACTACTTCTGGACACCCCCCCCCCCATTCCCTCTTCTCCAGATAATACACAGAGCTCCAGATAGCTTTAAAGACTCTGTGAGTTAATCATGAACTCATTCTTGAAATCCTGTGAAGTAGATTTGCACAGACACCTTGTGGATGATTGGTGATGAAGATGCCCAAGAGACTGTCCAAAAAAGGGGGGAGGCTCCTGGTTATCTCCCCTTCTGTTGGGGATGGGATGAGAATTTGTTTGTTGTAGTAGTGTTGGTAATAGTGACATGACAGTGGGGGGGAGGGCAAGGGAGTCGTGAATGTTTTTCCCCAATCCTGCCGTATGTATGTAACTGTTACTTAAATCTCATAGTTAGATCATATTCTGTGTATTGACGAAGCTGTGTTCCATTTGCCAGTGGGATTTTCTGCAGTTGTTTGCATTTTACATAAAAATAATAAAGTTCCTCTCTGCTCTCCTCAGAGGATGGCCCTTTAAGGTAGCCTGAGACAAACCTCGGGGGTTTCAAAGGTGAACGGGGAGAACGGCTCTAATCAAGCCATGCAGCCGCAGTTTACAAAGACAGTTCATCATCTGGTGATGCGCCATCTTTTACGCTGGATAATTATTTATTACATCTTGCTTGGTTCCTACTTTTTGTTGGGGCTCAACATTGGCTCAAGAATGCTGTTAATATTTATTCTGTATTGATAAAAGTCTGTCTTGGCACAACAAGTAAATATCCCATTACATCTTCTCTACATAGCATTGTGTGTTTTGTGAAAATGGTTATGTTTATTTATTACAATAATGAGTCATATATAAATTTTCAATAAAAACAGAAACTTTCTTACCTTAAACCCTGCTGCTATTTATTTCCTTGCAATGAGAACTTGAGTGGAAGTTTGTGTATCCGTAAGACTTTCCATGTGGAATCCAGCCCAGGACCCTGGACTGTGTTTGGTGCTGACACTGGTCCACAGGAGCTGTGCTCACACAGAATGCAAATTGCAAAGTCATTAGTCACATTCTTAGGGAGTGTAAACTGTCCACTGGAAAGAGTCATCTCTCTGGAAGAGTCCAGGAAATGTGTAGTTCCACACCACTGGGGGGAAATGCATCGTAACGAATTTTCCAGGTCCTATGCAGAACTTCTGTCCCACCATAACCAGCAAGTCTGTAGGTACCAAAATGAAAGGGAGTGGGCTACGGTTGGGGGAGGGGTTGTGCAGACACATGCATTTGAGATGAAGGAAAGAGAGTTTCCTGCAGCAATTTCTATGCCACGGCTGAAAAATGGGCTCTTCTATATTGGGTGCCCAAACAAAGAAAGCTCCTTCAACAAGTCCGGAGACATGACTTGGCATCTTCTTCAGCCTTGCTCTGCTCTCTCTGGTTACTCTCTCTCTCTCTCTCTCTCTCTCTCTCTCTCTCTCTCTCTCTCTCTCTCTCTCTCTCTCACACACACACACACACACACACACAGTGCAGGCACTCACTTCACTCGAAAAAGTATGCTGCCATTTCCAATTATTCTTTCAAAATGGTAAAAAAACAAAAACAAAAACAAAAAAAAACTTGCCACAGTTCCCTGATAGCAAAGAATTTTCTTCTTTTTCTTTCTGATGAAAAGTTGTTGGAACTAAATGAAATCGAGTCTTTGTCCTCTTTATGACAGCAGAACTGCAAGTTGCTGCTCTCTGGGGAAATTTCAGAATCCAACCCAACCCAGGTAAACCGGTACTAGGAAATTCACCGCCCGGAGCATCCTGGGGCTTGATTTAGGGTGAATTGGAGAAACCTTCCCTTTTCCTGGGGCCTCTCGGAAAAGCGCTTTCCCTTTCTCCCAGGCCTCCCCAGACCTTCGAGATGACAAAACTCCCCTAGCAATGCTAGTGATTGGGGGCCCCTCCTGCTCGGTTCCCAGCCTCGTGGGCTTTCCCTCTGCAGCGCCCGAACGCCCCTCAGCGGCCGTGGAGCACGGACAGGGACGGCGGGGTTGGGCCCAGGAGTCGCGTTGCCTCGGCTTCAGCACAGTGCCGGGAGCTCTGCTCCGAGAGGGCAAGCAAGAACCCAGCCGGCCAGCGGACAGAGACCCAGAAACCCGCTCTGAGAGAAGAGACAATGGGTCAGGGCCGGGAGGGGGGGGATGGAAGCGGGCGGGTGCAGAACTTTCTCCTGGCCGGGAGTCCAAGCCCCTTCCCAGTCCCAAGTGTTTCTAGAGTCACAGCACTCTACAGTGGGTGTGAGGTCACTTAGATGCCCCAGGTTTGGGGCCCGCTTCTGGCCCATGGGCCTTAAACTGAGCCGCCACCACCCCCTTCTCCAGCGCTGTCCCTACTGTGCCCTGACTGCACAAGTACCCTTTGAGAGAACTGTCGAAGCTTCTGGACTAGTGTCCCCGACCTGGACATTTGCCTGGCAAAGGCTGCCTCAGTCTTCTGAGCTGAATTCAAGAAACTTTCATCCCCCTAACCCCCACAAACACACACACACACACACACACCCCGATCTCCCTCTCTCCTCCCCTCCCCCACCCGTTCTGCCTCTTCTTTCTCCTTAATCCCAAGGTTTTACAGGATGAGCATTAAGGAAATTCACCTCCAATTTGGGATTAGATAAATACTCTCATGGCGCGGGGGAGGGGGGGTCGGGTCCTGGCCACTCGATACCTCCCACTTCCCTGGAAATGAAGCGGGGACAGCATCAGGAACCCACAGCGACCCGCTCCCTCGCGGTGGGCCTTGGGGACTTCGCAGGCACATTCCTTTGCGTAGGGCCGCCCCACTTTGTCAAGCCTGACCCAGGCGAGGTTCTGAGCCTGCCAACGAACCCGCCCGGAAGAGGTCAGAGTAGCTGAGTTTTCTAGCCAGGACTTGCGCTCGGGCCCCAGAGGGCCAACCCAGGCTCACAGCCCGGAGACCCGGACAGGGATGCCTTCAGTGCACTCCCCGGGACGCCAGCGTTTCCGTGCCCGCCAAACTAGTGCACCCTAGGCTGCGCCTTTCCCCGGAAAGGCGGGCAGGAGTGGATTTCGTTTCATTCTTTAAACTTAGGCTGGCCCTGGTGGCTGAGCCTGACCGTCGGTCCGCCCTGGGGTCTACTCCTGGCAGGGACCTGAGCGCCTGAGGTGTGAGCTCCCTCGGGCCCGCGCCCCGCTCTGCGCTGCTTTTCTGCCTGCAGGTTTATCTCTCTCCCTCTCACTTCCCCCCCTTTCCCCGCGTTCTTTTATTCCGCTTTCTCTTTCTCTCGCTTTTGTGAATGGGCCGCGGTGTCTTTGTTCTGGAGAGAAGCGCCCATGTCGCTGACTTTTGTGAACCAGAGAAGGATCTTGTAAAACCTCCTTTTCTCCTCCGTAGTCCCCCTTTCACGCCCCCCCTTCCTTGCCCCTTTGATTAGATGTTCCCTCATCGTTCAAAAAAATGTAATTTCGTTAGTCTGCCGGCCACTTTCTTTGAACATTAGCTCGCTTTCAGCTCCAACTTCAATTAGAAGGAGTTGATTTTGAGAGACCAACAAAAGAACCGACCAAAGCCTTATTAAAGGTCCTAAGAAGATCTCTCGGTCCTTTGAGAAGCAGTTAAGGAAACAGTGTGCCCTCCGTCATATTCTGTTACCGTATTTTATTCGGACACCAAAGAAAAGTGTCGCGTGGGGGAGGGGAGAAGCACTTTGATGAGCGGCAGTCGAGGCCCTTTTCTCTCAGCGGGCTCCCCCCTGCCTTCTGGTCGCCCCGTGCCCGGTCAGACCGCGGCGGACTGCGCGGCCTGGGCATCGCCGTGCTCCGCTCTACGGTGCTCTCGGCGGCGCCGAACTCACCCACGCATACTGTGCTTCAAACTTTTCACCCGCCTGTTGGGGTGAGAACAGCAGAAGAGGAGGAAAAGGACTAGGACAGAGTGTAAGTGTGCTCCCTGTATTCAGTAGGCGATGCCGTGTTAAAAAAAAAAATGCCTTGTTCGGGGCTGGGCCGAAAATATTCTTTCCTCCCGCTTTGGAAAAAAACACACAGGTAGATGATCGCAGCGAGTTTATTCGTCTGGAAACTGGGGTCTGCCAGTACGAACAATCCGGGGAAACTGTCTCGAGGAGGCTCCTCCAGTGAGATGCAGGAAAGGAACTGAGGGTTCGGAGTGTGTGGTCACATTTTCCACCAGACTGTCCCTTGTAGGTGGAAACCTGAAAATACTGACAGAGTGTGAAAAAGAAAGTTTTCTATCAAACCCGAGAGAGAGAGAGAGAGAGAGAGAGAGAGAGAGAGAGAGAGAGAGAGAGAGAGAGAGAGAGAGAGAGAGAGAGTGAGTTTGTAAGGAGATCTGAGTTCCGAAGAGGCTTTTAGGACTTGCGAACACCTTTGGTGGGGCTGCCTGGGCGCCCCTGGAGACGCCGAGCAGCTGGGGAGTGGCGGCGCCTCCCCTGCCAGTGCTCTTTCTGGGCGCGCGAGTCCCGGGGCGCCGCGGAACGCCCTGCGCGCCGAGAGCTGCACCCCCATCCCGGGCTCCGCTCAGCCGCCCGCGCCCGCACGAGCCGCCCGCGGCGGCCTCTGCTCGTGGGGAGTGGAGGAGGCGGCGCCGGGGCCCGGGGCGCAGCCAGGCGTGCCAGGGGCCAGCGAGCCCCGAGTCGGCGGCCCGGGAAGCCTGGCCCGCGCGCGCGAGCCGAAACCGGTTATCCAGCAGCTCGACGCCACTCCTCCGCAGCGCGGCTCGGGCGAGGGGAGGGCGGGGGCCCCCGGGCGAGCCTTGAGACCCGGGGCCCCCTCTGCGCCTGCGACTCCTGCGCTGCCTTCCCCTCCTCGACTCGTTCTGAGCGGAATTTGCCACCCGAGCCCCAGAGTTAGCGCGCGACCGGGGCGGGGCCGGCGCGCGGGGAGGGAGGGGGTGGGGGCGAGGGAGGGCGGGGGCGCGCAGAGGTAAACCCGACTAGCTCTGCCATTGCCCGGCTCCCTGTCACTCAGTCCGCTCTAGGCCCCCTATTGGCGGCCGAGCCCCGTTACGCACTCGCCTCGCGTTCTCATACCCGGGGAGGGCAGTAGAAAGGTGATCAATCTTCATCAGGCTACATTTCCAATCACCTAAACAACCGAGCAAGACAAGCCACTCCGACAAGGTAAATTGCTTGATTTATTTAGTTTGCCAAGTGACTATGCAGGATTTCTCCAGTCCCTACCGCCTCCAGGTTGCACCGAGAGTGCAGCTGCCACCGCAAGCCACCTCCTAACTCTGTCCCTCCAACACCCCCCACCCCACCCCCCGGTTCCCGGGCGAGGCCAGGTCTTGGGAGGAAAAGCAAGTGGGACTTTGCAAACAAAGTGTGCAATAAAGTGAAACCTGGAGGGACGCGCACAGAGCTCCTAGAAAAATGCAGGAGACGGGAGAGGGAAGCTAGGGAAAGAGGAAAGCCCGGGGTCCGAGCCCCGCCGCCGGGTAATACCTGTGCGCCTCCGTTTTGCAGGTTGGCTGCCGCCGGGTCTCGGTGAGGGCGCGAGGTAAATGGTGAAGAGCCGCGGCAGCCGAGGGCAGGTAAGGAGGGCTCGCCGGGCCGCGCGCCACCCCGGGACGATGGTGGCCCCTCTCGCCGCCCCCCTCCCCGAATCGACCCCTGCTACCTCGGTCCCGGGCAGGTGGGCGGGGCTGGGGTGAGAGGCCCAGCGCCCCGTAACTGCCCGGGGGAACCCCAGGCCGTTCGGAAGCCAGCCGCCCCCTCCCCCGCCTCCTCCGAAGCTGCGGAGCTGGGGTACTAAGTTAGACGAAAGTACTCGAAAACTCACACCGCTGCCCGGCACAGCCGCGATGGCCGCTGGCCTGGGGCCCTTCGGCCCAAGCCCTGGGTCCTTCCCCTCCGCCTCTGTCCTCCCTGGGCTCCTCTCAGTCCTGGCTGCGGGTCCCCCAGGACTGAAGCGGGGTAAAGAGTTGGGATAGGGAAGCTGCTTTAGTCCTACCTCCTTTCTCCCCAATCTCCTACCCTTGGGAATGGGGTGTAGCTACAAGCCCCCGCCGGTCCCAGTCGTACCCCCAGAACCCTTCTTTTGCTGGAGAAGAACTGCGTGGGCTCGCAGTGTCTGCGCTCAGCCTCGCGCTCCCAGGTCGGTTGTGCGTGAGCTTTACAACCTGAGGCCTAGTTCAGAGAGGACGGAGCGACACGACTTGGCAGGCTCGGCCTTCCAAAATGGAAGGGGCGCCGGGTTGGCCATCCTTTATCAAACCCTGGTGGGACGCGGTGTGCTCTGCAGACTTGGTAGAAAGAAAGCCGGGCCTGCGCGGGCAAAGGAAGAGGGGTGACCACCTCGGAGGTACCCCTGACCTTGGGCGGCGTCCTGAAACTGCCTCTTCTACTGTGGCGCCTTTGGCGTCTTCTTGCGGCCTTAGCCTGGCCTGGGCCACATCTGCCCTGGAGGTGCCGTGGGATTTCTGTTCAGCCATCTCTTAGCGCCAGGGGCCCAGAGAGCTCAACTAAAGCGGTGATTGCAGGCTCTGGGGTAAGAGGCAGCGCTGGAGATCTTTGAAGAAATGATCTCCAGTGGCCAGTGAGCCTTGGAGAGCCAAAGTGTGCCTACCCACCTTGGGCCTCTCTGTATTACTTGCCATTTTGTCCCTCTTTCAAAAACATTTTAAACTAAACGAAATAACCCCGTATCCCTGTGCGGCCTGCCCTCCCGGCGCCAAATGAACATTTGCTTGAGCAAATTGCTTCCGCCGCACTAAAAAAATTTTTGACTACACTTGGGATTTTGCACCCTCCGCGGTCCCGGCTCTCACCTCCTCAGCCTGATCACGCTTTAACTTTTCCTTCCTGTTGACACTCGAGGAGTGTCTTTGGCCCTTGTCAAGCCCTAAAAGAGGAAGGAACGATGTGGGAAAAGTTTACTTTCCTGAGAAGCTGTGTGGTTGCTGAGCTAAAGGAGGAGCCATTTCTCGGGTTGCCTGCTGTGCAGTTCCTAGCTCGCGCCCCCTCCCCATTCAAGGATTATCGGAGCTGAAAGCCAAACTGAGTATGACGAAGGTTCCCATGTGTCTGCTGTCTCCCTAGGCCAGGCCCCCAGAAGCAACAGCTTGAAGGACTTCGCAGTGGGAGCCCTGAACTGCTCCTGGCCTCAGGCCCCCTGGATCCGTCGGGGCGCCTCTACCCGGCTGTTAGCATGATGTCTTACCTCAAACAACCCCCATACGGCATGAACGGGCTGGGCCTAGCCGGCCCTGCCATGGACCTCCTGCACCCCTCCGTGGGCTACCCTGGTGAGCAGTGGCCCTCTGCCCCTACCCCTACGCCTCTGTAAATATTGGGGGAGTCCACCCTCTAAAGTTCGAGCCCACGCTGTCCCTAATCAGACCCAGGAAGGCGATTAGCTCGCTGCCTGTTGCCTAAATCTGCTACGGGCAGATCTGGAGTCAGGGTCTTGTTAGGCAGCTTAGAAAGTGCAGCCTACAACTTTTTGAGCTTGTGGTGCCCGCAACCTGGCTCCTGTTGTGTCCCACGTGCTAGGGAGGGCATGTTTATCCCCCCTCCCAATTTATTTCCCTCCCTTGCTTTTTTTTTTTTTTTTTTTTAAATAAAACCCTTCCTCGTTCCAACATTTCATGAGGAATCTGGACACTCACTAGGCCCTAACATAGCCAAATTTTTCTTATGTTTAGCTTCCCTGAGAAGCATTTCTTTCTCCCTAGTTAGAGAGCCCTCCAGACCGGTGGCGTGACCCTACTCTCCTGGCCTGAGGGGGGAGGGGCGACTCCAGCTGAGTCCTGGGTTTCTTTTCTAGATCCCACTTGAGTTTATTTTCTTGGAAAGTGAATAAACTGGCCCTGTTCTGTCCACCTCTGTTCTATTAACTGGCCAGGAAGTGTATGGGTTTGGGGAGATGAGGAGGAAAGGGTGGCTTTGTTTTTGGCCGCTTGAGAGATACGGAGGGTGCCGGCCCTAAGGTTCTAGACTGGGGCCTTTAGTAGAATACACACACCGTGTTCCACCTGTGGCCAGGAAAGTTTTGGGTTGCTCTGAGCTTGGACTTTACTTTCTATGGCGGGGATTCTGAACCTGCCAGAGGACTTACGTGTGGCCCCTAGCGCCAGTCCTCGTAGTCCACGCTGACTCCCCGCTCTCGCATGTCCCCGCAGCCACCCCGCGGAAGCAGCGACGGGAGCGCACCACCTTCACGCGCTCACAGCTGGACGTGCTCGAGGCGCTGTTCGCAAAGACTCGCTACCCAGACATCTTCATGCGCGAAGAGGTGGCGCTCAAGATCAACCTGCCCGAGTCCAGAGTCCAGGTGCGCGCTTCTGGGGCTCTAGGTTTAGGGTAGGGACGCTGGAACCTCTCGGGAAAGATCTGGCCTAGGCGGTCTGGTGTTGGGGCCCTCTCACTGACTTCACAGCCCCTCTCCAACTCCCCCTAGCGCTGGGCGTCAGTCTGGTAAAAGGGCTAACATTAAAAGGAATGGCTTAGAGCCCAGTATCCATTCCTTGTCACCTGCGCTTTCAATATTGAAAATCGTTTTGGTTCCGGGGGAGGTCAGCCGTGTTCCCTGGATGTGACTTTCTCTGAGGGTCCGATAATGGTCCTGCTTTTTTGGCTGCTACAGAACCGAGGCCTTAGCTCTGCTTCTGCCTTTCTTTTGAACCCTTGCCCTTCATCCGGGAGATTCTAAAAGTGCAAGATGGAACTTGGCCATAGCCTGGCGCTCCCTGCCTGGGAATGCTCTCCGAGGGTAGAGGCTGTCTGGTTAGGAGGGTTTTGCAGCCGAATGGACACCGAGTGCAAAATCCAGATGCTTTACTATTTCTGAGATGAAACGTTCAGAAAAATCGAGTTCTGACTTAGTTAAATTCTTTCTCGAGGGTCTTTTGTCTCAACTTCTTTCCCGAAGGCTCGAGAAAGGCCTGGACTGCAATGCCCTGGGCCCGAGCTCTCGCCAGGGGAGCGCGAGTTTAGGACTTGCCATTCCATTTGGCAACCCACCTGGTGCCAAAAGGCCCAAGGAAATCTCACCCAAGCTTCCTTCTCGAAAAGTCCCAATACTGGTGTGCTGCTTCCGTTTAGCCTCTAGCTTTGCTTCTGTTCCCACCCAAATATTTGCCCTGCCCAACTCCAGAAGCCATCTCGGCGAAACACCTCGGGCCCCAGGCTTGGTGGCTGCCCTACACTCCTGTGTTCGGTACCTCTCTGCTCTTTCCTGAGCTCTGTTCAGGGAAAACAGGGCCCCCAGACTAAAACCGGCTGCGGGGAAGCAGCCAACCGCAACAGCTTAGAGATGGCTGAACTTCTGGCTGGACAGACACAAACGTTCCGCCCTCGGGCAGAGTTGCGCTGGGCTTGGGGAGGTGCGCATCCCTCCAGCGAAGGATGCTGAGTGGGGGCTTTGCGCAGAAGGATGGGGGAGGGACCCAGAGCTAGGGACCAAGCACGTGCGGGGGAGGGGACAGGGTCTGGCAGGGCCGGGGACTGGGAGGGGTAGAGGCTGGGATTGAGAGGTTCCCGAGATCCGGGGCGGGGTGTGAGTCCGAGAGGCGGAGGAGTAGTGAGCCCCACTAGCCAGCCCCCTGATCCCCTCTCCTCACCCTGCTCACTGCAGGTTTGGTTCAAGAACCGCCGCGCCAAGTGCCGCCAGCAGCAGCAGAGCGGGAATGGAACGAAAAGCCGGCCGGTCAAGAAGAAGTCGTCCCCAGTGCGCGAGAGCTCGGGCTCCGAGAGCAGCGGCCAGTTCACGCCGCCCGCCGTGTCTAGTTCTGCTTCTTCGTCTAGCTCAGCGTCCAGTGCCTCTGCCAACCCGGCGGCTGCTGCGGCCGCCGGCCTGGGTGGGAACCCGGTGGCAGCCGCGTCCTCTCTGAGCACGCCTACTGCTTCGTCCATCTGGAGCCCAGCCTCCATCTCGCCGGGCTCGGCGCCGGCGTCCGTCTCGGTGCCAGAGCCACTGGGCGCTCCGAGCAACGCCTCGTGCATGCAGCGCTCGGTAGCCGCAGGTGCGGCCACTGCCGCGGCCTCCTACCCCATGTCCTATGGCCAGGGCGGAAGCTATGGCCAGGGCTACCCCGCGCCCTCCTCTTCTTACTTTGGCGGTGTAGACTGCAGCTCCTACCTAGCGCCCATGCACTCTCATCACCACCCGCACCAGCTTAGCCCCATGGCGCCCTCCTCCATGGCTGGTCACCACCACCACCACCCGCACGCGCACCACCCACTGAGCCAATCTTCTGGCCACCACCACCACCATCACCACCACCACCACCACCAAGGTTATGGGGGCTCTGGGCTCGCCTTCAATTCTGCCGACTGCTTGGATTACAAGGAGCCTGCCGCCGCCGCCGCTTCCTCTGCCTGGAAACTCAACTTCAACTCTCCCGACTGTCTGGACTATAAGGACCAAGCCTCGTGGCGGTTCCAGGTCTTGTGAGCCCAGGAGGGAGAGGAAGTGGAGAAGAAACGCAACTACCTACGCCCTCCGTGGTCCCCATCCTGTTGCTGCTGCTGCTGCTGCTGCTGCACCGCCCGCCTTTGCCTTGGCTTTTCCAAAACTTAATTTTCATTCCCCCAAAAGATGTTCATTGCCTGCGCTGCCGCTCCCGTCTGTCTGTCACTTGCTTGGGGGTGGAGGGTGCAGACCCTTCTCCCCCTTGGAGGTGGGGCCCGGTGCTCCTACTTGGCCCTCAGTTTCTTCACCGGATAGCAGTATGCTCTTCCTCTCAACTCGTGCGTGTCACCCCTTCAAGTCTTTCTGGACAGCTTTTATGCACCTGGAGCCTTCTGAGGCTCTTCGCTCTGACCCTCTCTGTCTTGAGCTCAACCGTTTTATTTATTCTTTCTGGACACTGAAGTCACTAACTGCCGTATATCTACCGTTTGGAGTGTGTCCACACATACTCTAATGCAACCCACCACTGTTTCTCCTAGCAGACTGTCGCCCCTCAGCGGCCCTTGATCCAGCTCCCCACCTGCAAGCCCGAGCGAGCGAGCGAGCAGTTCCATCTCCCCAGTGGTGAGCGCTGGGCCAGGCTTGCGGGAGGAGTGTGCCCAGCTCCTTCCCTGCCCCGCGCTGGACTGATTCAAGCTTCCGCCTCAGCGGGAATGCTGTATATAGTCAGGTCCGTTCCAGGGACCACTTAAAGTTTTTAGTTGCTGTTGGTTGAACTGAGCATCTCTCTTGTTTTAGCGTCCAAGAAACAGAACTTTAAAATATATACATCACATATATATATACACACACATATATATATAACAGAAGCAAAAAATATTTCCCCTTTGTTCCTGTTCTTCTCTTTCTCAAACGATGGCGGTTTTTATTTTTCAGTTGTTTCAAAGCTGTTCTGCCCTCTTCACACCTCCCTTTGTGTATTTATTAAAGAAACCCGCTTGGTTCCAGGAAGCTGGGCGCTGGAGGATCGGAAGTGAAGGAAACAGCTAAGTCAGGGTACAGGGGTTGGGGCCAGGCTGGGGCAGGGCGCAGGACTGACCTACCCCGTCTAAGCACAATATCAAAGCTTCCTCTGAGAAACAAACAAACAAAAAAGGTGAAATTACAACATTGTGGAAAGCAAACCGAGCCAAGTTCCAGGTCCATCTCCTCTCCTCTCTCTCTCTCTCTCTCTCTCTCTCTCTCTCTCTTTCTCTCTCTCTTCCTCCTCTCTCTCCAACACTTCTGTCTGTTCTGTGAGTTTTTAGTGAACCTTCCTTCTCCGAAATTTGCGGAGAGAACCCGTGTATCTATCAGTTTTGGTTTTGGCCGCTTGGTCCAGTAGGTGGGAAAGTAATTTGTAAATTTGATTTGTCCGATGTGAAGATCACAAATTACTTGTTGAGATGTAAGGCAGTCCGTCTCCTCTTCCTCTTTATCTACATTATTTCCCGAAAATAAAAGCAAATTAATGAATGGCTTGTCAGCGTTGCTCTTCTAATTCCAGCTTCGGGTCTCGGTCTCAGGGGATTGAAAGGGAGGAAATCTGTGTTAATAACCCGCGTGTTAATGACCTGCGCGAAGCTGGAGGCTGAAGAATAAGGCGGGAAGTCAAGACAAGGGGAGCTCCCTAAAACGTTTTTTTAGGGAGTGCCCCCCCCATCGGCCCGGCCTCTCCCTCTTCAGTGTTTTGACCCCGCGCCTTCTTGCCTTCTAGGACAGAGACAGGTGTCAGAACTCAATTCCAGAAACAGCTCCTTTCTCTTCGGAGGCAGGAGCCTGGCACTGATTTCTTCACCCTAATTGCCAGCACCAGAAAGAAGAGGGGGAGAAGGGGGAGGGGAAGAGGGTCGGGAGGCGGGAAAGCACGCCGCTGTAATGCTCCCTGGGCTGAGCCAAGAAGGAAAACAAAACGATCAAAAAAAGAAAAAAAAAATCCGTGTCCTGCGGTGGAGAAGCTTCCCCGGCTTCACGGTCACCGTGGGATCCTAGATCCCAACCACGTGCTAGGAAGTCTTTCTAAACTAATAGTTCGCACCAGAAATGACCCAGTTATTTATCTTTCGTAAAGTTTCATTAAAACATACAAACGCGAACTGACCAGTGGAGTTTCACTTCCTCAGAGGAGGAAGATGGCCGGCCTGCAACCGTGAGTGGAGAGGACAGCTCTCCTTCCGTTTGGAGGTGGGGTGGGGACCGATGGCCTTGGAGGTGCTACCCGTCCCAGCTCGGCCCCTGGGACGGGGCTTGGGCGACTACACTGGAGGGAAAATGAATTAAGAACGTCCGCTGCCCAAGAACTGTCCAGACTGTTCTGATCGCTCCTGGCGAGGTGTGTGTGTGAGTGTGCGGCCCGCGAGCCGCACGGTGCCCACGGGCCGGAGGAAATAAGGAGACAACGAAAACTGGCCCGCCCGCGGAGGGAGCGAGCGCCAGCCCCGGCTTCAAGTCCGTGAGATTGGCGCGGGCCCTTGGAGCCTTGGCCACGGGGAAGCCGTCCCGTCCGTGTCCGGCCCAGGCTTCGGCCGCCCGGCTCCCGCCCAGGCTTCCCAACTGCGTCCCCGGGGCGGAGGGCGAGGCGCCCGGGCGCGCGGGACCCCTCCAGGGCCGGTCGACCCCGTGAAGGCCGCTCGGGCCCGCTCCCTGCAGCGTGCGCCGTGGCCCCTGGCCCGCGGGCCCCGCGCGTTCGCGGGAAGCGGGGCCGGAGGTCGGGGCGGAGGCCTTGGGAGGCCGCCCCGACCGCCCCAGGCGTCCCCGGGCCGGGCAGCCGCCGCTTCCACTGGGTCCGGGAGGCCCCCGAGGTACTGAGCCGGGAGGCTGGGCCTAGCCGCGGCTGGGAGGAAGCCCGCGGGCCTCGGCTTCAGCGCGGCTGTCCCTGTGCCCGGCTGGCCCGGGCGGTTCGCGAACTTTCCTCGTAGGGCCGGCCGGTGTGGGTGGGAGCGTCGGTGGCGCCGAAGGCCTCCGCTGCTCACGCTCAGACGCGCCTCGGAGCACGCCTGCCGCACGAGGCTTCGAGCAGGAGCGGGCACGTGCTTCCCCCCGGGCCTGCCTGCCTGGGGGGCGCGGGGCCGAGGGCGCGCGCCGGGGCGCAGGCCCGGGCCGTGGGAGCGCGCGCGGGCCGTCGGGCAGCGGGCCGCGGCCACCCCAGCCCTGTGCGGTTTTGGGGGATTGGGAGGCGTCCTTGGGTCACCCCGTCTCCCAAAGCCGAAAGCGGGTTAGGGGCTGGAGCCCGCAGACGCCAGCTAGAACTCAGCGCCTCTGGGGCCCACTCCGGAGCGCCGAGCAGCACCGACGCGTCCTGGGAGCAAAACGAAATCCCCACGCGCCCCGAGCGCAGCCCGCCTCTGCCTGCTCGCCCCGGACGGCCGAAAGGCCTGCTCCTGGCGGGCACCGGTCAAGGGCTCTGGCACCTCAGCACAGCTCTAGGCCCACTCAGAGTCTGAGGAGAGTCCCGGGAAGAAGAGGGCTTGTTGGAGCGCTTGTCTGGCTTTGACATTGGCTACAGAGGGTTGGGAAAGAGGGCGGTATTTCAGTTGTGAATGTGTGTGCAACTTTCTTTCTTACTTTCTTTCTCTTTCTTTCTTTCTTTCTTTCTTTCTTTCTTTCTTTCTTTCTTTCTTTCTTTCTTTCTTTCTTTCTTTCTTTCTTCCTTCCTTCCTTCCTTCCTTCCTTCCTTCCTTCCTTCTCTCTCTCTCTCTCTCTCTCTCTCTCTCTCTCTCTCTCTCCTTCCTTCCTTCCTTCCTTCCTTCCTTCCTTCCTTCCTTCCTTCCTTCCTTCCTTCCTTCCTTCCTTCCTTCTGAGGAAAGCTTTAAAAGATAGAGCGGCGGCGGGACGGGGGTGGGGTGGGGGGGATAGGGTGGGATCTGAGAATTAAACAGGTGAAAAACTTTAACTAGTGCCAGCAGATTCACACCTGCTGCAGTCCAGACACCCAAACTGAACCGAATCAAAGCACCAAGTTTAAAAGAAAATTACCACCACCACCACCACCACCACCACCACCACCCCATGTAATTTGTGGAAAACAGCACTCTCCAAGGCTAATGTGATTTTTTTTTAATTTAAAAATAAGAGCTAAATTCATTACTAACTGGAAGAATTCATTATAATGTTAATGATGTCAAAGATGTCTGATGGCAAGGTTGTGTTTAAAGGTGAGGAAATGAAATATGTCTGGTATACAACTGTAGCCAATATTTACATTATTGGTAAAGAGAATTTGCATGATTACTATTCATGACCAGAAAATGACTTGGCTTTTTATGTAGACTTAATTTCAGAATAGCAATAACATATTTTTATAAAGGTCCCTAATTAGTAGGGTTCGGTGACATAAGCCTGTAATCCCAGCTCTCAAGAGCAGGACACAGGAGGATCCCCATGTTCCCCAAAAGAAAGGAAAAACTTAGAAACAGAAAAGTTACATGTGATTCTGTTTTCCATACTTTGCCTTCCTCCTTCATAAAGTTTAGAATCTCATGAAAATGGAAAAGTCTTAAGATCTACAATAATGAAAATCAATAGCTTAAATAATATTGTATAATAATGAATGTCTTATTTGACAACAGGAAGTTACCTCAGTTATCTTAAAGAAAGAAGATGTTTTAAAAAGTGTTTGGGGAGTGTCTAAAGTATACTTTTTGAAAGCAAGAGGTTCCCTGCCTGTTTTTAATATATGATTCTCTAGAAAGCAAATGCACCTTTTAATTATTATGCTGATGTGTACTGATATCTGTAAAGAAACACTGTGTGTGTGTGTAGAGACACATTCTATTTTGAGTCAGTATTTTTCTTTAGTTGTGTTTTAAAACTGAGTTGCATTTTACTTAAAACAATTTCTAGGCAGTTCTTCAAAGCTTTAAGAAGCAGAAGTCCTTCAGCCATTTTAGTGAAATGGCAGTCAAACAGGATAGCCCAAATTGCTTTTAAATACATCCATGCATTTGTTTCTTGAACAGAAAAAAAAAATAGGTGTATGTTGCTCTCAACTGAGTTAAGCGGTGCTGTAAGACACGAACCTGCACACCTGTGTTTCTAGACTCCTGCTTGAGAGATGGAGCATCCGGAACACGCTTAGAATTGTTTCAGGAAGGCTTATAGTTCAAATAGGATTTGGGTTCTGTTTAATCAATGATAAAGCCTCAACATAGAAACATTGAGAATCAATTGCTTCTAAAGAATTGTACCTTTTTGATGGCCAGTATTCAGAAACAAATTGCATTAAATTTCCAGGTCACAAATGCCTTTTTAAAAAGGTTAATTTTTATTGAGCTTCTTATGAAAACTATTTGGAGTTTTAAGAAATTCGTTTAAAGTAGATTGTAAAATTATGATTTAAAGAATTTGAGTCCAAATTTTTGGAGGGATTGAAGTGGAATATAAATAAATCATAACTAATTTTGATACTTGGGGGTAAAAACTAAATGTAAGAGTAAACGGTCTCTGATTCAACAGCATAGTGTCTAAAGAGCTTATAAAATATTTTTAGTGTACAAATATTCTTATGTATGTGCAAAGCTCTGAATGCTTCTAAGATACACCATCATCTGTCACAGCTATTTCAAATAGGGATCGTATTTTCTTTTTAAAATTTATTTAAAATTTTTTCTTGTGAAATATACATATGAAAGAAATTATAAAACAGATTTTTTACACTTTAAAAAATAATGAAATATACATGGTGTTACAAGTTTTTAACAAATGCTTTGAAAAGTAGACTTACAGTTGGTTACAATGTCAGTATTTAAACTTGATGTTAAATAAAATGCATCTATGTTTTAAGTATTTTGTTAAATCCATTAGTAACTGGCTACCTTTTAAGAGAGAGGAATACTTTAAAGAGATATAAACATTATACAGGCCTTTATAAATTCATGGGATCTCTGGATGGCGCTGTGTTTGGCTGCCTTCCCAGTGAGAGGGCACCAAGAGAAGATGCTATTCCCCAGTGTAGATTTGGTGCCATCTAAGTGATGGCTCTGGAGCCTGATTTTAGTGCTGCCATCTCCACATTGCAGACCTAGCCCGTTCTTCTCGATGATGTATACTTCCACGTCTTCCAGAGAGACCACTGGACTTCAGAACTTAGCATGCTAATGCTGCAATCTCTCCTTCCTCTAACACTCCACATCAAGGATTTTGCTTTAAAGCAGTTGGGGAAGAGGGGAAGATGGTAAATGGACTTGGTAGTAAAAGCCTGTAATCACAGCACTTGAGAGACTGGAGCAGGATTGCTGTGAGGTTGAGGCCAGCCTGGGCTACATAGCAAGCCCCTGCATCTGAGTTGGGGATGGGGTTGAGGACAAGTGGACCGGGTCTGCATTAAGTCTCAGCTGTTTTGTGCAATTCCTTTTACTTTTGTACATCTCTGGTTGTTTTCTTGATATCTTAAATAAAGGGCTGGGAGCAGAGCTCAGTGGTCAATATCTATAAATCCCTGAGTTCATCCTCAGCACGGGAGTGGGGTGGGGTGGGGTGGGGTGGGGTGGGGTGGGGTGGGGGTGGCGGAGAGTATTGAGAAGCTTTTATTTGTTTGCAGGAAATAGTCTTTTCAGTGAGCCGAGGGAACGGAGCTTCCCATGCTTTGGCCTACATACCATTATTCACCTATATTGCTTTGTTTGATCTGTTAAAGTGAGGATGGTGATAGGTGAGACGCAGTGACTTGGCTACTTATGCAAGGCTATATGCTGATGTGTAGCCAGCAGGACTTGGCACTCAGTATCAGAGCCTGTGTTCTTTGCTCTAGGAGCTGCTACTTTATTTTACAGTGTTGCAGCAAACATTCATTCAAAGAAGGTACATTGTAAAATTTGAGAACAGATTATCAGATTAATCTGAGCTGTTTGGTTTTTTGCTGTGCTTGTCTGGAACTCACATGTGAACTCACATGTGATGAGGGAGCCTCATTGGAGGAATTGCCTCCATCAGATCAGCCTGTGGGCAGATCTGAGCTTTCTTTTACTTTCTTTTTCCTTGTCTTTCCTTTCTTTTTCCTTTCCTTTCCTTTTCTTTTCTTTTCTTTCATTTCCTTCCTTTCCTTTCCTTCCTTCCATCTTTCTTTCTTCTTTCTTTCTTTCTTTCTTTCTTTCTTTCTTTCTTTCTTTCTTTCTTTCTTTCTTTCTTTCTTTCTTTCTTTCTTTCTTTCTTTCTTCTTTCTCTCTTTCTTTCGAGACAGGGTTTTCCTGTGTAGCCCTGGTTGTTCTGGAACTCACTTTGTACACCAGGCTGGCCTCCAACTCAGAGATCCACCTGCCTACGCCTCCTGGATTAAAGGTCACCATACTGGTCTGAGAGGCATTTTCTTAGTTGGTGTAGAAGGGCTCAGCCCCCTTGGGCAGTCCCATCTTTGGGTGGGTGGTCCTGGGCTGTGTGAAAGTAGAGGAGGGGACCAGAATGAACAAGCTAGTAAGCAGCCTTCCTCCAAGTCTCTGCTTCAGTTCCTGCACTCAAGTTCTGCACTGGCCTCCTCTTCATAATGGGCTGCGACCTGCAGGTTGGGTGGATGCTTTCCTTTCCCAAATTGCCCTCGGTCAATAGAAAGCAAACTAGGAAGTTTGTTTATTATGTTCTATGCGTGAGGTTAGACCCAGGGCCTTCAGTCTTATCACTGAGCAAATACCTCCAGCCCAAAGCTGTAAAGTCTGAGTTTGGGCAATTGAAATCATTGTGTAGGAAGTTCTTAATCTTTTATATATATATCTGGGTATAACTTCTTGTTTTAATGGTTTTCACAGAGCTCATAATAGAGCATTAAGTGGGGAGAATAGTGTGACATTGGGTCTCTTCCTATTTCCCCCCTTTAATTCCTTACTAATTTTAACATCTGAGTAATTTAAAAATTCCTTACTGGTTGGTTCATGTTTATGAGTAGTGTTTTCTGTTCCCGACTGAGACTTTTTTCACTCTTTATGACAGTGCTTCACTGCAATTATAAGACTCCTGATCCAGGGAAGGTTGTGTGAAGCAGATAGGAAGCTATTTAGTGGCCCTGTATACAAGGCTTAATTTGCTTGTAAAGAAACAATCAGGATTTTGTTCTAACTGACCAACTTGTTAAGTTCTTCTTGAGTTTGGAAGTTTGCAGCTCATTTGCTGTTTTGTTTTCATCTTATTGATGACAAATCCTTGTCCTTTTAGATTAATTTTATCTTGCATAACTAAGTCTGAAATTTTTAAGATGTTTTAAGCAGTTGGTAAGAGAGACCACATCACAATGTTTCCTTTCTTGACAAGCAAACAGCAGAGGTCATAAGGGATAGTTTTTCTTCTTCAGCTTTTTAAACCTTCAAGGTTCTATTCTTGCTACTAAATTCCTCAGTCTTTCTTTTATGTATGTTTAAAACCAAAATAAAAAATTTGTCTGCTCTTGTGTTCTGTTTGGAAAGTGAGCAGTCAAGGTCTTGTTCCTTGCATTTTCTCAGTCATTAGACACTTCAGCATATGCTCAGGCAGTGCCTGGTCATTTCTGTCTATCTTTTATTTAGACTTTTTAGATCAGAAGCTAAGTTTTGTTTTCTGGTATCTGCTTGCCCGCCCTTCTTAATCTTTGATGTTCATCTATAAAATTAAGACATTTTGCTGACTATCACATCTTTTGCAAAATGCAAAAGCCTTTCAAAATTAGGGCTATTAAAATGTTAGTGTATATTTATTTAAAATCTCATAAGGTTTATGGGTATATTAACTCAATGGGGTCAGTGCTACCCAGGTGAAGAAATAGCATATGACGACTGAAAATTTTGCCTGGGTGTCCCTTGGTGGTCATAAGAAAAGCTCATTGCTACATTCTGTGGAGTAGTCCTCTGTGTGAATATACCACAGTTTATCCATTAGCCTGTTGGTTGAGATGATTCCTTTTTGGGAAAATTGTGACAGTGTCACTCTGAATACCTTTCTGTATATACAATGGCACATATAAAGGTGCACATTTGTAAGGTATAAGGTATATTTTAAGAGTAACATTTCTGAGCCTTAGGGAATTGTATGTTTTAGCTAAATGTTGGCATAATCATCCAAATTTTCTGAACCAATTTTCATTTCCAAATAGTAAATGAGAATTCTAGTTGTTCCATGCTTTTATTTTTGCCTTATTATTGTTGAAATTTTCAGACTTTGGCAGGTTGGGTGTATAGTACTGTTTATTGTGAAATTATTATATTTTATTGATTACTTAAAAGATTGAGCTTTTCTTATTTTTCATGTCTGGTTTTCTTTTTTCTTTAGGCATGCCCCCTCTCATTAGATCATCTACCTCATCACTGATGTGTGAGAGCTCCTTATATATGCTTCATATGAGTTCTTTGTTGAATGTGTTTTCTATTCTATGTATTATTTACAATTCTGTGGATTGTATATTCATTCACATGAACACAGATGTTACCAAAGGCTGGAAGAAGGCATCCCCTAGAGTTGCAGGTGGTTATGAGCTGCCTGATATGTGTGCTGGAAACTGAACTCAGTCCTCTACAAGAAAATCAAGTGCTTTTAACTGCTAAGCCATCTCTTTAGCCCCTACTTTTATTTTGTGCATATGAGGTAGTGGTGGTGGTGGTGGTGGTGGTGGTGGTGGTGGTGGTGGTGTGTGTGTATGTGTGTGTATATGTGTGTGTGTGTGTGTGTGTGTAGGAATATGGCACAGGCTGGACAGTCAGAGGACAATTCCAGGAACCATTTATCTCCTTCCACTCTGTGCAGTCCAGAGTTTGAACTTAGTTTGTCAGGCTCAGTCACCATCACCTCTACCGGCTGAGCCCTCTCACCAGAGCCTTGGAGATGTTTTTAAGCAGCTGAATTAATGTAGCATGGCTTTTTGTATGTGTTATGAACTCTGAAAGCTCTTTCTTCTTGGTCATAGAATTATCCTTTTACATTTTCTTATGGAACATTCCTTACAGCTTTTGCCTTGAAGGGATCATCATTTGATCCCTGCTTCATGGACCGCACCCAGGGTTTCCACGTGCTGAACAAGCACTCTGCTGTTGGTCCCCTCCTTGTCCGTTCTCTGATTTCTTGTAATATTTGACAATCCTGTTTTTCCTTCCTGAGACGTACACTACTCATATCAATCCAAATACCACCTTTGGGTGCTGAATCCAAAAGTCTCTAATTCTGATGTTGTCTGTAACTTCTAAGCTGAGACCTTCATATTTAGTTGTCTTCTGAATCTCTCCACCTGAATGTCTTGAAAATATTTGCTATTCAAAAATTAGTATTATTGTCGTTGTTCTCTGCCTGCCTGTCTGTCTGTCAATTCTACATCTATCTGTCTGTCTGATGGACTGTCTCTATTTCGTCTTTCTTTTTGAGCGCGCGCGTGCGCGCGCACACACACACACACACTCACACACACAGATGCATACCATATAAGTGGGGTCAGAGGTCAACCTTTATTTCTCTCCTTCCAGTGGGGTCGAGTTCAGGCTGTCAGGCTTACTGGAGTCATTTTTAGCCTGTTATATTTGCTATAGATTAAGTCCTCAAGTATGCCAACCGCCTGGTAGAATCTTCGACCCCTCTCTTTTCGTCTCTAGCTAGTCATTGTGTCCAGATGATTTCACTCCTGAAATGCATTTCAAATCCATTCACTCCCTTCTCTCTGTCCCACAATTACCACTCTGAGTTCTACACAGCTTTCGAATTGGTTTTCCTTCTTCTCCCGTCTCTGCTCAGTTTTTCACACCACCACAGAGTTTTCTTTCTAAGCAGCAGTTGTATCTCTTTCCTGCTTGTATAGCCTTTCATTGCCGCCACTGTAACAGAAAGTGTAGGTCTTTTACAGGACTTCCTCCCCCTGCAGGAATCTCACTGCGCACCACACATGCAACTTTCTGTTTCCTGAGGAGGCTGTGTAGCTCACTGCACTTCTCTCTGTGTTGTTCTCTCTGCCTGGAGTAGCCTTCCTCCTCTTATACCCACGGTGTGGGGGGGAGAGGAGGGGGAAGGAGGGGAGGAGGGGGAAGGGGTGGGGAAGGAGGGGGGAAAGAGGGAGAAGACAGGGTGGGGGGAGGAGGGGGAAAGAGGGGGGAGAAAGCAGGGGTGGGGGGAGGATGGGGGAAAGAGGAGGGAGGAGGTGGGGGAGAGGAGGGAAAAGGGGGAGGAGGCAGGGGTGGGGGAGGAGGGGGAAAGAGGAGGGAGGAGGCAGGGGTGGGGGGAGGAGGAGGAAGGAGGGGGGAAGGAGGAGGAGGAGGTAGGGGTGGGGGGAGGACCAGTACCTTCCTGGTCCCACACAGATTTAACCCTTTCCCTGCCCAGCTTCTCCTTTCATCCATCAGTGATGGATGAATTGTTGGTTAACTGTTGGTTATAGCTATCCATGCACTATCAAAAGACTAAATACACAGAATGTTTTTCAGTATTTTTATTCTCAGCTCCCAGAAGGGCATGATTTATAATAATTTTCAAGAAAGCTTAAGTTTAAGAATTGTACTGGCCTTAGTAGGGCAGAAGGGAAATATTTGCATTAATTAAAAACTTGTGATTAAAAACAAATATAGATGACAGAATACAATGTTGCACAAACTCAGCTGCGCTCTCCTCATTTTTAAAAGGGTGATTTGTTTTGAACAGACTTAGACATAATTATTATAGACATTTGACATAATTATTATAGATCAAATATACTGTATCCCGGGGATGTGTGGGCTGGTTTGCTCTTCCACATCTTATACAACCTGTTTAGAAAGTAGGAATGGATGGAAATGCGCCATACCCTGATGGCCCTTTAAGCTGTACCCAATATTTTCCTTTGGCAAAGTATAAAACTAACAGCAGCATGAACTGTCTAATAATATCCGATTTCTTGCTAAAATTTGTCATTTTTTTAACACCAGTCCTTTTTTGCCAGGTTGGCTTATAGCTTGCTATATAGACTAGGCTGGCCTTGAACTCACAAGAGATCTACATACTTCTGCCTCCAGAATGCTAGGAGTATGCATGCCCTCCTGTCTCGTCAGGTCATAAAGCTTGTAGACTTCTTCTTTCTGTATGTCCTTCCAGCAAACACATCACCCAAGTGTGTGAACTCTTCCCTACATGACTGATAAGGAAGAGAAACACACACATAGCCAAGACACGGAATGTACCACAGAATCGGTCACTAAACCTGGCCTCGAGGTCACAAGCTTTGTAGCAATCTCCATATTTCCCCCCGTATTTTCAAAGATTCTTTGTATAGATTCTTCTTGACCCCTTAGGACTGGCCTGGTCATTGTTTCCTCATCCCTGCTTTATCTGCTTCTTCCCCCGCTGCACTAACGCCTACACTCCTGCACTGCTTGGGCCAAGTCACCAACAACCTGCCTACCACCCCAAGGGGTGATAATCATCTTTAATCTCCTTATAACACTTCCTGTGAGCAGTCACGTTGTCCTCTATGAGATGTCTGCTGTGAGTAATAGGAGAGAACCCAGATCCTAACAATTCCAGGGAGCCCCTTCATCTGATACTAGGTTTTACTCTTAGTTTCCTTTGTGACTGCTGTTTTTCTGTTTCCCCATTAAGTTTTGGTATTGAGACCCCTGTTGATGGCTTTTCTCCCCTCATTTAGTGTGCCCTTGATGAGTTTACCTGTACCAAGGTAAAAGTACTCAGTTGATCCTGGTGGTAGTGCTGCTACCTGCCCCAGTGTTCTGGGGTCCTGAATGGAAGACACACATACATTTTTACATTTTTATATGTCTTAAGCAGCTCAGTGGTTGGGCCACTTCTTAACCTCCACATGACTAATCCACCCCGTTCTTATATTCCAGAGTTATTACTTACTAAAACCTATGATCCATCTTTTCTGCCCTGGCCCACTCACGCAGCCTGAGCTGTGTTCCCAGCTCCCACATGGCAGCCGCACTCTCTCTCCTGCAGGCTTGGCTCTCCTTTCCATAGCATGGCCGGTCTCTCCTCCCTTCCTCCTTCCTCAGCCCCTTAGCTGGGATCCCCCACCTCTGGCTCTCTGCCCAGCCACTGGCCACTGGCAACTTTATTTACCAATCAAAGCCTACTGGGGGCGGAGTCCTTGGTGTCTTATGTATGGACATGCAGATTCTCATGCAGTTTTAGGGACCAGATTAACTTAATGCAAACAGCATCAGAGCAATCTCACATTTCCCCCTTTTTGTTCATTTAGAAAGGCTTGTGTTCTCTCAAATATGTGTTGAACATAACTATAACAATTATGTAAATTTAGCAATCTAGATAAATTACTTTATCATCTATCTTAACTTAAAGATTTTACAATTCTGTGCCTGAATTTTGTTGCTTTTTAACTTGTATTGCCATCTGAAAACCATTCTTTAAAATCTAGATCATGGGGCTGGAGAGATGGCTCAGAGGTTAAGAGCACTGACTGCTCTTCCTGAAGGTCTGAGTTCAAATCCCAGCAATCACATGGGGGCTCACAACCATCTGTAATGAGATCTGACGCCCTCTTCTGGGGTGTCTGAAGACAGCTACAGTGTACATTACATATAATAATAAATAAATCTTTAAAAAAGTAAACACAATCTAGATCATCTTCCATAATTCATTTTTGCCCATATTTTCAGGAACTGGGTCTGTATCTTCCCTGATGTCTAAGACCCAGTTGGTATCCCTGTCTACTATACATATCAATACATACATACATATATATATACATATATATATGTATACATACATATATATCTATTTCTCTGTATGAACAGCAGCTGCATCCTTAATCTCAAGAAAGGAACTAGAGTCATCAACAGTCCTCTTCTTTTTCTGTTACCAAGTCCAGTCCACACAATCACTTAGAGGTTCTTCATTTGCATTTTAGGTAGAATATCAAATGTTACCGTAGTCTCTGACCTCATCCTTTCCTCTAGCCTAACACCCCTACCCAAGTCCTGCTCCTGTGTGTGAATCCTGTGATAGCTACTTTGCAAAGATGGCCTCCAATGAAATGAGCGGCTTCTCCCAGGATTCAGACCCTTGTATAAGCCCCATAGTCCACCGTGAGCCTGAGCTGACCCTGCCAGTTACTCTAAGGGTTTTTGAAATGGGACAGAGCGATGCTGTTTTGACTCTGGCCCTCGCCTACCAGATGCCAGGCTGCCTCAGTTTTGCACAGTGACAGGCACACCTGCTAGGGGACTTGGAAAGACAGATCCCTGCATCTCTAGCAAATGCATCCTTTACTTTCCAACAAGATGCCTATGACTTGAGTCTTAGACATTCCAAACCCGAGCCCCTCCATGACTTCAGCTGTGAGCAGTATCCCATGAAGCTGCAGAAGTGCTTGTTGAACCAGGTCAATTCACAGACTAGTTTGAGGTAACAAGTGCTGCTTGTCTGAAGTAGGTAAACTTTGTGTTTGTGGGTCAATACTGGGGAGAGCAGGCCTGGAGCAAGATGAAGTGTAGACACATCCAAACGCCAAAATATCACCTTGAGACTGGCATGAAAAAAAGATCACTTCCTCTCTGTTCTGGGCCTGCATGCCCTGAGGCACATAGCCGTATACCGCCACCCACCCCCACACACATACACCACCACCACCACCACCACCACCATTGAGAAAGTCACATAGCCCTGATGGCCAAATTATAGGTTTAAATACTTGGAATTCCTCTTCATGCAAATAGAGTATTTCCAGCACCTCAGCCCCAGCTAATAATGTATGCTCTCCCTGAACGTCTCTACCCCAAAATACAGGAGAACTGTTTTGTTGAGTATCATGTACAAGAGCTGTTTCATTAAATAGCATCTAAAGGGCTATTTCATTTTCCCAATAAAGCAGAGCTGTAACTGTAACCCATCTTGGCGAAGCCCCGCTTAATCCTTTCCAGTCACCCATGCAACCACACTGAACACCCCAAGGGAAGACACGGGGTGCAGAATGGCACGAGGTGGTATAATTCACAACAGATAACCCTACTGCCACAGTCCCTCTTCCTGCCACACGGCCTTGCCCTGTGAGTTCCTCCACTGGGCTGTGGAAGTCCCTGAATGTACTCTGCCATTTCTTCTCTGTGTTTTTCCCTGTTAGAAACATTTTAGTTTCTAAACTACAGCCACTATTACTGCTATATTTCTAATCAACCTCTGTGTCTTTGCTTAGATGTGACTAAACTTGGATGAGTAAGCTAATGGCATGGCTGGCCTTCAGTAATGGCGGACACCAACTACTGGCAGGATAATGGCCAAGAACATACAGCTGAACTTTCCATAAGCAACAGCTTGTTTCTCTGTGAAGTGTAAATAACAATAATACCAATGTCTTCTAAGAGTGTTGGGAGCATGTGAGGCTGATCAAAGTATACTGGCTGCTAGAAATGCCTGTCACAGTCATCATGAGTGGTACTTCATTGCTATTTATTTGAATCCCAAAACACTGATAGAAAAAGACTGAATAAATTCAGAGCAGTTGGACTTATATTGATCTAAATGAAGACATAACTTCAAATATAATTTTTATCGAGAGCGAGTGAATGTGAATGTTTCTGTGTGCATGTGTGTGTCTGTGTGTGTCTGTGTGTGTGCACATGTATGTCTATGTGCATGTCTCTATCTCTGTGGGTGTCTCTGTGTGTGTGTGTCAATCTGTGTGTGTCTGTGTATGTGCATGCATGTGTGTCTGTGTGCATATGTCCATCTGTGTGTGTCTGTGTACATGTGTGTGCATGCATGTATGTCTGTGTGCGTACATGTGTACATATGTGTGTGTCTGTGTGTGCATGCATATGTGTCTGTGTGTGTGTTTATGTGTGTGCATGCATGTGTGTCTGTATGCAGCTATCTGTCTGTGTCTGCGTGTGTGTCTGTGTGTGAATGCCTGTGCACAAGCTTCCCACTGTCACCATTTTTTTCTGTAGAATGCACCAGCACAGACTGCATCCACAACGCCATGCAGCTCTCACCATGATTTCCAAGCTTGTCCACAGTCCGGGGCTGGTGCTGTTAAACGAGGAATGTTCATTTCACCACTAAACTACATTTTGTGTAAGTTTGCCTGTTTTAGATGAACATGAAATGGGATTTTGAGGTATTCGTTTTCCTGTATGACTTCCTTTGCTTAGCCTTGCTTCTCTGGAGCGGGTGTGTGTGGTAGCGTTCCTCCCCATTTCCCTCCCTTTCCTGTTAGTGTCCCGAGCCGAGAACATAAGAAGGCCATGGTTGGACAATGGATCTGTCTTCACTTCCTGGCTCTTACGGACATTGCTGCGATGACATGAGGATTGAAACCTCTGTGCTTGAGGGGCTTGTGGGGGAGGGGCGTGGCATCTAACAGAAGTGGGGTTGCTCTATCATGTGCAAGTCTGTCTTTTGTTTTGTGAAGTAGCCACCATGTTATTCCCCAGAGACTCTTAGCTCCATTATTGTTTCTCTATATCCGATGAGAACTGATATTTTCTAGTGTTTTCCGTTCCCATCTCCCTAATGATTAGTTACATGTTCAGTGACCATCAATCATCCGTACATGAACATGTCTGCTGCCCCTTGATATTTCCTCTTTATTGAAATTAATGTTTAGGTTCTGTGCCTTAAGTTATTTTCAAGGCAGGGTTTCTCTGTGTAACAGTCATAGCTATCTCAGAACTCACTTTGTAGTCCAGGCTGGCCTCGAACTCACAGAGATCCTCCTGCCTTTGCCTCCCAAGTCCTGGGACCACCACTGCCCAGCCTGTGCCCATTTTTAAAATCTGTCTTTTCCTTTTCTTTTGCTGTTGAATTATACGAATTATTTATACATTCAATTCATATTTTTCTACTCTAGTGATTGCCATTACATCTTGGTGATACTGGTTTTTGGTTTTGGTATATACAAATTTTAATTTGATGTAGCCCAGTGTTCGTATGTCTCTGTGTATGTGTTTGGTTGCCTGTTTTTGTATCATATCCAAGAAATCATTGGCAAAATTCAATAACATGAAGTTTCCTCCTTTCCCCCTTCAGGCCCTGGTGTGGCTTTGTACCTGTAGCAATAAGGCGAGGAGGATGGGGCTCCACTGCGCTGCAGATGCAGCTGCCCCACCACCAGTGGCTGCAAATCGCCCTTTACCAAGAAGAGTTTGCTTTCCCTCGCTAAACGTCATCTGATCAAACTGTGTTTCTGGGTTCCCCGGGGCCAGTCTGAGTCTTTTCTTATGCCATCCCAACAGGGTTTTGGTTTTCTACTTGTAGATTTTACTTTAAAAATATTTTCACTTGTTTTATTTTGGAGTGGATCAGAATGGGCTCTGTCAATCAGTTCTTGCATTCCAAGGATGTAGATGCCCAGAACCCATATAAAAACCCAGATGTGGTGGTAATCCCAGGGCTTCCAAAGGGGAGGCACTGAGGCTGTGTCTCTGGAAGGCTGCTAGCCAGCTAGTCACGTAAAAGGCACCAGGAGTGGCACCGAGGCTACCTTCTAGCCTCTATCTGCACACACATGCACATGAACACCTGCACACAGGTGTGACCCAGCACTTGAAGTGCAAATGTATACACACCTTGACTAATGAATATCTCTCTATTTTATGCACGGAGCATATTTTGTGTATGTGTGTATACTGTGGGATGATATTTATCCCCCACATACTTATTTTTTATGCTGATTTCTTTGGAATGCCTCGAAGGCACATTTTCCATCGAACTAACTTTATTATTTCCGAGTCTCTTCTCTAGTTCTCAAATCACAATCTTTTATTGTTTATCTCTGGCATTAAAAGTTAGAATATACTGTACGCAGTGTTGATTCTGTCATTTCCTTCTTGGTTGCTCTACTTTAGCATTCTCTTGCTTTTTACACCAGTCAATTTTTAAAAAGAATTTTAGTCGATGCATAATTGTGCATATGGATTGATTATGACATTTCATGTGGGTAGTATGTAAGGACCTCAGCATGACAAGTTTTTCCTCTCTTAAACACTTATGTCCCTTCTGTCTGTTGGAAACATCCAAATTCCTATTTTAGTTCCTATTACTTTTCAAATTATTTATTTGCTTATTTTTTGAGGCAGGATCTCTCTATGTAGCATTGACAGGCCTAGCATTTGCTGTGTAGACCATGTTGGCTTCAAACTCATAGAGATCCACTGACTCCCCAGCACTGGGATTAAAGACACACACTACCATGCCTCACTCTTGTAGCTTCTTTTACAGATAAACTTTATTGTATATATTAAGGTGTGTTTGTGACTTTTGTAGTAAATTCTCAATCTGGGCCTATTCAAAATCAATGGTTTGTTCTCCTGGGTCTCTTGATTTCTTTTTTTCCTTCCTTTCTCCCTCCCTCTTCCTTTCTCCCTCCCTCTTCCTTCCTTCCTTCCTTCCTTCCTTCCTTCCTTCCTTCCTTCCTTCCTTCCTTCCTTCCTTCCTTCCTTTTTCCTGTTTCAAAAGCTTTATTTTTACTTTGTCTGAGACTTGGGAGAGGCTCCAGGGCAGTTACAAAGCTGCCTAGGGCCTTCAGAGGTTCTTCGGGTGGAGGTCCTGAGGTAGCTGGTGCAGCACAGAGGAGGGAGCCCCTTGGAAGGTGAGGACGCCTCCTGGTCATGCTTAAAGACTGGGCCCCTTAAAGACGTCCTCATCCAGAGATGGCTGGGCCACACCAGTCTGTGCCGCCTGTGGTCCTGCTAGCCTATGGAGGTTGGTCAGGCTGCTGCCCATCTTCTAGGTCAGCTTCACCTCCTCATCCAGGAAGTGGTTTTCCAAGAGGTGACAGAGATGAGGGTCTGTGTGGGCAGCACCCAGGGAATGAAGATCCATGAGGACTTGGTTCAGGTTCATCTCCAGGGCTGAGGCAGCGCCCATGGCCTCCTGGGTTTTTCCTCACTCATTTTGAGATGGCATCTGTACATCCTGGCCCCAGGTTCATTCTGCAACTTGAAGAGATATTGGGCACCCTCCTACTTCTCCTTGACCAAGTCATGGAAGAATTACTTTCACCCTCTAGAGCACATCATAGTAGCCCAGAGAGAGGTAGGTGTAGGAGGCCCGCAGGTTCGAGTTGACCAGGGCGTTCACGGCGGCTTCCACTATGGTGAAATAATTCTGACAAATCTGAGAGGTCATGGCTGATCCCGAGTATGAAGCTAACCATGAAGATGGTGCTGCCTTGCCCCAGGAGCTGAAGGAGGTTAGGAGATGGTCTCCAAGGCTGCCTGAGGCTGGAGAGGCTGGAAGGTGACGGAAGCTAACAAAGAGGGGGTCCCATCCAAACACTGTTGAAGCAAGACGAGGATCCATGGGCCCTCCAAGGTGCTGCCCTCCTCCCTCCCTCCCTCCCTCCCTCCCTCCCTTCCTTCCTTCTTCCTCTCTCTCTCTCTCTCTCTCTCTCTCTCTCTCTCTCTCTCTCTCTCTCTCTCTCTCTCTCTCTCTCCCTCTCTCTCTCTCTCTCTTGCTATGTAGCCCAGACTGGCCCTGAATTCACCATCTTCCTGCCTCTACTGGACCTGTTCAGGACCCTGGCTGTCTCTTGAATTTTCATATGAATTTTCTCCCTCTCCCCCTCTTCTTACTTTTGAGACAAGATCTCAGTCTGTAACTCTGGCTGCCCTGGACCTTGCTGTGTAAGCGCTAGAATTAAACCATTTTTCTATGCCTGCTTCTTCTTTCGGTTTTGAAGCAAGGTCTTAAAATGTTGCCTAAGCCGCCTGCAAATTCAAATGTGACTGCTGCCTCATTCTCCCCAATGAGAGTCTGGATTACAGTTCCAGGTTTTCCTATTTTTGTAAACATTGTTTACATCTTGGGGGTGGGAGTAGGAGCTGAAGAGACGGCTCAGGGTTAAAAGTTCCCCTGCTCTTCCATTTGGGTCTCGGCAGTCATGTTGGGTCCCTCGCGGCCGTTTGTGACTCCAGTTTCAGGACTTCCAATGCTTTCTTGCCTCCTTTGGCACCCCAGCACCTGTGTAGATCAGGCTAGCCTTGAACTCACAAGATCTGTCTGCCTTTCCCTGTCCTGCACTGGGACTAAAGCAGCATGCCACTGTGCTTGGCCACACTGATTTTATTTGGTTCTGGGGATAAATATCAGGGCTTCACGTGAACTAGATAAGCATTCTTCCAGCTACACTACATTTCCCAACTCTCTCTTCCTTCCCCATTTAATGCATCATCTCAAAGAAACAGACTCTAAAAAGCATAAGGGAAAGTATGGGATGGAAAGAGGAAGATTAAACAGAAAAATAGTCACAGGAGACCATCACCTGCATTGACTTACCCCGTGGTTAGGATTTTCACGTAGGAAACTGGGGGCATCCATGACACACTTCCATCTATAAAGACAGATGTCTGCCAGCAACCTTGATTCTGATTCTTTTGTGTACATGCCCAGAATAGAATCACTGGGACATCTGGTAGTTTGATTTAAGACATTTTAAGGGCCCACTATGGAAGTATGATATTGTTTTATATTACCATGAACGGTATGTAAGTATTACCGTTTCTCTATATTCTCTCTGGTAAGTATTTTTGATTTTTGATTTGAATATGTATATATGTCCTGCAGGTTCTTGGGATGGAACTAAGGTTTGTGGCTTATTTAGCAGTGGCTTTACTTCATGAGCCCCTCACTTGCCTGCAACATGTATTTCTATTTTCTTTACTAAGGCCACTCTAAAAGATATAATTGCTCCTTTTGATGCTATTGTAAATGAAATTACTTTTAAATTTATTTTTCATATTGTTCACAATGTACAGAAATAAACTTGTTTGTGCACATGTATGCAGTTGTAGGCATACCTGTGTCTGCACAGAAGCCAGAGGAGGCCAGAACAGGTGTCCTGCTGCATCAGGATGCCTTGTTTCCTGAGAGGTTCGCTGACTGAGCAGGGAGGCTGAATAGCTAGCATTCCCCAACAGTTCTTTTATCTCTGCCTCCACACGAATGCTGGGTGAGAGGATTCCGAGGCCATGGCCAGCTTCTATGTAGAGGCCAGGTTCCATGCTCATGTCCTAGTGCTCGCCTGTAAGAATGCCTCCCCACGCCACCAGCTCCGAACATAGAACACAACTTTTTTTTTAATTGAATATATTCATCATTTACATTTCAAATGTTATACCCTTTCCTGGTTTCCCTCCTCCCCTAAAACCCCCAACCCATCCTCCCACCTCCTCACCTTCAAGAATATGCTCCTCCACCCATCCTACTCCCACCTACCCCACCCCTGGATTTCCCCACGCTGGGGCATCTATTGAGCCTTCACAGGACCAAGGACCTCTCCTCCCACTGATACCCGACAAAGCCTTCCTCTGCCACTCTTTTGGCTGGAACCATGTATACCCCTTGGTTGATGGCTTAGTCCCTGGGAGCCCTGGGGTATCTTGTTGTCCAACATCATTGTTCTTTCCATGGGGCTGCAAATCCTCCAAGCTCCTCCAGTTCGCCCTCTAACTCCTCCATTGGGAACCCCTCGCTCAGTCCAGTGGTTGACTGCTAATATCCACCTCTCTATCTGTAAGGCTCTGGCAGGGCCCCTCCAAAAGACAACCATAACAGGCTCCCTTCGGTACACAGTTCTTGTCATCCATTGTAGGGTTTGGTGACTGTTTATAGGATGAATCCCCAGGTAGGACAATCTCTGGGTGGCCTTTCCTTCAGTCTCTGCTCCATACTTTGCCTCCATAGTTGTTCCTGTGAGTATTTTGTTCCTTTTCTGAAAGGAACCAAAGCACCCCCACTTTGGTCTCCCTTCTTCTTGAGCTTCCTGTGGTCTGTGAGTTGTAACTTGTTTATTTTGAGCTTTTGGGCTAATATCCACTTATCAGTGAGTGCATGCCATATGTGTTCTTTTGTGACTGGGTTACCTCACTCAGGATGACACTTTCTAGTTGCATCTGTTTGCCTAAGAATTTAATGAAATCATTGTTTTAATAGAGGAATAGTACTTCATTGTGTATATATACCACAATTTCTGTATCCATTCCTCTGTTGAAGGACATCTGGGCTCTTTACAATTTCTGGCTATTATAAATAAGGGTGCTATGAACATAGTGGAGCATGTGTCCTTATTACATGTTGGAGTATCTTCTGGGTATATGCCCAGAGTAATATAGCTGGGACCTCGGGTAGTACTCTGTCCAATTTTCTGAGGAACAGCCAAACTGATTTCCAGAATGGTTTTGCCAGCTTGCAATCCCACCAGCAATGGAGAAGTGTTCCTCTTTATCCACATCCTCTGCAGCATCTGCTATCCCCTGAGTTTTTTTATCTTAGCCATTCTGACTGGTGTGAGGTGGAATCTCAGGGTTGCTTTGATTTGCATTTCCCTGATAACTAAGGATGCTGAACATTTCTTTAGGTGCTTCAGAGTCATTAGATTTTCCTCAGTTGAGAATTCTCTGTTTAGCTCTGTATCCCGTTTTTAATAGGGTTATTTGACACTCTGGAGTCTAACTTCTTGAGTTCTTTGTATACATTGGATATTAGCCCTCTATGGGATGTAGGATTGGTAAAGATCTTTTCTCAATCTGTTGTTGTCATTTTGTCCTGTTGACAGTGTCCTTTGCCTTACAGAAGCTTTGCAGTTTTATGAGGTCCCATTTGTCGATTCTTGTTCTTAGAGCATAAGCTATTGGAGAACACAAGTTTTTAATACTAATTCCATGCCCTATAACGCCTGCTCTTCAGATGGAGTTGTGTAGCCATGGATTGGCTGTGTAGCCTCAATGTGGACTCACTACTCATATGAGTCTCTGTCTCCAGAGTCCTGCTTTGGAGGCACACAACAATGTGCTCTATCCTATGTCCTCCAACACTGCTGAATGTTTATTCGTCCTAGCAGATTTTACATGGCTTACTCTTCATGGAAGACCACGCCTCCACAACTGGAGATGGTGTTACTTCTTCATCCCATTTTGAATCCCTTTCATTTTCTAATTGCTCTTCTCAGAACTCCAGTGCAGTCTGACTAGACAGGAGGCAGAACTGGGCAGGCATGACTCACTGTTCAAAGAAAATCAGGCATGTTTGTTGTTTAATTTAGTTTTGGTTTGACTATAATATGAAATATTTTTGGTATGGAATGTAGCCTTTCATGTGAGCATGCACTGGTTTGGTCTCTGTGAAGCGCAGAAGCTTTATGAATGTGAGATGACATCAGATGGGCCTGAAAGCTGGGAGTGAGGAGAACTGTCTCAGACAAGACATCTAAACAGGTGTGCTCAGTGGCAGCCGGAAGCCACCCCACCACTAGGAGGCAGTCCCTTGCTGTCTCAGGGCTAGACTGAATGTCTAAGCTGGATTCTACACATATTAACAACTGTAAGAAACATAATGGGAATGCTTGCAACTTAGGAATCAGCATGAAGGGAAACTTCATAGGTTAAGTTTGTAAGATTCCTGTGGTGTTTGGCTTTATTGATATGGGTCAATGTGACTCACCATCCACGTTAAAAACAAGAGGAAGCTACCATGATCCTCTCTGAAGAGCAGACTGGGACATGCCCTACTCTGTGAGCCCTTCACATTCATAGATGGCAAGTGTACTTTTTTTGTTTTGTTTTGTTTTGTTTTGGTTTTGGTTTTTTTTGTTTGTTTGTTTTTAACAGGGTTTGTCTGTATAGCCCTGGCTGTCCTGGAACTCACTCTGTAGACCAGGCTAGCCTCAAACTCAGAAATCCTCCTGCCTCTGCCTCCCAGAGTGCTGGGATTACAGGCGTGCGCCACCACTGCCCAGCTACTTTTTGTTTTAAATTGAGAATATTTAGTCACAGTGGCATCTTGGTTAATTTCTCCAAAGAGTTGAATGCTATAACAGTCTACAGACAGGTTCCTAAGATTGAGAAACTTAATGTAAGTAACCAGTATATATATATATATATATACATATATATATATATATATATATATCAACATAGCTTTATTTTTAAAAATTATAGATAATTTTATTATAGATAAATAATATAGATAAATAGCATAAATCATTTTTAATATAGATAAAATAGATAAATTATTTATCTATTGCACACAACTAAATCTGCAATAAGCTAGACTGGCCTTTAGGCATCTTGTTAGGTTGAGTCAGAGTAATTCTTAAAGAGATGCAACATTCTGATAGTTGATGAACCCACAGCTGCTGCTGTTGCTTCTTGTCATTTTGGAATCTTCCTAGCAGCTGCTGTGGTCATTTAGCTGGATTAGTTTTCTTGCCTTACCACCCAAGGATCCAAGCGTTGTTGCCTAATTAAGAAGTTTGTTTCCCCACAAGTAGTGAAAGATAACCATTTTGCATACTGCTTTGGTTGTTTTTACTGTTGCTTTGTTTTCTTTACTACTCTGCAAATTCCCTTAGAGATAGGCACAGATTATACTTTTTTATGCTTTATCATAATTAAATGCTAAGAAAATCATAAAACAAACTATTTTATTTTTTACATTTTTATTTTTTAAATCCCTCCTCTCTCTGTGTATGTCTCTGAGTATGTATGTCTGTGTGTGTGTTCTTGTGAGATTTTGTGTGTACCGTGTGTATGTCTGTGTGTGTGTTCATGAGTATGAAGGTATGCACAGAGACCAGAGGGCACTGGATTACCTTGAACTTGAGTTATAGTCAGCTGTAAGCCACTCAGTGTGGGTGATGGGAACCCAATTCAGGTTCTCTGCAAAAACAGTAACTGCTCTTAAGTACTCAGCCATCTCTCTGGCCTTAAGTTACTTTATCTTAGACATGCTGTGTTTTCCAATATTTACTGAACTATACTGTTTTTTTAAGATATTAAAAAACCAACCTTTATTCATGTCAGTATGTGTGTGAGTGTTGTATGAGCACATGAATACAGGATGAATACAGGTCCCTAAAGTAGCCAGAAGCTCCAGCTCTGCTTGTAGCTGGAACGTGGGTGCTGAAACCACAGCTGCATTCTCTCACAGTAGCAAGCACTCTAATCACGGAGCTACACTCCAGCCAAGTAGCCCCTTAAAAATGCTCTCATTTAACATTGGTTTTGGTCGGCCATGCTGCCCTAAGCCAGATCTTATTCTCAGGGAACCAGCATTCGCAGTGCAGCAGCTCTTCTCTCCTGGGGCTCAGCACCTCACTTTTATATGACATATTCTGATCACGGTTTCCCCACTTTCACTCGCAACTTACCCAACTCTCTGTCTTCTGTCTTAGTCAGGATTTTGTTGCTGTGAAGAAACATCATGACCAAGGCTACTCTTATAAGAGAAAACATTTAAATAGGGTTGGCTTAAAGGTTCAGAGGTTTAGTCCATTGTCGCCATGGTGTGCCGCCGAATGGTGCTGGAGTAGGGGCTTAGAGTTCTTGTAACCATGATTTCTTAACTCACTCTGAGCTCCCAGTGGGTGATCGAATTTCTTGCCACCTCTGGATTTGAGAATGAAAACACACACACACACACATACTCACATACACACATACACACACACACATACACTCACACACACACACACACACACACACACACACACACACTGAGGAAGAGAGGTTCCATCATGGGGTTCCATCATGAAGGAGAGGAGGGTGAGGCAGCTGAAATGTAGGTGCAAAGGGAAAGCAGCCCCATGGGAGGGCTGCCCAGAAGGGAACAGAGCGGCAAAGATAAAATGCAGATTTAGAAAGGATTAGCTCCAGAGTATCGGAGGGGAGTGTGTACAAACCTAGGCGAGGTTTGGAAGTGCCCAGCCATTAAGCAAGTTAAAGCTTGTTAAATATAAAGGTGTGTGTGTGTGTGTGTGTGTGTGTGTGCGCGCGCGCGTGCGTGCCTGCCTTTTCATTCACAAATCCAGAGACCACTGGCAGGTGGCAAGAAGTGTGACAGCCTACTGTCAACCGGGAACTCAGAGCAGATTAGCTATTTACTGTTACAAATTCTAAATTGGGATCAGTAGGCAGCTAGAAGATAATGGCTACACTGGGCCTGGCTTGAGCATCTGAGATCTCAAAGCTCACTCCCAGAGACTGCACTTCCTCCAACAAGGCCACACACTTGCTAATAGTGCCACTCCCTATGAGCCTATGGGGGCCATTGTCTTTCAAACCACCATACCTTCTTTCTCTTCAGATAATAAACAAGAAAAAGAAAAAACAGAATCGAACAAAATAGACAGAAAAAAGAAACAAAGAAAGAGCACATTCACACAGAAAACTCACAAAATAAGAAACTGTAATATATAAGCAAAAGGCTGATTGTACAAAAAATGCACACCTTTACTCTCAGCCCTCAGAAGGCAGAGACAGGCAGATCTTTATAAATTCAAGGCCAGCCCAGTCTTCATAACAAGTTCCAGGACAACCAGAGTTACATAATAAAGAGACCCTGCCTCAAAAGCATTGAATATGTAAATATATTCATATACTCACATCTCATGGAGTGGATCTTAAGTTTAATCAGATAGTGGGTGGTAATTCCCACAACTTGTGTACCACTATTGCAGATCATGTAAACAGGTCACCTTTGTAGACTGTAGGTCTATATCCAGGTTGGTGGTTACCTTTCCCCTCTGGTAACAGACGAGCACCCTGTAGTACCATGAGCACTAGACAGTAGGGGTGATGACTAGGTAGACACAAGCTTGATTTTTTCATGTTCAATGACATATGTAGGTGTCGTCTTCAGCACCCGCTTGTGAAAGCAACCTAAATAGGCTTAGCCATAGCCTGAGTTTTGGGGGAGTCCATGGGACCCCTTTGGCCAACAATTCAGTTCAATATAACCCATTCCCACTACAGGAGATTTCATTTAGTGACAGGAAATGTCTAGTTGAGACTTTGTGTCGCATTTTTTGGTGATTCCATCTATGTGTATATCTGTAAAGAAACTTCTACTGTAGTAGGTTTTAATATGCCCCTTCATAGCCCCTTCCTCTATACCCTCCCTTACCTCCCTTTCCCTCCCCCTCTTTTTTGATCTTCCTGCTCTAGCACCCCATTTCTCTTTATAACTAACTATCCTATTTCTCTTTCCCAGAGAGTGTCATCTCTTCCCGCTAGTGCTTTACCCTGTGGTTACAAGCATCAGGATGTGCCCATTGAAGGTTTCAAAGCTAACATGCACTTATAAGCAAATAATATCATGGCTGTCTTTTGAGGGGGTCTGAGTTACTTCACTTGAGATGATTTTTTTCTAACTTCATTTACCTGTGAATTCTAGGATTTCATTTAAAACAACAACAACAACAACAAACAAACAAAAACAACTGAGTAATATTCCACTGTGTAAATGTGCCAGATCTTCATTATCCATCTGCTGACAGACATCTAGGCTGTTTCCAGTTTCTGGCCATTAGGAATAGAGCAGCAATGAACAAGGACGAACAAGAGTTTCTGCAGTAGGCTGTAGAGCTCTTTGGGTACATGCCCAAGAGTGGTATAGCTAGAACTTGAGGTAGATCTATCCCCAGCTTCCTGAGGAATGGCCACACTGATTTATGTAGTGGTTCTTGTTATCATAAACAGATAAATAGATGTGAGAATATGTCCTACGGCGGTGTGGGGGAAGGGGGTGCCTCAGCAGGCCCATGCCGAGGTATCCCCTCCCCCTGACGGTATAGTATAGAATAGAGTTTATTTAGGGCATGGGGGAGAAGTAGAGGCAGAGAAAGGCAGAGAGAGGGAGTAGAGAAGTAGAGGCCGGCCATGACCACGTGGAGAGAGGGGAAGGAAGGGGAAAGAGAAGAGCCCAAGAGGGCAGGAGAGAGGCTAAGAGAGAGAGTGGGCCAGGCCTACCTGGCTGTTGCCAGGTAACTGTGGGGTGGAGCTTAGACAGTTGTGTAAGTTACTCTCCCACCATCAATAGATGAGCGTTTCCCTGATCCCTCATCATCACCGGCATGAGCTGTTGCTTGTTTTATTGCTCTTGGCCATTCTGACTAATACAAGATGAAGTCTCACAGGCCTATTTATTTGTATTTCCCTGACAACTAAGGATGCTGAGCTTTTAAAAAGTATTTCTCAGTCATTTGTGTGTTTTATGTTTAGATCTGTACCCTATTTTTAACTGGGTTGTTTTCTTGAAGTCCAGTTTTATATATATATATATATATATATATATATATATATATATATATATATATACATATATATATATGTGTGTGTGTGTGTGTGTGTGTGTATAATATTAGTCGTCTATTGGGTGTATAATTGGTAAATATCTTTTCCCATTCTGTGGCTGCTGCTTTGTTCAAATGACAGTGTCCTTTGTGGAAACTTTTCAGTTTCACGAAGTCCCATTTATTAACTGTTGTTCTTAGTAATTGTGCTATTAGCATACTGTTCAGAGAGTTTTCTTGCGCTTATGAGTCAAGGTTATTCCCCAGTTTCTCTTCTCTTAGGTCCAGGGTGTATCTGGTTTTGTGTTGAAGTCTGATGCATTAGAGTTGAGCTTTGTGCAAGGTGACAAGTATGGGTCTATTCCTATTTCCTTACATGCAGACGTCCAGTTTAACCTGCACCATTTGCTGATGATACTGTCTTTTTTTCTTGTGTCTATTTCTGGCTTCTTTATTAAACTCACTTTTTAAAATAAATAATTTGTGGCATTTACTTTATTTTTTGAAAATCTAACACCTGTCAAAAACAACCTCAAAGTAGGATTTGTGTTTTGTTTTATTTCTTTATTTTTATCTTATCTTATTTATTTATTTATTTAGAGATAGAGTCTCACTATGTAGTTCTGGCTGTCCTGGAGCTCACTATAGAAAGACCAGCCTTGAACTCATAGAGATCTGCCTGCCTCTCTGATGCTGAGATAAAAGGCATTCTGAGATCACCATACCCGGATCAAAGGAAGACTTATTATGGTTCAGAGGTCAGAGTATATCATAGGGAGAAGACTGTCTTTCTCCTTTTTATTCTGCTCTAGCCCCCAGTTCATGGGATTGTTCTGTCCAAGATTAGAGTAGGTCTGTAAACATCTTCGTAGAAAAGCCCAGAGTTGTCTTGCTAATACCCTAGATGCTTCCAAAGTCAATCAAGGCAAAAATAGGTGAGAACACAGCCTCTTATTGATAAAGGAAATTGTGTTCAGAACACAACATTGGATAGATTTTGCACGTACATTTGGTATTATGCCTCTGTGTACATATGTTTGCATGTAAACCTAGGCTGATGAGTAGTACAAAAGGTGTGAGAAGCGCCGGGTCTTCTCAGTGGTACAGCCTTCGTCCAGAGCTCAGCTCCTGCTGCAGTTCCGCAGGGAGATGCTGTACTTGGATGTGACGTGGAACTAGAATGTAGGCAGGTGTAGCTATGCGCAAGGTTGCCCCCCATGGCTCTGTGCATGAGAAATTGAATATGACTGAGATGATTCTTTGCTCCACTTTCTATCTACGTTTTCCTGCCCACTGAATACCTAGTGATTAACTATAAACCCTCCACCAAAATTTTAAAACAATTTAAATATTAAAAATATGTATAAATCAATTTTTTAACTTAGAGGATGTGATCTATGTTAAAAATTATTTTTCTTCTGGGCATGGTATCACATACATTTAATGCAAGCACTTGGGAGACAGAGGCAAGTAGAGCTCTGTGAGTTCAAAAGCAGCCTGGTCTAAATAGCAAGTTCCAGCACTACATAATGAGACTTTAAAAAATTTTTTTCCAAATAAAAACATTTCCCAGTTTTAGACATGGTGACTGAACATCTGTAAGTAGAGGCAGAAACATACTCTAAGATCAAAGTAAAATTATTCTTCTTTTTGACAGCACATGTTTTTATAATCGTTAACATATTAGTGGCTTTTGTTAACCTACTTAAAAAGAATGCAGAATTTTTCAAGATTATTCTATCATGAAGTCCTTTGAAGATTACTACATCCCACTACAGTTCTTTAACTGTATGAGAGTCGGTGGGTTGTACTTTGAAGATAACCATAGCAGTACCTGTAACTCGCCTCGTTTGTGGTTGGATCTAGGTAGGCCTTGGTCATCTCCATTTCAAGGTCTATGGAAGCCATGTACCTCATTACATACAAGCCACAGATTCTTACGTTCTACCAGAATGTCATAATACAGTTCTAAACTTTGGAATGTAATAAAGTAAAGAAAAGTTATGTAAAAAAAAAAAAGAAAGAAAGAAACATTGCTACTCCATGATTGCATTTGTTGTCAGCCTGCAAGTGGCTCAACATGGGGTCTTCTTTGACTTAAATCTGATGTGAATGCTGTTTCAAAAATTTTATGAAGGTGTGATAGAGAGAGAGCTCAGTGATTAAAAGCCCTGCCTACCCTTCCAGAAGTCCTGGGTTCAGTTCCCAGCACCCAGATGGCAGCTCACAACTGTCCAATGCCAGTTCCAGTGGAGTTGAACCTGTGGCTGACACGGGCTGGAGGGCTTGCAGTGCTGTGACTGTCCTAGGGATGGGCTATTGCCCGAGTAAGTTATAAAACTGTGTCTAGTCCACTGTCTTTTGCTCGTTCTTGCTTGTACTCTATTGTCCTATGTTCCTCCATGAAATAGCATAACTATGAACCCCTTGAGAGAGGAAGGTCTTGGCTGGGTAGAGCGTAGCAGTTGAGAACACTTGCTGATTTCACAGAGAACCTGGGTTTGCTTCTATGGCCCATGCTAGGTGGCTTACCACTACCTATGACTACAGCTCCAGGGAATCTGACAACCTCTTCTGACTTCCAAGGTACCCACACTCCCATGCACACATCCACACAGACACGTCCATACACACATATGTCATTAAAAATGAATATTAAACCATTAATAAGAAAAGGACAGGCGGATCCTTCAATCTTGGATTTCCTAGCCTCCAAACAATAAAAACAGAGATGTCTGGTTCCTTCCTCCTCCTCCTCCTCCTCCTCCTCATCATCATCATCATCATCTCTCCCTTTCATTCTCTCTCTCTCTCTCTCTCTCTCTCTCTCTCTCTCTCTCTCTCTCTCTCCTCTCTCCTTCTTTCTCTCTTTTTTAATGATGTGAGGAGAAGAAAACTTGAAGATCCAGTGCTGGTAGAGCAATCTATGTGGTTAGCAAGCTGTGATACAAGATCCCACCAAACCCAACAACAAAAACATGAACACAGAAGTCCTGCTGTTCTGACTTTTATAAAATTGGCCTTTTATAGAAAGGCAAAAAAGACTTGTTTGTAGGATAGTCCAACTTTAGGTACTACTTAATACTGCCCCAAATTGGACTATTGTTACTATTATTCTTATATGAAAAAAAATTTTGTTGTAATGTATGGTACCATTGTTATCTATGGAATGTGAGGTGGCCCGGTCAGTTAGTGATGAGAAGGGTCAATTTTGTAAGAATGGCTGAGGAAAAGCCACATGAAGTAGTTTAATAAAAACAAATGTGGAGTAGCGGGCGGCGGCGGCGGCGGCGGCGGCGGTAGCAGTGGCTGCTCCAGCTGAAGGGCCATGAGCAGTGGAACCAAGGCGACACAGGGTCCAGTTAGGCCCTGCGCCCACGACCACTGACCTTCGCTGACCAGCCGGGCGGCAAGCAACTGCGGTTCTGCGGAGCCTTTCGCTGCACGGAAGCCACTTCAGAACTCGGCTGCCCGCCAGTCAGGAGAGACTCACCGCCATCTTGATCCCGGGCTCCAGAGATCGGTCAGACTGAGGTACACAAACATAATCCTAGGCCCAACACCGCAGGGGTCTGAGCCAGACGGGCGTTGGCCTGCACCCAGGCCCTGGGCTGTTCGAGTGGCCATCGGGGCGCCAACCCAGCCAGGAGTTTTTTTTTTTTTGCCCCGGCCGGTGCACGCGCCGCCATTTTGCCTACAGGAGCCAGAGTGCTCGGGAGGGCAGAGACTGCTAACAAGCGTAGCCTGAGGCTAACAAAACGGGGGTCTAGGCCCCAAAAGGCACAGGACTGACCCCAAGAACTGGGCGGCTTGGTGGGCCATCTGTGTGTCAACCAGCCCAGGAGGTTATTAGCACAACAGACTCTCCCGGTGCTTTCGCGGAGCGCGGACGCGCACGCCCGCCATCCGGGTCACCTGGCGGACCCAAATAACAGACATAGCCCTAGGGGAACTTTGCTCGGACCTTGGCCTCCCAGGCGTTTGCCTGGACTCAGGGCCCAGGCGACAAGGCTAACCTAGTGTGCGCCAGCCCGGTTGGGGAAATCGGCTGCCCAGCGGAGTGAGCGGAGCACAGGGGAGGTCACAGCAACATTCACCTTCGGAGCTCCCTGGGGGTGCACACGGGTTCCACCTGGTCCACAGACACAATCTGGGGCAAGGCCTCAGGCAGAAGCCCCCAGCTCAAATCTCTCCGCTTCAGATCAGCCTGGGTGGCCGCCACATCTCCAGGTCCCTCAAGAGGCTAGTGGGGGCTTCCGGGCGGCCAGCTGGGAAAAGTCGGTGTGCTCCGATAAATCCTGCGGGCCCCAGCGGGAGCCTTCAGGTGCCTGCTTTGGAATCTGAACAGCCTGGAAAACAGCACCCTGTCTATAGGCAGTGCAGAGTGTAAGCTGTGCACCAGAGGCCAACGGGGAAGGGGCAGCTTGCACTGGTGAGTCCAGCACTGACAAGACCAAGTAACACCAGTGAGAGCTAGATGGCAAAAGGCAAACGCAGAAACGTCACTAACAGAAATCAAGGCAATATGGCAACATCTGAACCAAATTCTCCTCTACCAGCAAGTCCTGGATACCCCATCACACCAGTAAAACAAGATTTGGATTTAAAATCACTGGTCATGATGCTGGTACAGGAACACATGAAGGTCATTGAGGAGAAAATGGATCAAAAGTTAGAAGCCCTTGCAAGGGAAACACAAAAATCATTGAAAGAAATCCAGGAGAATACAAAAGCCAACAAGGAGGAAATGCAAAAAACACTTAAAGAAATACAGGAGAACTTTGCTCAACAGGCTGAGGTCATGAAAGACGAAACACAAAAATCTCTTAAAGAAATACAGGAGAACTTTGGTCAACAGGCTGAGCTCATGAAAGAGGAAACACAAAAATCTCTTAAAGAATTACAGGAAAACACAAACATGCAAGGGAAGGAGCTAAGCAAAACCATGCAGGATCTAAAATCAGAAGTAGAAACAACTAAGAAAACTCAAAGGGAGACAACTTTGGAGATAGAAAGCCTTGGGAAGAAATCAGGGGACAGAGATGCAAATATCAACAACAGAATACAAGAGATAGAAGAAAGAATCTCAGATGCTGAAGATTCCATAGAAACCATGGACTCAACAGTTAAAGAAAATGCAAAGTGCAAAAAGCTTGTAACCCAAAATATCCAGGAAATCCAGGACACAATGAGAAGACCAAACCTAAGGATTATAGGCATAGAGGAGAGTGAAGATTTACAACTTAAAGGGCCAGCAAATATCTTCAATAAAATTATGGAAGAAAACTTCCCTAACCTAAAGAGAGAGATGCCCATGAATATACAAGAAGCCTACAGAACTCCAAACAGACTGGACCAGAACAGAAATACTTCCCGTCACATAATAATCAAAACACCAAATGTTCTAAACAAAGAAAGAATACTAAAGGCAGTAAGAGAAAAAGGCCAAGTAACATATAAAGGAAGACCTATCAGAATCACAGCAGACTTTTCACCTGAGACTATGAAGGCTAGAAGGTCCTGGGCAGATCTCATGCAGACTCTAAGAGAACACAAATGCCAACCAAAACTACTATATCCAGCAAAACTCTCAATCACCATAGATGGAGAAACTAAGATATTTCACGACAAAACCAAGTTCACCCAATATCTATCCACAAACCCAGCCCTAAAAAGGATAATAGGAGGACAACACCAATACAAGGAGGGAAACTCCACCCTGAAAAAAGCAAGATAGTAACCTTTCATCAAACCCAAATAAGTTAAGCAATCAAATTTAAAAAATAACGTCAAAAATGATAGGAAGTAACAATCACTATTCCTTAATATCTCTTAACATCAATGGACTCAATGCCCCAATAAAAAGACACAGACTAACTGACTGGATACGTAAACAGGACCCTACATTTTGCTGCTTACAGGAAACACACCTAAGGGTCAAAGACAAACACTACCTTAGAGTAAAAGGCTGGAAGACAATTTTACAAGCAAATGGTCTCAGGAAACAAGCTGGAGTAGCCATTTTAATATCAGATAAAATTGACTTTCAACCCAAAGTCATCAAAAGAGACTCTGAGGGACACTTCTTGCTGGTCAAAGGAAAAATACAACAAGAAGAACTCTCAATCCTGAACATCTATGCTCCAAATGCAAGGGCACCCTCTTTCATAAAAGAAACTTTATTAAAACTCAAAGCACACATTGCACCTAACACAATAATTGTTGGTGACTTCAACACTGCACTTTCCTCAATGGACCGATCAGGAAAACAGAAACTAAACAAGGACACAATGAAACTAATTGAAGCTTTGGACCAATTAGATTTAACTGATATATATAGAACATTCTATCCTAAAACAAAAGAATATACCTTTTTTTCAGCACCTCATGGTACCTTCTCCAAAATCGACCATATAATTGGTCACAAGACAGACCTCAACAAATATAAAAAGATAGAACTAATCCCATGCCTCCTATCTGATCACTATGGAATAAAAGTGGTCTTCAATAGCAACAGAAACAACAGAAAACCCACAAACACGTGGAGATTGAACAATACTCTACTCAATGACACCTTGGTCAAGGAAGAAATAAAGAAAGAAATTAAAGACTTTTTAGAACACAATGAAAATGAAAACACAACATACCCAAATCTATGGGACACAATGAAAGCAGTGCTAAGAGGAAAACTCATAGCCCTGAGTGCCTCCAAAAAGAAAATGGAGAGAGCATACATTACCAACTTAATGACACACCTGAAAGCCCTAGAACAAAAAGAAGCTATTTCACCCAGGAGGAGTAGAAGGCAGGAAATCATCAAACTCAGGGCCGAAATCAATCAAGTAGAAACAAAGAGAACCATACAAAAAATCAACAAAACTAGGAGCTGGTTCTTTGAGAAAATCAACAAGATAGATAAACCCTTAGCCAGACTGACCAAAGGGCACAGAGAAAGTATCCAAATTAACAAACTTAGAAATGAAAAGGGAGACATAACAACGGAAACTGAGGAAATCCAAAAAATCATCAGATCCTACTACAAGAGCCTGTACTCAACACAACTGGAGAATCTGGAGGAAATGGACAATTTCCTTGACAGATACCAAATACCAAAATTAAATCAGGACCAACTAGACCATCTAAACAGTCCCATAAAGCCTAAAGAAATAGAAGGAGTCATAGAAAGTCTTCCAACCAAAAAAAGCACAGGACCAGATGGTTTCAGTGCAGAATTCTACCAGACCTTCAAAGAAGAGTTAACACCAATACTCTTCAAACTATTCCACAAAATAGAAACAGAAGGAACACTACCCAATTCCTTCTACGAAGCCACAATTACGCTGATACCAAAGCCACACAAAGATCCAACAAAGAAAGAGAACTTCAGACCAATTTCCCTTATGAACATCGATGCAAAAATACTCAACAAAATTCTTGCCAACCGAATCCAAGAACACATCAAAACGATCATCCACCATGATCAAGTAGGCTTTATCCCGGGAATGCAGGGTTGGTTCAATATACGGAAATCCATCAATACAATCCACTACATAAACAAACTCAAAGAACAAAATCATATGGTCATTTCATTGGATGCTGAAAAAGCATTTGACAAAATTCAGCATCCTTTCATGCTTAAAGTCTTGGAGAGAACAGGAATTCAAGGCCCATACCTAAACATAGTAAAAGCAATATACAGCAAACCGGTAGCCAGCATCAAACTAAATGGAGAGAAACTTGAAGCAATCCCACTGAAATCAGGGACCAGACAAGGCTGCCCCCTTTCTCCTTATCTTTTCAATATTGTACTTGAGGTACTAGCTCGGGCAATTCGACAACATAAGGAGGTCAAAGGGATACAAATTGGAAAGGAGGAAGTCAAACTATCATTATTTGCAGACGACATGATCGTCTACCTAAGTGACCCAAAGAACTCCACTAGAGAGCTCCTACAGCTGATAAACAACTTCAGCAAAGTGGCAGGTTACAAAATCAACTCAAGCAAATCAGTGGCCTTCCTATACTCAAAGGATAAGCAGGCTGAGAAAGAAATTAGGGAAATGACCCCCTTCACAATAGCCACAAACAGTATAAAGTATCTTGGGGTGACTCTTACCAAACATGCGAAAGATCTGTATGGCAAGAACTTCAAGACTCTGAAGAAGGAAATGGAAGAAGACCTCAAAAAATGGGAAAACCTCCCATGCTCATGGATCGGTAGAATCAATATAGTTAAAATGGCCATTTTGCCTAAAGCACTATACAGATTCAATGCAATACCCATCAAAATCCCAACTCAATTCTTCACAGAGTTAGAAAGAGCAATTATCAAATTCATCTGGAACAACAAAAAACCCAGGATAGCTAAAACTATTCTCAGCAACAAAAGAAAATCTGGGGGAATCAGTATCCCTGACCTCAAGCAATACTACAGAGCAATAGTGTTAAAAACTGCATGGTATTGGTACAGTGACAGGCAGGAGGATCAATGGAACAGGATTGAAGATCCAGAAATGAACCCACACACCTATGGCCACTTGATCCTCGACAAAGAGGCTGAAAACATCCAATGGAAAAAAGATAGCCTTTTCAACAAATGGTGCTGGTTCAACTGGAGGTCAGCATGCAGAAGAATGCGAATTGATCCATCCTTGTCTCCTTGTACTAAGCTCAAATCCAAATGGATCAAGGACCTCCACATAAAGCAAGACACTCTGAAGCTAATAGAAAAGAAACTGGGGAAGACCCTTGAGGACATCGGTACAGGGAGAAAGTTTCTGAACAGAACACCAATAGCGTATGCCTCTAAGAGCAAGAATTGACAAATGGGACCTCATAAGGTTACAGAGTTTCTGTAAGGCAAAGGACACCATTCAAGAGGACAGATCGGCAACCAACAAATTGGGAAAAGATCTTCACCAATCCTACATCAGATAGAGGGCTAATATCCAATATATATAAAGAACTCAAGAAGTTAGACTCCAGAAAACCGAACAACCCTATTAAAAAATGGGGTACAGAGTTAAACAAAGAAATTCTCACCTGAAGAACTTCGATGGCGGAGAAGCATCTTAAAAAATGTCTCCACTTCATTAGTCATTAGGGAAATGCAAATCAAAAACAACCCTAAGATTTCATCTTACACCAGTCAGAATGGCTAAGATTAAAAATTCAGGAGACAGCAGGTGTTGGAGAGGGTGCGGAGAAAGAGGAACACTCCTCCACTGCTGGTGGGTTGCAAATTGGTACAACCACTCTGGAAAGCAGTCTGGCGGTTCCTCCGAAAAACTGGCACCTCAACTTCCAGACCTGCTATACCACTCCTGGGCATATACCCAGAGGATTCCCCACCATGTAATAAGGATACATGCTCTACTATGTTCATAGCAGCCCTATTTATAATTGCCAGATGCTGGAAAGAACCCAGGTATCCCTCAACAGAAGAGTGGATACAAAAAATGTGGTATATCTACACAATGGAGTACTATTCAGCCATTAGAAACAATGAATTCATGAAATTCTTAGGCAAATGGATGGAGCTAGAGAACATCATACTAAGTGAGGTAACCCAGACTCAAAAGGTGAATCATGGTATGCACTCACTAATAAGTGGTTATTAACCTAGAAAACTGGAATACCCAAAACATAATCCACACATCAAATGAGATACAAGAAGAAAGCAGGAGTGGTCCCTGGTTCTGGAAAGACTCAGTGAAACAGTATTTGGCAAAACCAGAACGGGGAACTGGGAAGGGGTGGGAGGGAGGACAGGGGAAGAGAAGGGGGCTTACGGGACTTTCGGGGAGTGGGGGGGGGCTAGAAAAGGGGAAATCATTTGAAATGTAAATAAATTATATCAAATAAAAAAAAAAGACAAAAAAAAAAAAAAAAAACAAATGTGATTTTTAATCTGAAAGGGAATAGCTTGTTCTTTTACATCATTGAGATGGAGCTGTGATATATAACTTACCATGGTCTTGAACTTGCTTAATTTATACCAGGCTGCCTTCAAACCCTCTGTCTTCCCAATTTAGGTTATAGAGTACTGGAATTAGAGGAGTGTACCATCACGCCTAGTGATAGCTTTCTTTTGAAGCCTGAATTCTCTATGGAATTATTTCAGGCAGTCCAAAAGCATGATCAGTGTGAAAGTGTTTAATTTGCTGAAAATTGTTACAGATGCGTGATATCTTATTTTGATATGGAAGTGGGAGTCAATAATTTATGTAACTATCATAATTCATGCATTGTTAGAAGAAATTGTTTTGAAATTAAAACATCCTAAGGCTGGAGAGATGGCTCAGCAGTTGAGAGCACTCCTTCCCCTACCAAGTGCCAAGGACCCAGGTTTAATTCCCGCACCCAGAGGATCTGTTGTCCTCTCACCTCCCGCAGGCACCAGGCTTGCTCAAGGTGCAGATACATACATACAAGTAAGACACTGATACACATAAAAGTTAATTAGAACTTAAAACAAAACATCCTAAACAGCCTGAGAGATGGCTCAGCAGGCAAAGGCACCAGGGCTGATGACAGAAAAGCCAGAGAGTTGTCCTCTAACCTGCATCATGGCGTGTACATGCTCCCACACAATGAGTCTTTAAAATGCAGTAAAAAATAAAATATCTCAAATAAGAGAATATATGTGTAAATTTTCATCCCAAGACTGTGAAATTTTCCCCTGCACACACACATGAGAGGCTTTCACTGTGTAGCCTTGGCTATTCTAGAAATCACTCTGTAGATCAGGTTGTCCTTAAATTCATAGAGATCTACCTGCCTCTGCCTCACAAGTGCTGGAATTAAAGGCAAGCATCACTACCACCCAGTGACTATGAAATTCTTGATTAATTTCATCACTCACTAGTGTGAAAGTACAATAAGTTTGCCATTTACTATTATTAAATTATCGCCCATATTAAAAAGTCTTCTGGTGTTTTGGTTTGTTGTTTTTCTCTTGAGACATGGTCTTATTATGTCCCCAGGTGGGACTCCAGGGAGCCTCCAGATTCAGTGTGGGCCACTAAGCTCATCTTCAGGTACCTATTCTGCTCAGAAAATGTAAAAGTTTTAAGTGCTGACTAGGGAAATTTGAAAACACATTATTTTTAAAGAGTTTTTGACAGACAAATCAGCATCTCTGCCAATTTTGCATCATTATTTTTGGCAAGATAATTTGCTGTAATGCCAAGACTGAGATATATGGTAGCTGGAGTTAGAGATGATCCAAAAATTCATTCTCAAACTGTGATATAGCTCACACTTATAGGAAGTAGAGTGTATGTCACAAATAACTAGGTGTATGCATGGTGTGAAAACTACCCTAATAAATCTGAGTGCTTCTAATAAAGAGACAAGACTCTTTGAACTGAGACAAATTTCAAGTTAATGAAACGTTGAAAACCTGGAGGTTCTGTCAGGTTTGAGCTGTAGATAACAAACAGCAGAGTTCAGCACAGAAAAGCAGACCTGTGGACAGTTTCTGATGTCTTCATGTTTTCCCATAATTAGAAGTCACAGGAGAAAAGGCCGTGGTGATGAACTAAGTCTCTGATGAGGTGGCCAGCAAGAGCAAATTATTATTATTATTAATTATTATTATTATTATTATATTAGTAGTAGTAGTTTTATTTCATTTTTTTATTTTTGTTTGCTTATTTTTAAGAAAGGATCTCTAACCTTGCCTTAGCTAGCCTGGAAGTTACTATGTAGACCAGGCTGGCCTCAAACTCACAAGATCTGCCCCTGTTGACATTTCAAATGCTTGATTAAAGGCACGTGCCATCATGCCTGGCTGTTGGCAAGGTCATTTAAAATGATAGTGTGTCAAGTCCTGGGAGGGGGGTGAGCTGAAGCCCTGAGACTCCCTAAGCTTGGGTCCTGCTGCAGAGAACATGTTCCTATCCAGAAAATCTTTCTTAAATGCCACGGCTTTGAGAATGGTTGGACCTCTGGTGTGCCAAGGTCAAAAGTGATGCCCATTCTATAGTGAAAATATTAAAACAGAGGGGAAAGTCTGAACAATGACCCCTTCAAATGTCTCTTCAGCACTTATTCAATATAGGGAAAATTCCCCAGGGGAAAAATGCATTCCTCTTTATGGTGTAATACAAGATTTGCTGTAGTCGTGAATGCCCCTTGCTTAGCATTTTATCACATATGCATTAAAAGTTCTGTTGTCACTTGGAATTAAGTAGTTATTTGCGCACACTCAGTAAGGGTTGAGTAGGTAGCCCACACTTGATTATGGGCTTTTGTATAGCTGTTTACAATTTATTTCCATGTTCAGTTCAGCCACATGGTTGCTTTGTGATTTTTCTTTCTCTTTTCCTTGTTTTTTCAAATGCTAGTCTTTCCCCTGCTTGGCCTTCAATGCTGCTGTGTCCTCTGCCATGCACCCCATGGTAGCCTCCAAGTCTGTGAGGCTGTGTTCCTTGTGGAACCTTTTAATCTCCCCCTGTATTAGCAGTCTTTCAAACCTTAATCTGTACTCTCTCTCCCTGTTTTTAAGAGCTTTGTACTGTGTCACACATACTTACATATTAAATATCCATATTGCCCCTGAGAGCAAGTAGTGCTGCTCAAAATATTCCTTATTTTTTGTGTCGGTAGTAGTAGTTTTATTTTTCTACACTTTTGTTTTTTTAATTGGGATTTTGTACTGTTTCCTGATCCAGAGAATTTCCTGTGAGGCATATTAAATGTTTTGAATCTAATTTTTTTTTTAAAAAAATGATAAATCAGTAGCACCATGTAATGCATCTTTAATATAGAATTTTCTTCAGACTGAGACTGTCAGTTTCAAATGCCTATAGTCATCTGGATCATAATTGCTGGTGGGCACAGACAATCCAATAAATCTATACAATTTGCAAGAATAATTTACTGAGATAGGTTGGGCTGATAAGGAATTTCATTTTTTTCTTAACTCCTATCAACTTTAGGGTTTTAGAGATCAATGCACATTTCCTTATTATCAATTAATTACACTTTTTATAGTACACTTTGAATGGAAAACAGCTACTTGATTAAGTAAGCCTTAATTCCTGATCTGGGAAATGGGTAGATGTGGGTATGCTATCAAGGAGAGATAGCTCAGTTGGCAAAGTGTTCAATACACACGCATGACCTGAGTTCAGATCCTGAGAGTGTCGTGGGTAGGAGAGGGAGCAGAGAGAAAGACAGATCCCTAAAGTAGGCCGTCCAGCCATTCTGGCCCAGTGGGAGAGCCCGGGTTCCATGAAAACACATCTCTAAATAACACAGAGAGTGATCGAAGAAACAGACACTGTCGGACTGTGCATGCACACACACACACACACACACACACACACACACACACACACACACCAGATGTGCACCACAGGCACCAGCCTCCTGGATCCTGTGAACAACTGGAATGGTAAGTACTCAATGTGTACACACACACACACACACACACACACACACACACACACACACACACACAGGGAGAATGACCAGATGTAAACTACAGGCACCAGACTGCTGGATCCTTTCTTTTGTATGATTCTTTAGTATGTGGCAAGCATAAGTATCTTATTCTGGTTAATAAGAAACAGCATGTGAATGTTTACTTTATATGAACAATAACTATGGTATAGAGGGAATATGAAAGGACCTGCATGTTAATGTTTCTGTATTTCATTTGAATTGTTACAGTAGATTTATAAGTAGAGTATAAAAAGCTAAGAATTTATTCCAACCCATATACCAACAACTAAAAGAACATAAAAGATATTAATGCAATAGACAAGTTAAGATTGAACACTAAAGGATAATCAGACAATTAAAAAATTGGAAAATAAGAGTGAAATCTATGAAAGAAAAACAGAAATGATAGAACAGTAATTCTAAATCTAGATATATTAGTATTTATATAAAATATAAATTCACTAAATATAACCATCATCAAATTTAATAATGGCCTCACAGTCAGAAATCCACTTCAAATATGATATACACATTTTAAAAGGAAGTGGGGAGGAGTCAGGGGTGGCGGTGGAGAGAGGCAGAGAGGGCTGTGCCCACTACCACTGGCCACTGCCGACCAGCCAGGCTGCGTTCGGAGGAGTTGCAGTGTTTTTTACTGCACTGAAGCCCCATTAGACCTCTGCCTCCTGCCAGTCAGTTACAAGAGGCGCTCCACCATCTTGGCTCCCAGATGCCAGAGAGAACTGACAGAGCCAGGTACGCAGACATAGCCCAAGGCTAGCATCGCTTGGGTCTAAGCCTGGCAGGCTTTTACCTGTACCTAGGCCCTGGGCAGCTCGGTGGGCCATCTGTGTGCCAACCCGCCCAGGAGGTCGTTTGCCCTGCAGACTGCCCAGCCCTTGTAGGGACGCTCGCTGCCATCTTGGCTACCAGATGCCAGAGTGATCTAAGGGAAAGAGCCAGCTACACAGACATGGCGCGGGGCTAACATCACTTGGGTCTAAGCCTGTCAGGTTTTTGCCTGCACACTGGACCTGGGAAGCTCGGTGGGCCATCTGTGCTCCAACCCAGTCTGGGGGTCATTTGTCCTGCAGACTACCCAGCACTTGCAGGGCCGCACCTTGGCATCTTGGCTACCTGACAGAACCAGTTAGCAAACATAGCCCAAGGCAAACATCACCCGGGCCTAAGCCTGTCAGGCTTTTATCTGGACTCAGGGCCTGGACAGGTAGGCGGGCCATTTGTGCACCAACCTGGTTGGGGGATCTTTTGCCCTGCAGACAGATCAGCACTCGGAAAAGGTCCCCGCAGCATCCGCCATCATCACTCCCTGATGGAGCAAATGGGCAACACCAGGTTCACAGAGACAACATGGGGCAGGTCACACTAGGGCTCCAAGGGCACCCAAGAGGAGGGCAGCACATCAGCAATCTGTGCCAGGGGAAACCCAGTCATTCAGAAGTGCTGAATACAGTCTCACAGGAGGTTCAAACACCAGCCAGTGACAACAAGACCAACTAACGCCAGAGATAACAAGATGACAAAAGGCAAACGTAGGAACATTACTAACAGAAATCCAGGCAATATGGCAGCATCTGAACTCAATTCTCCAACAACAGCAAGTCCTGGATACCCCAACACACCAGAAAAACAAGATTTGGGTTTAAAATCATTGGTCATGATGCTGCTAGAGGAACACAAAAAGGACATAAATAAATCTCTTCAAGAAATACAGGGGAACATGAATCAGTTAGAAGCCCTTACAACGGAAACACAAAAATCACTTAAAGAAATCCAGGAGAATAGGGGTCAACAGATAGAAGCCAGTAAAGAGGAAACACAAAAATCACTTAAAGAAATGCAGGAGAAATTGAGTCACAGGCAGAAGTCATGAAAGAGGAAACACAAAAATCTCTTAAATAATTAAAGGAAAACACAAACAAACAAATGAAGGAACTGAGCAAAACCATCCTGGATCTAAAAACAGAAATAGAAACAATTAAGAAATTACACAGGGAGACAACTTTGGAGATAGAAAACCTTGGGAAGAAATCAGGGGCCATAGATGCAAATATCAACAACAGAATACAAGAGACAGAAGAAAGAATCTCAGATGCCAAAGATACCATAGTAACCATTGACTCAACAGTCAAAGAAATTCAAAATGCAAAAAGCTTGTAACCCAAAACATCCAGGAAATCCAGGACAAAATGTAAAGACCAAAGCTAAGGATTATAGGTATAGATGAGAGTGAAGATCTACAACTGAAAGGTCCAGCAAATATCTTCAATAAAATTATGGAAGAAAACTTCCCTAACCTAAAGACAGAAATTCCCATGAATATACAAGAAGCCTACAGAACTCCAAACAGACTGGACCAGGGCAGAAATACCTCCTGTCACATAATAATCAAATCCACAAATGTACTAAACAAAGAAAGAATATTAAAGGCAGTAAGAGAAAAAGGCCAAGTAACATATAAAGGAAGACCTATCAGAATTACACCAGACTTCTCATCAGAGACCATGAAAGCTAGAAGATCCTGGGTGGATGTCATGCAGACTCTAAGAGAACACAAACGTCAGCCAAGACTATTATACCCAGAAAAGCTCTCAATCACCATAGATGGAGAAACCAAGATATTCCATGACAAAACCAAATTTAAACAATATCTTTCCACAAACCCTGCCCTATAAAGGATAATAGGGGGGAAACACCAATAAAAGGAGGGAAACTATACCCTGGAAAAAGCAGGATAGTAACTTTCTTTCATCAAACCCATAAGAAGATAACCACTCAAATATAAAAAATAACATCAAAATGACAGGAATTGAATAATCACTATTACTTAATATCTCTTAACATAAATGGACTCAATTCTCCAATAAAAAGACATAGACTAACAGACTGGATAAGGAAACAGGACCCTACATTTTGCTGCATACAGGAAACACACCTCAGTGTCAAAGACAAAAACTACCTTAAACTAAAAGGCTGGAAGACAATTTTACAAGCAAATGGTCTCAGGAAACTGGAATGGCCATTCTAATATCAGATAAAATTGAATTTCAACCTAAAGTCATCAAAAGAGACACGGAAGGACACTTCTTGCTGGTCAAAGGAAAAATCCACCAAGAAGAACTCTCAGTTCTGAACATCTATGCTCCAAATGCAAGGACACCCTCATTTGTAAAAGAAACTTTACTAAAGCTCAAAGCACACATTGCACCTAACACAATAATTGTGGGTGACTTCAACCCGCAATGGACCGATCAGGAAAACAGAACCTAAATAGGGACACAGTGAAACTAATTGAAGCTTTGGACCAATTGGATTTAACAGATATTTATAGAACATTTCATCCTAAAGCAAAAGAATATACCTTTTTCTCCGCACCTCATGGTACCTTCTCCAAAATCGGCCATGTAATTGGTCACAAGGCAGTCCTCAACAAATATAAGAAGACTGAACTAGTCCCATGCCTCCTATCAGATCACTATGGGGTAAGAGTGGTCTTCAATAGCAGCAAAAACAATAGAATAGAAACACATACACATGGAGGCTGAACAATACTCAATGATACCTGGGCCAAAGAAGAAATAAAGAAAGAAATCAAAGACTTTTTAGAATTTAATGAAAATGAAGGCACAACATACCCAAATCTATGGGACACAATGAAAGCAGTGCCAAAAGGAAAACTCATAGCCCTGAGTGCCTTCAAAAAGAAATGGGAGAGAGCATACACTAGCAGTTTAACGACACACCTGAAAGCCCTGGAACATAAAGAAGCTAATTCATCTAGGAGGAGTAGAAGACAGGAAATCATCAAACTCAGGGCTGAAATCAATCAGGTGGAAACAAAGAGAACTATACAAAGAATCGACCAAACCAGGAGCTGGTTCTTTGAGAAAATCAACAAGATAGATGAACCCTTAGCCAGACTAACCAAAGGGCACAGAGACAGTATACAGATTAACAAAATTAGAAATGAAAGGGGGATATAACAACAGAAACGGAGGAAATTAAAAAAAATATATCAGATCCTACTACAAAAGCCTATACTCAACACAACTGGAGAATATGGAGGAAATGGACAATTTCCTAGACAGCTACCAAAACACCAAAATTAAATCAGGATCAAATAGATCATCTAAACAGTCCCATAACCCCTAAAAAGTAGAAGGGGTCATAGAAAGTCTTCCAACCAAAAAAAGCACAGAACCAGATGGTTTCAGTGCAGAATTCTATCAGACCTTCAAAGAACAACTAACACCATACTCTTCAAACTATTCCACAAAATAGAAACAGAAGGAACCCTACCTAACTCCTTCTAGTAAGCCACAATTATGCTGATTTCAAAACCACACAAAGATCCCACAAAGAAAGAGAACTTCAGACCAATTTCCCTTATGAATATCAATGCAAAAATACTCAATAAAATTCTTGCCAACTGAATCCAAGAACACATCAAAATGATCATTCTCCATGATCAAGTAGGCTTCAAACCAGGGATGCAGGGATGGTTTAATATACGGAAATCCATCAATGCAATCCACTACATAAACAAACTCAAAGAAAAAAACCACATGGTCATTTCATTGGATGCTGAAAAAGTAGTTGACAAAATTCAGCATCCTTTCATTCTTAAAGTCTTAGAAAGAACAGGAATTCAAGGCCCATACCTAAACATAGTAAAAGCAATATACAGCAATCCGGAAGCCAACATCAAACTAAATGGAGAGAAACTTGAAGCAATCCCACTAAAATCAGGGACTAGACAAGGCTGCCCCCTCTCTCCATATCTTTTCAATATAGTACTTAAGGTACTAGCTAGGGCAATTCGACAACATAAGGAGGTCAAAGGGATACGAATTGGAAAGGAAGAAGTCAAACTATCACTATTTGCCCATGATATGATAGTATGCTTAAGTGACCCAAAAAATTCCACCAGAGAACTCCTACAGCTGATAAACAACTTCAGCAAAGTGGCAGGTTATAAAATCAACTCAAACAAATCAGTAGCCTTCCTATACTCAAATTGGTACAACCACTCTGGAAAGGATAAGCAGGCTGAGAAAGATATTAGGGAAATAACACCCTTCACAATAGCCACAAAGAATATAAAGTACCTTGGTGTGACTCTGACCAAAGAAGTGAAAGATCTGTATGACAAGAACTTCAAGTCTCTGAAGAAGGAAATGGAAGAAGACCTCAGAAAATGGAAAGTATTTCCATGCTCGTGGATTAGCAGGATTAATATAGTTAAAATTGCCATCTTGCCAAAAGCAATATACAGATTCAATGCAATACCCATCAAAATCCCACCTCAGTTCTTCATAGAGTTTGAAAGAATAATACTCAAATTCATCTGGAATAACAAAAAACCCAGAATAGCTAAAACTATTCTCAACAACAAAAGAAATTCTGGGGGAATCAGTATTCCGGACCTCAAACAATACTATAGAGCAATAGTGTTAAAAACTGCATGGTATTGGTACAGTGACAGGCAGGCAGATCAATGGAATAGGATTGAAGATCCAGAAATGAACCCACACACCTATGGTCACTTGACCTTCGAAAAAGAAGCTGAAAACATCCAGTGGGAAAAAGATAGCCTTTTCAACAAATGGTGCTGGTACAACTGGAGGTCAGCATGCAGAAGAATGCAAATTGACCCCTCTTTATCTCCTTGTACTAATTTCAATTCCAAGTGGATCAAGGACCTCCACATAAAACCTGACACACTGAAACTAATAGAAAAGAAACTGGGAAAGACCCTTAAAAACATGGGCACTGGGGAAAAGTTCCTGAACAGAACACCAATAGTTTATGTTCTAAGATCAAAAATTGACAAATGGGACCTCATAAAATTACAAAGTTTCTGTAAGGCAAAGGACACCATCAAAAGGACAAATTGGCAACCAACAAATTGGGTAAAGATCTTCACTAACCCTACATCTGACAGAGGACTAATATCCAATATATGCAAAGGACTCAAGAAGTTAGCCCCAGAAAACCAAATAACCCTATTAAAAATTGGGTACAGAGCTAAACAAAGAATTTTCACCTGAAGAACTTCAGACGCCTGAGAAGCATCTTAAAAAATGTTCAACATCATTAGTCATTAGGGAAATGCAAATCAAAACAACCCTGAGATTTCACCTTACACCAGTCAGAATGGCCAAGATCAAAAACTCAGGAGAAAACAGATGCTGGCGAGGATGTGGAGAAAGAGGAGTACTCCTCCACTGCTGGTGGGGTTGCAAATTGGTACAACCACTCTGGAAATCAGTCTGGTGGTTCCTCAGAAAACTGGGTTGATCACTTCTGAAGGACCCTCCTATACCACTCCTGGGCATAGACCCAGAAGATTCCCCAGCATGTAACAAGGACACGTGCTTCACTATGTTTATAGCAGTCCTGTTTATAATAGCCAGAAGCTGGAAAGAACCCAGGTGTCCCTCAACAGAGGAATGGATACAAAAAATGTGGTATATATACACAATGGAGTACTATTCAGCCATTAGAAATAATGAATTCATAAAATTCTCGGACAAATGGATGGAGCTGGAGAACATCATACTAAGTGAGGTAACCCAGTCTCAAAAGATCAATCATGCTATGCACTCACTGATAAACGGATATTAGCCTAGAAACATGAAATACCCAAGTCATAATCCACATATCAAATGATGTCCAAGAAGAATGGAGGAGTGGCCCCTTGGAGGAAAGGCTCAGTGCAGCAGTATAGAGCAACATCAGAACAGGGAAGTGTTAAGGGGGCATGGGGGAACAGGGGGAGGGAAGAGGGCTTATGGGACTTTTGGGGAGTGGGGAGCCAGGAAAGTGGAAATCATTTGAAATGTAAATAAAGAATATATTGGAAAAAAAAAGAAATGGCAAGGAGAAATAGGCAGTTATGAAAGGAAACTGTAATAGGGAAGTCATTGGGGAAACGTGAAATAAGAACCTGGGTTCCCAAAGAAAGCGCAACCAGATAGTTTCTCTATCAACAGAGATTTAACTTCAATGTCCTTGAGTCAGCTAGGCAGAGTAGTAATAGTCCATCTTGTTTGCGGAACTTTTTGGACTGTCCTAACCAACAACTCCAAAGGAGTTTCTCATGCCTAGAACTGACATATTGTTAGATTGTGTGTGTGTGTGTATGTACAAATATGTGTAATATATCTATGTTTCTTATGAATTAACAGATGACTTAGAAAAATCACCACAGCTAGAGCCTTTCTGAATGAAATCTTCAAGTAAATTCTCCACAGAGCACTAGGGGCTGGTGAGATGGCTCAGCTCCTAAGCATTGACTGCTCTTACAGAGGTCCTGAGTTCAATTTCTAGCAACCCCATGGTAACTTAAGACCAACTCTAAAGGTATCTGCTGCTTTCTCCTGGCATGGAGGTATGCATGTAGACAAAGTGCTCATACCTTAAACAAACAAACAAATAGTAGTGAAAGCTGAAGTGGAAATTTCTGGCTTCCTTGGAGACTCAGCTCTGTCATGTGATGTTTTTCTGGAAGTTTTCCTATGAGATGATGTTTTCCTGAAGCAGACACTCGAAGATGCATTGCTGAGAACAAATACATGGTGTTTTTCTGGAAGCTGTCCTGTGAAAGGACATGTAATGCTTTGCTGGAGTGGATGCTTGAGTGACCAAGTGATGTTTAGAGAGAATATAAACACACCTCCACAGAGAAGGAGAGGACACTCTTGCCTTGGGTCGCCTGGCAACACTTTGTGGTCTTCGCTGGGCTTCACTTGTCATGCCTTCATAGAGAGAAACATGCCAGAAAACTTCTCTTGGTATTCTGATGGTTTCTTGCCACTTTGGCGGACGTGTGCCAATTCTGAGGTGTCTCTAGTTTCTTCTGGATTGAGCTGCTGTTACTGGTTCAGGCTTGGTGTTTTGGACTGGACTGCTGACTCCTGACAAACAAGATTGGAATCTTCCCAAAGAGCTACTTTTAAACAGGTCGGCATCCCCCGTTTCCTATTAACCTTTCCTTCCTCCTATCTCTGGTAGGTGGCTGAGGAGGAGGTTAAAGCATTTAAGAACCACCACTAAAATAAGTCTTGAAAAACTGAGCCTAAAGAAAGCAGTAATATGTGGTAAATAACTTGTTTACTACAGAAAAAAAAGGAAAGTGGGGAGAACATATTATGCAAATAGCAATGGTGGCAGTTTGAATGAGAACAGTCACATATGCTCACATAGTTGAATGTTTCAGCCCCAGTTTGTAGAACAGTTTGGGAAGGATTAGCAGGTCTAGGTTTTTTGGAGGGGATGTGTCACCGGAGTTTTCAAAAGCTCATGCCAGGACCAGTCAAGCCTACCTCCCTGGCAGCCTCCTCTCTGGATTAGGATGTAAGCTCTCAGCAACTGCCCCAGTGCCACCCTGCCTGCTGCTGTGCTCCCCACCATGACAGTCAAGGCCTCACCCTCTGACACTGTAAACCAGCCCCCAATTAAATACTTCCTTTTATAAGTTGCCTTGGTGATGGTGTCTCTTCACAGTGACAGAACAGTAACTAAAATGCTAATAAAAATGTTTGGAATAACTACATTAAAAGCAAAATTAGGCCAGGTGTGGTGGCACATGGTTTAAATGTCAGCACTCAGGAGGCAAAGGAATGCAGAACTCTGTGAGTTTCAGGCACACCTGATCTATATAGCAAGTTCTAGGTCTGTCGGGGCGATATAGAAAGACCTTGAAAAAATAGCAAAAATAGGCTTCAAGGAACAGAAAAATCTACTAGGAGACATTATATAATAACTAAGTTCTGTTCATCTAGAAGACATTGATTTTTTTTTATATTTTTATATAATGTTTACTATTGAAAGGCACTAAGATCAAATTAAAAATGATATATTAGAATTAGTTAGCTGTATAGAAATGTCCCAAACCAGAGTGCCACAATGTATTCAGAAATGTTGCTCATCAGAAGGGAAAGTGTATCAGGAATTAACTTTTAAAAAAGTACATGCATTTGCCTATTGCATGTGTGCATGTGACTGCATACGCAGTTGTGTATGTTGTGTGTGTGCGCACACAAATGTGTATAGGAGTCATGGCAGTCTGGGGACCAAATATGGTTGCCAGAGTTTGGGGCAAGAAACTTGCCTTTACCCACAGAGCCATCTTGCCAGCTCCCACATCTGGAAGTAAATTTAAGCAGGAATTCATACAGAACACAGTAAGAATTTAAGATTTCCTTTTTATTTTAAATCATTAGATGCTAATCCCATCAGTCATGACTTTTGATATAATTGTTTCTGAGACTTAATTATAGAATAGTGTCTTGCTGGACTAATCTCCCATGCTGTCCATTCTAGTTTCACGGAATCTGTTTCTCACCTCCATTCCCACAGTCACACACATAAAAGTCAGACTCTAACATGCACAAGGAAGAAACCAATGGTAAATGCCTATGCATCTAAGAACAGAGCTTCAAAATACATGACGCAGAAACCGGTTGAACTGCAGACAGAACTGGGGAAATCCAATTTCCTAGACACTTCTACTCTCTGCATAAAGTGGCAAATAATGAGAGAAAGATTGTCAGTCCATGGGTCTGGTTAACAGGCAGAGAGAAGCCAGGTAAGTCACATGCCTCTGTTGTAACTCCAGGCTGCAGGATGCAGTTTCTAATTGCTTCTGGGGGTGAGATGTGTGTGAAGGGATGCTTGACCAAATAGCACAAACGATTCCAGGGCTGTACAAACACATTTTTATAAATTGAAATTACATAGAGCCTCTTCTCGGATGACATGGAAATAAACTAGAAAATGTTAAAAAAGGAACCTGGGAAACAGACATTTATTTGGAAATTCGACCTCATAGTTCTATAACCTCTCTGTGAAATAAATCTCAGAGAAACCATAACCCAGTATGGACTGGCTGGAAGTGAAAATGTAAGATACCTGCGGTGCTGTGGGCCTGTGATCCCAGCAGTCTAAAGATGAGGTCAGAGGGTCACAGGCTCCAGGCATAGAGCGACACCCCATCTACCACACAGTGAGAAGAATAAAAGGGAGAATGGAAGGAAGGTGTGTTTAAATGACACCAACATGGTCTTTCAAATATTATAGAATGGAAACCAATACATTTAGAAGAATAAAGTCCATAAAAGCTCATCTATTCTAGGTAAAATGAAGGCTATCTTTAAATGTAAAAAATTTAAATAATAAATACTTAAGTTGATGAAAATATTTAAAATGGTAAAATGACCAAAATAAGAACATACTATACATTAACAACCAGTGTAAACTGGCCTAAACCAAAGGTAAAATATTAAGTAATATATTTTAAATAATAAAGATTAGACAAAATTTTCCCTCAAATGACACAACTAATAAAATAACTGAAGATGATGAATTTTAAAATGTAATTGCTCTAATCTGGAAAAAGTAGGCAAACTAAATACTTAGATATGAAAGTTAGGTCCCTATGAAGTAAGAGCAGGAGCCTTTTCTTGTGAAGGATCTTCCGTCTTGAGTGCCTCCCTGCAGACTGTGATAAGTAGAGGTGCATCTGCTGAGGCTTATAGCTTTCTGCTCCTCATGTTGGATAAACAGCAGTTTTACACACTTTTAAGAGTTTGATATAAGCCGGGTGGTGGTGGCGCACGCCTTTAATCCCAGCGCTTGGGAGGCAGAGGCAGGCAGATTTCTGAGTTCGAGGCCAGCCTGGTCTACAGAGTGAGTTCCAGGACAGCCAGGGCTATACAGAGAAACCCTGTCTCGAAAAAATAAATAAGTAAAGAATACATCGAATAAAAAAAAAAAAGAAGCTGATATTCAATAAAAATAAATAAATTAAAAAAAAGAGTTTGATAGTCTCCAGTTGTTTTTTTTGTTTTGTTTTGTTTTTTGTTGTTGTTGTTGTTGTTTTGTGAATTTTTTTTCATGAGTCCCTGGTTTAGTTTGTGAAATTCTGAAATGTTGGGTTGCCAAAGCAAAAACATTAAAAAAAATAAATAAATCTGTGGTAAGAAGGATAAGAAGGATGGTATGGTATCTCCAAAGCATTCTGCCCCACTTACACAAACAACTTCTGCAACCAGCTGGTTTGATTTTTCTTTTTCTGAAGGTTTGATTCTTTTCATTCATTATAATGCGAATTTCCTATGTACACACGACCTTGATCAACCCATCATGCTAGCCAGGAATGTAACTCAAGCTTGCATTCCTCTGGTGTTCCCCACCCCCCCCAATCACATGCCTTTGCTCTAATTCCCAACCGGTAGGAGACAGGTTGCTTCTGGGAGAAGATGCCTGTGAGGGAATTCTTTTTTGTTTTTCCTTTTTCAGCTGTCTTCCTTTGTTTTCTTTTATTTATTTGTTTGTTTGTTTACTTGTTTGTTTTCTTTTTTAAATTTTAGTGGATATTTTTTATTTACATTTCAAATGTTATATCCTTTCCTGGTCCCCTTCTCTGAAAACCCCCGATCTCATCCCCCTTCCCCTGTTTCTATGAGAGTATCTCCTCCCCATTCCCACCTTCCCCCCCACCCCAGGCATTTCCATACACTGGGGCATGCAGTCTTCACAGGACCAAGGGCTTCTCCTCCCACTGATGCCCGACAAGGCCATCCTCGGCTACATATGTATCTGTAGCCGTGGGTCCCTCCATGTGTACTCTTTGGTTGGTGGTTTCGATGCTGGGAGTCTTATTTTGGTTGGTGGTTTAAGACACCTGGGAGACTTATTTTTCTCAAAGTTTAGAGGGTCTGGTTGGTTGATATTGTTGTTCCTCCTATGGGGTTGCAAACCCCTTCAGCTCCTTCAGTCCTTTCTCTAACTCCTCCATTGGGAACCCCGAGCTCAGTCCAATGGTTGGCTGTGAGCATCTGTACTTGTCAGGCTCTGGCAGAGCCTCTCAGGAGGCAGCTATATATGGCTCCTGTCAGCAAGCACTTCTTGGCATCCACCATGGTGTCTGGGTTTGGTGACTGTATATGGGTTGGATCTCCAGTTGGGGCAGTCTCTAGGTGGCTTTTCCTTCAGTCTCTGCTCCACACTTTTTCTCCATATTTTGAATAGAACACCATTGACTTATGTTCTAAGATCAATAATAGACAAATGGGACCTCATAAAATTGGAAAGCTTCTGTAAGGCAAAGGACACTGTCAATAGGACAAAACAGCAACTAACAGATTGGGAGAAGATCTTTACTAATCCTATATCTGATAGAGGGCTAATATCCAGTATATACAAATAACTCAAGAGGTTAGACTCCAGAGAATCAAATAACCCTATTATAAAATGGGGTACAGAACTAAACAAAGAATTCTCAACTGAGGAATATCGAATGGTTGAGAAGCACCTAAAGAAATGTTCAACATCCTTAGTTATCAGGGAAATGCAAATCAAAACAACCCTGAGATTCCACCTCACACCACTCAGAATGGCTAGGATCAAAAACTCAGGAGACAGCAGGTGCTAGCAAGGATGTGGAGAAAGAGGAACACTTCTCCATTCTTGGTGGGGTACAACCACTCTGGGCAAACACCCAGAAGATGCTCCAACATGTAATAAGGACACATGCTCCACTATGCTCATTGTAGCCTTATTTATAATAGCCGGAAGCTGGAAAGAACCTAGATGTCCCTAAATAGAGGAATGGATACAGAAAATGTGGTTCATTTACAGTGGAGTACTACTCAGCTATTAAAAACAATGACTTCATGAAATTCTTAGCCAAATGGATGGAACTAGAAAATAACCCAGTCACAAAAGAACATACTTGATGTGTACTCACAGATAAGTGGATATTAGCTCAGAAGCTTCGACTACCCAAGATACAATTCACAGGCCACATGAGGCTCAAGAAAGAAGACTGAATTCACAGTGTGAATGCTGTGAGGGGGTTCTGGATCACTGTGTGGTGGGAAGTATGCTAGGTCATTCGATGACACTAAGGGATTCAGGGCGATGAGTCAGCTGTTCCCAAAGTAGAAATCTTGGTACCATAGGTACTCGTAACTTTTATCTCTTGTATATTTTCTGACTGAGTAGAGGAAGCAGGGAATTTTTAGTCTTCTACTGTACTTGTGAATTATGCAAGCTGATCTCTCAAACTGAAGACACGCTGGCATCTGGATAAAGCCTTCAGATGAACCTCTCTTTGTAAGGTTTCATTTTTAGGTAAAATTGAACCAAACAATGACTTTAATGTTAACCCTTAAAATTAAACAAGTGTTGTACTTCATGCTTTAAAGTATATTCATTTGTGCTGTGTAGATATTAAAACCCTATATTTTCAAAACACCACTCTTCTTATGAGCCTCCCTAGCATTGTGTCCTGTTTAATTTTAAAATCTGATGTCCTCCTGGTGTGCTGAGTAAATACATTATAATATGCTAGGGGATTAAGCCTCACTGTCTTTGCTCAGGTTAATCCTTCACATGCAGATCATCACTTGACCTGACAGAAAGATGGCTGCAATTCAGGAGGAAAACCTCGGTGGATAAGTAGCAGTTCCATTATTTTGTGTCATCGGATGAATCCTGTGACTTCTGAGAGGTACTGATGTAATTCTTCAAATCAAATTATTAAAAAACTTCATGAACACATTTCGGACTTTTATAGGGAGCCATGAAAGAGGTGTCTCCGTTAGGTGGCAAAACGGTAAATTGAATGTGTCTGCGCCCTCTCTCTCCACGGAAGGAACCCAGTCTTTAGGGACTGTCTTTCTCTTCACTGAAGGAACCCAATCCTTAGGGACTGTCTTTCCTATTTTCACGTGAGAGTTTAACATTGGTTTAAACTTTAATTTTCTTATACAACTTAAAGTGTTTCATTTTTTTTTGTAAGGTGTTTCGTTTTAAACACTTGTTCATGTTTTCAAACAGACTAGGTAAAACTGCATGCATATGGTCAAATGTTAACGTGCATTCTGAGAAATGGAAATGGCTGCTATAGCAGGGATTAATGTAAGAAATAGTCAAAGGAAATTTAAATAAAGGACAGATTTGTTTCTTATTTTTCTCAAAGAAAGTTGTATGGAAAGACTTAAGTTATCGTTTTAGATAGCCTGTTCAGTAACTGGGGGAAAGTAACTTTAGTGTTTTAATGGAAAGAAATGAAAGAGTCTTGTTTGCTCCTTTGTTTTTAGGGTCAGGGTCTCACTCTCTAGGCTATGCTGGCCTAGAAGTCACTGTGTAGTGCTGGCTTACTTTGAATGCCAAGCAACCCTTTTGTCTCATCTTCCTGAGTATTTAAATTACAGGCATGAGCTACCATGCCTGGTTTAAAAGTTTGTTTGCCCTTTGTGTTAAGTTAAGAAAAGCTTTCACTGTGTAGCCCAAAGGTAGATGAGCTGGGGGAAGGAAGGGGCAGCAATCTCTCTGAGGTGCAGGAGATCTGGGATAGGAGGGGGCTGCCAAGGGTCTAAGGGAGTGACTGAGGCTGAGATTCCAGACAGAACTCCAGAGGTAGGATAAGGGCAGCACCCCATCCACAAAGCCCTTGACCTAAAATGGGTCCTGTCTACAAGATGTGCAGGGACAAAGATAGAGCAGAGTCTGAGGCCATGGCCCATCTATGAGGGCCCCAAACAAAGACCCACCCCGTTTGTGTTTTCCTTAGAGCATGCTCAAAATCGAAAGCAGCATAAAGAGTCCTCTGTCGCTGATGTCCACGTTTCCTCCTGGCAAGGCATGTGGGCTGCATTTGATGACCCTGCATTGAAACATTACTACCTCAGACGCAAAGTTCTGTGGATTTTGACAATGCACAATGATATTTATCTACTGTCACATACAGAATAGTTTCCCTGCCCTAAGAATCTTCTGTATTTGCCTGTGTAGCTCTTATTCCCATAACCCCTAATACCTACTCGTTATTTGTTTTGCCTTTTCTAGAATATCTAACTGTCTAGTGGTGGGTGGCTTCCTCGGATTAACTTGATTGCTCATTTATTATTAGTGTGAACATTATTCCCTGAGTTTTACGTAGCAGCTCACCCACTCATCTTGATGGCTTCTAGCTCCAGGCAGGTATGACGAAACTCCTGGGTTTTACGTGTATCTTCTTTCAGCTTCTTTGGATCAATAGCAAGGAGTGCAATTGCTGGATTATCTTGTAAGGTTGTTTAGTTTGGTAAGAAACCGCCAAATCCTCTTTCCAAACGGCTGTGCTGCGTCGTATTACTGTATGTAGGAGAGGAGTTCCTGCCCATATCCTTGCCAGCATTTGGTGTTCAAACTGTTCTGGACTTCAGACATTCTGATGTGTGTGGAATGCTATCATCTTATTTTTCATATCTCCAATGACATATGTATAAAAGAGATTCATTTCCTTTCAAGAAAATATAATCATTAATGCATATTAATTATATACATATATGGGACTCACTGTCATTTCTGATATGCATGTGCCAGGTCACCCCCACCCTCCTCTTCCTTGGCCTATACACAACCCTCCGTCCCAACTCTTTTCCCTTAACCAGCTGTCCCACTGTTCCTTTGCGTCATTGAAAAAAATTCTAGGAGGAATGTTTTTTCACATGTTCACCACTTGTATGTCTTTATTGTTGAGCTATCTATTAATGTCTGTGGCCTGCTTTTTAATCTAGTTACATGTTTACTTATGGAGTTATAGCAATTTGTTATATATTTTAGTTAATGTTTCACAAGGTTTTAAAACTTTGCTGTTTGTGACTTTTAATTTTTATTGTGTGTCCATATGCATTTACGGGTGTGTGCATGCATGGTACATGTATGGAAATCAGAGAACAAATCTTTGGGGGTAGGCTATTTTCTTCCACCATGCAGGTCCTGACAGATTTGGCAAGTGTTGAGCTATCTCATTGACCCATGTGAGTTTTTTTTTTTTTGGCAGGGGGTTCAATGGGGTTAAGATTTCATAAAGAGTTACATCCTGTACTTTGGCTGTATTTACTCTGTCCTATTCTTTCCCCTGCTGATAATCTCCTTGCTTCATCTGGTCTTTCCTCTGCTTTCATGACACACACACACACACACACACACACACACCACACACACACACACACACGTCTTAGTTAGGGTTACTATTGCTGTGATGAACTACCATGACATAAAGCAATTTGGGGAGGAAAAGACTAATATTTGAGTTACATACCTGATCACAGGTCGCCGAGGAAAGCCAAGACAGGAGCTTGACCTGGACAGGAACCTAGAGGCAGGAGCTGATGCAGAGGTCATGAAGTGCTGCTTATTGGCTTTCTCCCCCTGGCTTGCTCAACCTGCTTCCTTATAGAACCCAGGACCATCTGCCCAGGAATGGTCCCACCCACAATGCACTGGGCCCTACTAATTTAAAAAAAAATGTCCTACAGGCTCATATATAGCCCAGTCTTAGGGAGGCATCTTCTCAACTGAACTTCCCTTCTCTCAGATGACTTTTGCTTTTGTCAAGTTGTGACATAAAACTGTTCAGCACAGTATGTATCTACGAAGAGTTCTAGAGCCCACAAATAAGAGAAAATGTGATTTTTGTCTCTATCTGTGGTTTTAGTCTGTTTGTTTTTACTTAACATGATGACCTTCAGGTGGTCCATTTTTCAGCACATGGCATTATTTTATTCTCCATGGCTGAATAAAATGTTCCTGAGTAGATGTAGCACATTTTCTTTATTCACTCTTCTGCTGATGAATACCCAGGCTGATTCCAAAAGTTGGCTAGTGTGAACATTTCTATGATAAACATGGATGCACAGATATCTCTATGGTATGTTGATTACAGTCCTTTCTGTGTTGATTACAGGCCCTAACATAGTAGAGTCAAGTGATAGCTCAAATTTTAATTTTCAGGGAATACTAAACTGATTTTCTGTTTTCCTCATATTCTAGTAAACATTTGCTTTGTTTTTGTTTGTTGGTTTTAGGTTTTTGTTTTGTTTTGTTTACTTTAGGCAATATCTCACTGTGTAACCCTGGTTGGCCTGAAACTTGCTAGGTAGACCAGGCTGCCCTAAACTCATAAGGACCTGTGTGCCTCTGTCTCATGAGTGCTAGGATTAAAGGCCTGTGTTACCATACCTCGCTCCAGCACACCACCTAATTAACTCATTATCTTCCTCTAGCTCATAAAATGTTCGGCCTCCTGTACCACAATGACCCCTTGGAAGCAGAGGGTATGACATTCCACTTAGAAATGAGCATTCTGCAGTCTTTCATTCAGTTGACTTTGATTAACTGTGTTAATTGCTTTGTACTGCAAAAAGAAACTTGTTTGATGAGGGTAGAGAGATGCACTAATCTATGGGCACAATAAGTCATTAGGAGTCAGTTTGATACTATGTCTATTTAACAAAACAATAGTAGTGCATTCTCCTCTGGGACCTATGACCTGTCTAGCAACAGGTTCTTGGCCCTGATAACCGGGCCAGATGCACGTTTCTACTTGTTGGACAGGCTTTGAATCCAATCAGAAGGTGGTTAGTTACACCCATGACACCCATCCCACTATTGCATCAGTGGGCATGTCTTGCCAGGCCAGTTGTAGCTTGCATGGTTCATAGCTGGGTAAGATGATAATTTTCTCCTTTAGTACATGCTTAGCACCTTCCAGCTCTGTGAGAGCTAGCTAGTAGGGACGAGGCTTCCAAGTGAGTACCTGCTTGATTTCTCTGTGTTCTATGACTCATGTGTGTGGCATCTTCACTAAATCAGTTCTGGAGGGCAACCAAGAGCATTGGCAATAACCTGTGATGTTTACAGGGCTGTGGGATATCACTGGCCAACAAGTCTAAAAGAAATAACCCTTTCTGTAGTGGCATTTTTACATGTTAGTCTGTGGTGCTTCTCTGACGTAGCTGCTGCTCTAATATTGCCCACTGCTGCTCTAATGCAGGATGATTCCATCTAAACCACTTATTTATTTATTTATAACACACTGAATCCAATTAGTGCTGACTATATGCTAATGGGCATGTGGGGTCAGCTGCTTGGACACAGGAAGTCTACAGGTGGCCAGATCTGTATCAAACACTTGTAGCTGCTTAGGCAGAAGAGGGGTTGTGATAGCCCCTCCTCAATCTATGTTGGAATAAAAGAAAGAATATTGAATTTCTTGTTTATGTAAATGTGTGTATGCCTGTGTGAATTTATGTACCTCCTGTTTGTAGGTGTTGGTGGAGCCCAAAGGGCATCAGATCCTCTGAAACTGAATTTGCAGATGGTCAAGAACCACCCAATGTAGATGCTGGGAACTAAACCCAGGTCTTCTGCGGGAGAAGAGCTTTTAACCATTGAATCACCTGTGTCCAATCTTTACACTGTAATTTAGATTTTTTAAAAAATTATACATTTAGGTGTTTTGCCTGTATGTATGTCTATAAATCACATGTGTGCCTGTTTGTCAGGTATGGTAGTTTTATCCTCTGAGACATCTTACTGACCCCAGGATACTGCATCAGGTCCATCACAAACTTCTTTAATCCATTTGGCTCCTCCTATCTATAGGTTGAGCTTGGTAAGCTCAGACTCCTTCACCAGACTGTTGCTGTCTCCACGGCCTGTGCAGCCTGTGTGCTGTTGATCTGTCTGGATCCTGTGTGTTTCCCAAGTTCTGTTGTCCTGCTTCTGGGGTCCCAGTAGTGGGGTGGGGAAATATGCACTCTAGATTTCTCAAAATTTGGGTCTTATTCCATCTCCTAGGTTTGTGTCTGGGGTGTGTGTGTGTGTGTGTGTGTGTGCTGAAATATTGCCCTCTAAAAGTGAGTTCAAAGCGCTGGATTCATTTTCTGTGCAGGTCTTCTCATGGTCCCACATCCCACAGTCTAATTGCTTCTACTTCTTGGTAATGGTGGAAAAGTTAATTGTAGGCTTGGAAATGGTTTTATTTCAGATTTTCTGACCCCTTTGTACTATGTATTTGCCATTTGCTATGGATGTTGATTTCAGACTTCAACTTGGGTTTCTGGTGAGACAAAGTGTCTCTCCATGGTTCTTTTTTTTTTTTTTTTTTTTAAATGTCTTTCAGCAAGGCCCCACTTCTTTTTTTTTATTCGATATATTCTTTATTTACATTTCCATTGATTTCCCCTTTTCTGGCCCCCCACTCCCTGAAAGTCCCATAAGCCCCCTTCCCTCCCCCTGTTCCCCCATCCACCCCTTCACACTTTCCTGTTCTGGTATTCCCCTATACTGCTGCACCGAGTCTTTCCAGAACCAGGGGCCACTCCTCCATTTTTCTTGGACATCATTTAATATGTGGATTATGTCTTGGGTATTCCATGTTTCTAGGCTAATATCCACTTATCAGTGAGTGCACACCATGAGTGATCTTTTGAGACTGGGTTGCCTCACTTAGTATGATGTTCTCCAGCTCCATCCATTTGTCTAAGAATTTCATGAACTCATTGTTTCTAATGGCTGAATAGTACTCCATTGTGTAAATATACCACATTTTTTGTATCCATTCCTCCGTTGAGGGACACCTGGATTGTTCTTAACTGCTGAGTGATCTCCCCAGCCCATGTCTCATGGTTCTTGATACACCGACTCCTCAGAGTTCCTTAAGGCACTTCCTTAAAGCATAATTCAGCTCCTGCGTTTAAATCCAGTGATGGTCTTTTGATTGGGGAACTGAAGTTTAATAACTTCATTTCAGAGTTGTCATTCAAAGATGCATACTCGCTCCTGTCATTTTTTTTTTTTTTATTATTTGATGCTTCTGCAATCCTCATTCATCTACTCGCTGTCGCAGCAAGCTTTTTTTCAAGCAGCCTCTGTGTCTTTCTCTTCTGTGTATAGGATGCCATACAGGGCTGCTTACTGGTTTAGCAGTCTTTTAGTTTGAGTACTTGTCATGGCAAGTTTCTCTTTCTGCCTTAATTATGAAGGACATGTTTTCTGGGGATAATAATGTTGGTTGAATATTTGTCTTTTGGAGCTTGACATATATAGTTCCATTCCATCCTGAATTTTAGAGTTTCTTCCAATAAATGTGTTCTATTCTGATGGATTTACCTTTATATGCATTGTCTTAGGTAGGTTTCTGTTGCTGTGATAAAACACCATGACCAATGCAAGTTGGAGAAGAAAAGGTTTATTTGGATTACACTTCTGGATCATTGTTCGTCATTGAAGGAAGTCAGAACAGGAACTCAAACAGGGTAGAGGCCATGGAGGAGTGCTGCTTACTGGCTTGCTCCACTGGCTTGCTCAGCTGTTTTCTTATAGACTCCAGGACTGCCAGCTCAAGGGTAACCCTACACACACTGAGCTGAGCTCTTATCCATCAATCACTAATTAAGAAACTGTGGCACATGGAGGTATTTTCTCGATTGAAGCTCCCTCCCCTCCGAAGACTATGTCAAGTTGAGTCTAAGTTAAGTCTAGCCTGTGTTAAGTTGACATAAAACTATCCAGGGCATGGTATTTTTCTCTAGCAGATTTCAATATATATTTGTTGTTGTTTGTGTGTGTGCGCGTGTGTGTGTGCGCGTGCGTGTGTGTATGTGTGTGTACACTCTATATTTGCTGTTTTGATTAGGATATCTTGTTCTTTTCTGATATTGTCTGTTGGATCACCCAAGTGTTTCCTGCATTTATATATCACCTGTTTCCTTACATATGGGAAATGTTCTACTATGATTAGATATGCTTTTACTTTGATATTGTTATTCTGTGCTCATGATTCACAGATGTGATCTTTTAATGGTGTCCCATAGAACGTGAGAGGACTAAGCCAGGCAGACTCCAAGACAGGCTCTAAACTAGCAGTTTAGGAGACTAGGCCAAATTTTCTGTTTCCCAGAACCTGACAAATTAGTTACTTGAAGTGCCACCCCTCAGGGGCAGTCAATCAGGAGCCGCATCACCATCTGGCCGAACCAAACAGGAGGAGTCAACACAGTTTCTAGGCTCCCCTGGAAAGTCTTTAGAGCCCTAGGCAAACCCAGAGGACACCCATACCCCTGCAGATAGAGCTAACCAATCAGGGTAAGGGTCACCTGCTTCTTTCTGGAACTGCCCTATAGGCTTTAAATTGAGCCTATGAAATTTAGATCTCTGTCTTCCATCCTGGTGAGTGGTGGACCCCTGGATACAGGCTTCTTGCTTTCAAGGAATAAAAATACTCTTACCTATTGCACATGTGAGTGATAGCTTTCTGACCTAACAAACGCTCAAGTTCTGTTTGTATTTTCTGTTTATTTTTTTTTTGTGGTTTGAAGGTTCTAAATTCCACCTTCTGTTAATCTCTAGTAGTCTTTTACTCAAGCCATTGTATGGTGAAGTTTCCTAAGATGGTTCATTCATGTGCCTTTAGGGTCTCTTATAGGATAAGTTAACCTCAACTTCACTAAATATATGAAAAAGAGATTGGAATTTTGAAATCGCCTACCCCTACTTCTAAGTACTGAGTTTCAGGTGTGATCCACTACACACAGTTTTATACAGAGCTGAGGTTATAATCCAGGGTTTCATGTATGTTAGGCTACCCTCCAAATGAGCTATTGTCTGAGTCTTTCATTGAGTTAAAAAATTTAAATTTATTATTAACAATTATATATATCTTGATCATATCTACATCCACTTCCCTGACATCCTCCATACTTGTCTCTCTTATTCCAATGCCTTCCTTTTCTTTTCTATTTTTTAACCCAATGAGTCAAATTATTATTTTTCTTTTTTAAATTTTTTATTGAATATATTCTTCATTTACATTTCAAATGTTATATCCTTTCCCAGTTCCCCCCTCCCAGTAACCCTCAAACCCATCCTCCCACCCCCTGCCTCCAAGAAGATGCCTCCTGCCCATCCCACTCCTACCTAAACCCCCCTTGATTTCCCCATGCTAGGGCATCTACTGAGCCTTCATATGACCAAGGACCTCTCCTCCCACCTATGCCCGACAAAGCATTCCTCCACTACAATTGCAGCTGGAACCATTTGTTCCCCTTGGTTGATGGCTTAGTCTGTGGGATCCCTGGGAGATCTGGTTGGCCAAAATCGTCATTCTTCCCATGGGGCTGCAAACCCCTTCAGTTCCTTCAGTCCTCCCTCCAACTCCTCCATTGGTGACCCTACGCTCAGTCCAATGGTTGTCTACCAGCATCTGCCTCTGTATCTGTAAGGCTCTGGCAGAGCCCCTCAGGAGACAGCCATATCAGGCTCCTTTCGGCAAGAATTTCTTGTCATCCATAATAGTGTTGGGGTTTGGTGACTGTTTATAGGATGAATCCCCAGGTAGGACAGTCTCTGAGTGGCTTTACCTTCAGTCTCTGCTCCACATTTTGTCTCCATAATTGCTCCTGTGAGTATTTTGTTCCCTTTCTCAGAAAACTGAAGCACCCACACTTTGGTCTTCTTTATTCTTGAGCTTCATGTGGTCTGTGAGTTGTATCTTGTTTATTCTGAGCTTTTGGGCTAATATTCACTTATCAGTGAGTGTATACCATATGTGTTCTTTTGTGATTGGGTTATCTCACTCAGGATGACACTTTCTAGTTCCATCCATTTGCCTAAGAATTTCGTGAAAACATTGTTTTTAATACTGAATAGTACTCCATTGGGCAAATATACTATACTTTCTGTATCCATTCCTCTGTTGAAGGACATCTGGGTTCTTTCCGGCTTCTGGCTATTATAAATAGGGTTGCTATGAACATAGTAAAGCATGTGCCCTTACTATATGTTGATGTATCTTCTGGGTATATGCCAAGGAGTGGTATAGCTGAGTCCTTAGGTAGTATTATGTCTAATTTACTGAGAAACCGCCAAACTGATTTCCAGAGTGGTTGTAACAGCTTGCAATCCCACCAGCAATGGAGGAGTGTTCCTCTTTCTCCACATCCTGTCCAGCATCTGCTGTCCCCTGAGTTTTTCTGACTGGTGTGATGTGGAATCTCAGGGTTGTTTTGATTTGCATTTCCCTGATAACTAAGGATGCTGAACATTTCTTTTTTTTTTTTAAATTCAATAAGCCAATTTTCTGGAATGTATTATTTTTTTAATGATTTTTTATTAAATGTATTTTTTATTTACATTTCAAATGATTTCCCCTTTTCTAGACCCCCACTCCCTGAAAGTCCCATCAGTCCCCTTCCCTCCCCCTGTTTTCCCACCCAACCCTCCCCATTTCCCTGTTCTGGTTTTGCCCTATACTGCTTCACTGAGTCTTTCCAGAACAAGGGGCCACTCCTCCGTTCTTCTTGTACCTCATTTGATGTGTGGATTATGTTTTGGGTATTCCAGTTTTCTAGGTTAATACCCACTTATTATTAACAACCACATGATTCATCTTTTGAGTCTGGGTTACCTCACTTAGTATGATGTTCTCCAGCTCCATCCATTTGCCTAAGAATTTCATGAATTCATTGTTTCTAATGGCTGAATAGTACTCCACTGTGTATATATACCACATTTTTTGCATCCACTCTTCTGTTGAGGGATATCTGGATTCTTTCCAGCTTCTGGTAATTATAAATAGGGCTGCTATGAACATAGTGGAACATGTATCCTTATTACATGCTGGGGAATCTTCTGGGTATATGCCCAGGTATAGCAGGATCTTCTGGAAGCGAGGTGCCCAGTTTTCGGAGGAACTGCCAGACTGATTTCCAGAGTGGTTGTACCAATTTGCAACCCCACCAGCAGTGGAGGAGTCTGAACATTTCTTTAGGTGCTTCATAGCCATTTGAGTTTCCTCAGTTGAGAATTCTCTGTTTAACTCTGTATCCCATTTTTTTTTTTTTTTTTTGGTTTTTTGCTTTTTTTTTTTTTTTTTTTGGGGGTTTTTTTTTTTTTGTTTGTTTTTTTTTTTTCAACACAGGGTTTCTCTGTGTAGCTCTGGCTGTCCTGGAACTCACTCTGTAGACCAGGCTGGCCTTGAACTCAGAAATCTGCCTGCCTCTGCCTCCTAAGTGTTGGGATTAAAGGTGTGCTTCACTACCGCCTGGCTGTACCCCATTTTTAATAGGGTTATTTGACACGCTGGAGTCTAACTTCTTGAGTTCTTTGTATACATTAGATATTAGCCCTCTATGGGATGTAGGATTGGTAAAGATTGTTTCTCAATCTATTAGTTGCCATTTTGTCCTATTGACCATGTCCTTGCCTTACAGAAGCTTTGCAGTTTTATGAGGTCCCATTTGTCAATTCTTGTTCTTAGAGCATAAGCCTTTGGTGTTCTGTTCAGGAAATTTTCCCCTGTGCCCTTGTGTTCAAGGCTGTTCCCCACTTTCTCCTCTATAAGCTTCAGTGTGTCTGGTTTTATGTGGAGGTCCTTGAGCCACTTGGACTTGAGCTTTGTACAAGAAGATAAGAATGGGTCGTTTTGCATTTTTTCTACATGCTGACCTCCAGTTGATCCAGCACCATTTGTTAAACATACTGTCTTTTTTCCAATGGATGTTTTTAGTTCTTTGGTCAAATATCAAGTGACTGTAGGTGTGTAGGTTCATTTCTGTGTCTTCAACTCTATTTCACTGATTTTCCTGCCTGTCTCTGAATCAATACCATACAGTTTGCTCTGTAGTAGAGCTTGAAGTCAGGGATGGTGATTCCCCCAGAAATTCTTTGGTTGTGGAGAATAGTTTTCGCTATCCTGGGTTTTTTGTTATTCCAAATGAATTTTCAGATTGTTTTTTCTAGCTCTATGAAGATTTGAATTGGAATTTTGATGGGAATTGCATTGAATCTGTAGATTCCTTCCTGAAAGATGACGGTTTTTACTATATTAATCCTGCCAATCCCTGAGGATGGGAGCTCTTTCAGTCTTCTGAGATCTTCTACGATTTCTTTCTTCAGAGTCTTGAAGTTCTTGCCATACAGATCTTTCACTTTCTTGGTTAGAGTCACACCAAGGTATGTAATATTATTTGTGAGTATTGTGAAGGGTGTCGTTCCCCTAATTTCTTTCTCAGCTTGTTTATCCTTTGAGTAGAGGAAGGCTACTTATTTGTTTGAGTTAATTTTTTTATCCATCCACTTTGCTGGAGTTGTTTATCAGCTTTAGGAGTTCTCTGGTGGAATTTTTGGGGTCACTTAAGTATATGATCATATCATCTGCAAATAGTGATATTTTAACTTCTTCCTTTCCAATTTGTATACCTTTGACCTCCTTTTGTTGTCTAATTGCTCTAGCTAGAACTTCAAGTACTATGTTGAATAGATAGGGAGAGTGTGGGCAGACTTGTTTTGGTCCCTGATTTTAGTGGGATTGCTTCAAGTTTTTCTCCATTTAGTTTGATGTTTGCTACTGGTTTGCTGTATATTGCTTTCACTATGCTTAGGTATGGGCTTTGAATTCCTGACCTCTCCAAGACTTTTAACATGAAGGAATGCTGAATTTTGCCAAATGGTTTTTCAGCATCTAATGAAATGATCACGTGGTTTTTATTTTCTTTGAGATTGTTTTTGTAGTGGATTACATTGATGGATTTCTGTATATTGAATCATCCCTACATCCCTTGGATGAATCCTACTTGATCATGGTGAATTATCTTTTTGATGTATTCTTGGATTCAATTGGCAAAAATTTTATTGAGTATTTTTGCATCAATGTTCATAAGGGAAATTGGTGTGAAATTCTCTTTCTTTGTTTGGTCTTTGTTTGCTTTAGGTATTAGCATTATTGTGGCTTCATAGAGTTAATTGTGTTTATATTTTGTGGAATAGTTTAAAAAATATCGGTATTATGTCTTCTTTGAAGGTCTGATAAGAATACCTCACTAAACCCATCTGGTCCATTTTTTTTTTTTTTTTGGTTGGGAGACTTTTAATGACTACTTCTATTTCCTCAGGACTTATGGGACTATTTAGATGGTTTATCTGATCCTGTTTTAACATCAACACCTGTTATATGTCTAGAAAATTCTCCATTTTATTAAGATTTTCCAATTTGTTGAGTATAAGCTTTTGTAGTAGAATCTGATGATTTTTTTGAATTTCCACAGTTTCTGTTGTTATGTCTCCTTTTTCATTTCTTATTTTATTAATTTGGGCAATGCCTCTGTGCCCTGTGGTTAGTCTGGCTAAGGGTTTATCTATATTGTTGATTTTCTCAATGAACCAGCTCCTAGTTTTGTTGATTCTTTGTATAGTTCTTTTTGTTTCTGTTTGGTTGATTTCGGCTCTGAGTTTGATTATTTTCTGCTATCTACTCCTCTTGCATGTATTTGCTTCTTTTTGTTCTAGAGCTTTCAGGTGTGTTGTCAAGTTGCTAGTGTATGCTCTCTCCAGTTTCTTTTTTGTAGGCACTTAGCGCTATGAGTTTTTCTCTTAGCACTGCTTTCATTGTGTCCCATGAGTTTTGGTATGATCTGTTTTCATTTTCATTAAATCTTTTTTTCCTTTTTTTAAATTTGATATATTTTTATTTACATTTCAAATGATTTCCCCTTTTCTAGACCCCCCACTCCCTGAAAGTCCCATCAGACCCCTTCCCTCCCCCTGTTTTCCCACCCAACCCTTCCCACTTCCCTGTTCTGGTTTTGCCCTATATTGCTTCACTGAGTCTTTCCAGAACTAGGGGCCACTCCTCCGTTCTTCTTGTACCTCATTTGATGTGTGGATTATGTTTTTGGTATTCTAGTTTTCTAGGTTAATATCCACTTATTAGTGAGTGCATACCATGATTCATCTTTTGAGTCTGGGTTACCTCACTTTTCATTAAATTCTAAAAAGTCCTTCTTTACTTGTTCCTTGACCAAATTATCATTGAGGAGAGCATTGTTCAACGTCCATGTGTATGTGTGTTTTCCATTTTTTTTGAACTTAAGACTAGCCTTAGACCATGGTGATCTGATGGGGTGCATGGAATTATTTTAATAGTCCTGTGTCTGTTGAGGCCTGTTTTGTGACCAATTATATGGTCAGTTTTGGAGAAGGAACATGAGGGGCTGAGAAGAAGGTATATTCTTTGGCTATAGGATGGAATGTTCTATAAATATCTGTTAGATCCATTTGGTCCATAATGTCTGTTAGTTTCACTCTATCTCTGTTTAGTTTCTGTTTCCACAATTTGTCCATTGCTGAAAGTGGGGTGTTGAAGTCTCCCACTATTATTGTGTGGGGTGCAATGTGTACTTTGAGCTTTAGTAAAGTTTCTCTTATGAATGTGAGTGCCCTTGCATTTGGAGCATAGACGTTCAGAATTGAGAGTTCATCTGGTTAGATTTTTTCCTTTGATTAGTATGAAGTGCCTCTCCTTATCTTTTTTGACAATTTTTGGTTGAAAGTCCATTTTATCTGATATAAGAATGGCCATTCCAGCTTGTTTCTTGGGACCATTTGCTTGGAAAATTGTTTTCCATCCTTTGACTCTGAGGTAGTGACTGTCTTTGTCAGTGAGGTGGTTTCTTGTATGCAGCAAAATCTTGGGTCCTGTTTATGTTTCCAGTCTATTAATCTATGATTTTTTTATTGGGGGAATTGAGTCCATTGATATTAAGAGATATTAAGGAAAAGTGATTGTTACTTCCTGTTATTTTTGTTGTTAAAGGTGGAATTCTGTTTGTGTGGCTATCTTCTCTTGGGTTTGTTGAAAGATTACTTTATTGCTTTTTCTAGGGTGTAGTTTCCCTCCTTGTGTTGGTATTTTCTACCCATTATCCTTGGTAGAACTGGGTTTGTGGAAAGATATTGTGTAAATTTGGTTTTATCATGGAATGTCTTGTTTTCTCCATCTATGGTAATTGAGAGTTTTGCTGGGCATAGTAGCCTGGGCTGACATTTTTGTTTTCTTAGGGTCTGTATGACAGCTGCCCAGGATCTTCTAGCTTTTATAGTTTCTGGTGAGAAGTCTGGTGTAAATCTGATAGGTCTGCCTTTATATGTTACTTGACCTTTTTCCCCTACTGCTTTTAATATTCTTTCTTTGTTTAGTGCGTTTTGGTGTTTTGATTATTATGTGCCGGGAGGAGTTTCTGTTCTGGTCCAGTCTATTTGGAGTTCTTTAGGCTTATTATATGTTCATGGGCATCTCTTTCTTTCAGTTAGGGAAGTTTTCTTCTATAATTTTGCTGAAGATAATTACTGGCCCATTAATTTGGAAATCTTCACTCTCTTCTATACCTATAATCCTTAGGTTTTATATTCTCATTTTGTCTTGGATTTTCTGGATGTTTTGGGTTACAAGCTTTTTGGATTTTGCATTTTCTTTGACTGTTAAGTCAATGTTTTCTTTTTTTCTTTTTTCTTTTATAAAAACATTTTATGATAAAATTGAAGATTTACATGAAAAATATTTCTGATAAAATTTAAGAAATATACAGAAAAACACATTAAAATTGACAATTTTCATGGAAAATTGAAGTGTAAAGTGGTAGACATGTAAAACATTGCTAAAGTAATTGAAAAAGGATGTAGAAACATTTTATGATAGAATTAAAGATTTATGTGGAAATATTTCTGATAAAATTGTAGAAAAATGTAGAAAAACATGTTGAAATTGAAGATTATCATGGAAAATTTTATATAGATATAATAATGGTAGGCATAAAAGTATTACTAAACTGATTGAGAGTGGAATTATAAACATTTTCTGATAAAGTTGAAGATTTACATGGAAAATCTGACAAAATTCAAGAAATATATAGAAAAACATGTTAAAATTGAAGATTATCATGGAAAAATATACAGATAAAATGGTATGCATATATATTGGATATTAGCCCTCTATCAGATGTAGGGTTGGGGAAGATCTTTTCCCTATTTGTTGGTTGCTGTTTTGTCCTTTTGACAGTGTCCTTTGCCTTACAGAAACTTTGTAATTTTATGAGATCCCATTTGTCAATTCTTTTTCTTAGAGCATAAGCTATTGGTGTTCTGTTCAGGAACTTTTCCCCTGTGCCCATGTCCTCAAAGGTTTTCCCCAATTTCTTTGATAAGTGGATATTAATTAGCCCTGAAGCTCTGAATACTGAAGATACAATTAGCATATCAAATGATTCCCATGAAGAAGGAAGAAGAGGGCCCTAATCCTGGAAAGGCTTGATCCAGCATTGTAGGGTAGTACCAGGACAGAGAAAAGGGAGGGGAAAAGATAGGAGAATAGATGGAGAGAAGAGGACTTATTGGTCATATGGGGGGGGGGGTGCAATGGGGAAAGGGGAAAGCTTTTGGAATGTAAACAAAGAATATAGAAAATAAAAAAATGGTATGCATAAAATAATGCTAAATTGATTGAAAGTGGAATTATAAGTATTTTCAGGTAAAATTGAAGATTTACATGGAAAATATTTCCAATAAAATTCAAGAAATATATAGAAAAACACATTAAAATTGACTATTTCATGGAAAATACAGATAAAATGGTAGACATAAAAAACCTTTCTAAATTAATTGAAGGTGGAATTAAAAATTTTTGTGATAAAATTAGAGATTTACATGGAAAACATTTCTGATAAAATAGAAGAAATATATAGAAAAACATGTTAAAATAGAAAATTATTATGAAAAATAATACAGATAAAATGGTAGACATAAAAAAAGCTACTAAAATCAATTGAAAGATGAATTACAAACATTTTCTGAAAAAATTAAAGATTTACATAAAAAAGTATTTCTGTTAGTCTATATCTTTTTTGGGGGGAATTAAGTTGATTGATGTTAAGAGATATTAAGGAATAGTGATTGTTGCTTCCTGTTATTTTTGATGCTATTTTTATGTTTGTGTGGTTATCTTCTTTTGGATTTGTTGGAAGAAGATTACTTTCTTGCTTTTTCTAGGGTGTAGTTTCCCTCCTTGTATTGACATTTTCCATTATCCTTTGTAGGGCTGGATTTGTTGGAAGATACTGTGTAAATTTGGTTTTATCTTGGGTTTTCCATCTTTGGTGATTGAGAGTTTTTCTGGGTATAGAAGTCTGGGCTGGCATTTGTGTTCTCTTAGAGTCTGTATGAGATCTGTACAGGATTTTCTAGCTTTCATCGTCTTTGGTGAGAAGTCCAGTGTAATTCTGATAGGTCTGCCTTTATAAGTTACTTGCCCTTTCCCCCTTACTACTTTTAATATTTTTTCTTTGTTTAGTGCATTTGGTATTTTGATTATTATGTGATGAGAGGACTTTCTGTTCTAGTCCAGTCTATTAGGTGTTCTGTAGGTTTCTTGTATGTTCATAGGCATCTCTTTCTTTGGACTAGGGACATCTTCTACAATTTTGTTGAAGATATTTACTGGCCCTTTAAGTTGTAAATCTTCACTCTGTTCTATACCTATAATCCTTAGGTTTTGTCTTCTCATTGTGTTCTGGATTTCCTAGATGTTTTGGGTTACAAGCTTTTCGCATTTTGCATTTTCTTTGACTGTTGTGTCAATGTTTTCTATGGTAACTTAGGCACCTGAGATTCTTCCTTTTATCTCTTGTATTCTGTTGTCGATGTTTGTGTCTATGACTCCTGAGTTCTTTCCAAGGTTTTCTATCTCCAGAGTTGTCTACCTTTGTGTTTCTTTATTGTTTCTACTTCCATTTTTAGTTCTTGGATGGTTTTGTTCAGTTCATTCACTTGTTTGTTCATGTTTTCCTGTAATTCTTTAAAGGATTTTTGTGTTTTCTCTTTAAGGGCTTCTACCTGTTGACCCATGATCTCCTGTATTTCTTTAAGGGAATTATTTATGTCCTTCTTGAAGTCCTCTATCAACATCATGAGATATGATTTTAAATCCAGGTCTTGCTTTTCCGGTGTGTTGGGGTATCCAGGACTTGGTGGTGTCGGAGAACTGGGTTTGGATGGTGCCATGTTGCCTTGGTTTCTGTTGGTAATGTTCTTGTATTTGCCTTTTGCCATCTGGTTATCTCTGGTGTTAGCTGGTCTTCCTGTCTCTGACTGTGGCTTATCTGTCCTGCAAGCCTGTGTATCTGTACTCCTGGGATTCCCGTTCTCTCTGTGCACACAGGTATGTAGGCACTCCTGGGAGACCAGCTCTCTTGTGGTGATATTTGTGTATGTAGCTCTGTGGCCCAGGATCAGCTCTGTGCTCTCAGGCCTCTCCACAGTCCTGGGAGGTTAGCTATCTCCCTGTGACACCTGGATATGGCACACTGTGGTAGAAGAAGGTCCCCAGCTGGAGACAGAAACTGGAAGTCTCCTGCCTGAGGGTTCTGAATGACTTCCTCTGAGCAGCAGTGGTGGTCCTACCTATGCTCTCAGGCCTCTCTACACTCCTGTGGAGGGACAGGTGGCAGAAGGGACCAAAGGAATGGAAGGGGATTGGTATTCAGGAGGGTGGGGGTTGTGGTGGTTGCTGGGTAGTGAGTCCTACTGGTCCCTCAGCAGCAGCTCTGGGACTCCAGAAGTGGGAGGGGGTTCTTACCAACTGCTCTGAGTGCAGCGGGTTCTCTAGGATGGATCAGGAGGTGTCTTCACTATAGCAGAGTTGCCAAAATCTGCCCCAGCAGTAAGGACAGGTGGCGGGATGGAAAGGGAAGAAGGGGCAAAAGGAAAGGAAGGAACAGAAGGAACAGAAGGCAGGAGTCCAATTATTATTAGCGCTTTCTGCCTGAGGTTGATCTTTCAGCAGCCACATCCCACGGAAATGATTCCCTTTCCCATAACTGTGATCATTGACTGACTGGATCTTGCACACTATTGTGTATGTGAGCACATACACATAAGCTATGAGCTCGTGAGTGCAGTGCTCATTCATGTCATGTCCAAAAGACAGGATTTCGCAGCACTTCTCCCCACTTTCAGCTCTTAAATTCTTTCTACCTGTTTGGCAACAAGAAAGAAAGAAAAAAAAAACACTAGTAGGAATCTTTCCATCCATGGGATTTTGACCAGATTTACAGTACCAGGCATGCATTCTCTCCTGTCAATCAAGCCTCAAATGAAATAAAAAAGTGACTGGATACACACATAGCAGGTATACCACTTTTGTACCAGTGGGTTCAGTTGACCTGCGGGTCTGTATTACAGCATGTAGGATCTACTGATAAAAAAAAAAAGAATTCAATTGATGACATCCCACCCCTACCCAGAATACAATCGTTGGCACCTTGCAATGCAGCCAGAAAGGAGGGAGTTTCCAGATCAGTTCTAGGTTTAGCTCCTCTATGTGTTGTATCTTTACCAGTTTTCAGGATCTGTGGTGGTGTTTTAAGGTTGGCCTCTTATCCAAATAATTGGCTCATAAAAATTTACAAAGAAGCAAAGGCATTCTTTCAGTCAGGGACAATTATGGGTTGGGTTTTGACTGTAGGATGGTAACCTCCTCCCTTACTTAATGCCCTGTCTTCTGCTTGAGGTAGGAAAGACCCAACAAGCAGCTGAAAGAGTCAGATACAGATATTTCGACCCAACCAATGGACAGAAGCTGCCAACCCCTGTGGTTGAATTAGGGAAAAGCTGGAAGAAGCTGAGGAGGAGGGCAGCCCTGTAGGAGAACCAGCAGATTCAATTAACTGGGACCCCTGAGTTCTCTCAGACACTGGACCACCAACCAGGAAGCATATATAAGCTGATATGAGGCCCCCAACACATATACATCAGAGGACTGCTGGGTCTGGGTTCAATCAGACAAGATGCACCTAACCCTCAAGAGACTGGAGGCCCCAGAGAGTTTAGAGGTCTGGAATGGTGGGAAATGGGGGGTGAAGACATCCTCATGGAGATAGGGGCAGGGAGGAGGTATTGGATGTGGAATAGTTAGAGGGTGAACCGGGAGGAGAATAAAATCTGGAGTGTAAAATAAATAAATAAATAAATAATAAAAAAGCAAAGCAATAGTGACGGTTATAGGGCTATATTGTCAGGACTGAGAACAAGCCACATGAGGAGAAATGTTTAGGGACCCCAGTCTTTTTATGGAGTCTAAGAGGAGGAAGGAAGGGCTGGTTACTGAGTGGCATATTTTATGTTGTTCTCTATTTTGATTAATATATTAGGTTATATAGCTATTTTTCTGTTTTCCTTATTAGTTTTAAATGTGTTTAATTCTTGGAAATATTATAAAATGCATCTTTTCTTCTTTTTTAAATTTTCTATGTACTTTGTTTACATTCCAAATGATTTCCCCTTTCTCAATCCCCCCCCTCCCCATATGTCCCATGAGCCTTCTTCTCTCCACCCATTCTCCAATCACCTCCCTCCTTTTTCTCTGTCCTGGTACTCCCAGCACATATAACGCTAGATCAAGCATTTACAGGATCAGGGCCCTCTCCTTGCTTCTCTATGGGAGTTATTTGTTATGCTAATTGTGCCTTGGGTATTCAGAGCTTCTGAGCTAATTAATACCCACTTATCAGAGATTGCATTCCATGTGTATTCTTTTGTGATTGGGTTACCTCACTTAGGATGATATTTTACAGTTCCAATCATTTGCCTAAAAATTTCATGAATTCATTGTTTTTAATTGCTGAGTAGTATTCCATTGTGTAAATATACCACATTTTCTGTATCCATTCCTCCATTGAGGGGCATCTGGGTTCTTTTCAACTTCTGGCTATTATAAATAAGGCTGCTATGAACATACTGGAGCATGTGTCCTTATTGCATGCAATCCTCTGGGTAGATGCCCAGGAGAGGTATAGCAGGGTCCTCAGGAAGTGTCATGTTCAGTTTTCTGAGGAACTGCTAGACTGATTTCCATAGTGGTTGTACCATCTTACAATCCCACCAGCAGTGGAGGAGTGTTCCTCTTTCTCCACATTCTTGCCAACACCTGCTGTCTCCTGAGTTTTTAACCTTAGCCATTCTGACTGGTGTGAGGTGAAATCTCAGGGATGTTTTGATTTGCATTTCCCTAATGACTAATGATGTTGAGCATTTCTTTTTTTTTTAAGATTTATTTATTATATGCAAGTACACCGTAGCTGTCTTTAGACATCAGATCTCTTTACGGATGGTTGTGAGTGCTGGGACCTGAACTCATTACCTTTGGAAGAGCAGTCGGAGCTCTTACCCACTGAGCCATCTCTCCAGCCCCCATGTTGAGTATTTCTTAAGGCGCTTCTCAGCCATCTGAATTTCTTCAGGTGAAAATTCTTTGTTTAGCTCTGTACCCCATTTTTAATAGGGTTATTTGGTTCCCTGGGGTCTAACTTCTTGAGTTCTTTGTATATATTGGATATTAGCCTTCTATTGGATGTAGGGTTGGTGAAGATCTTTTCCCAATTTGTTGATTGCCATTTTGTCCTTTTGACAGTGTCCTTTGCCTTACAGAAACTTTGTAATTTTATGAGGTCCCATTTGTCAATTCTTGATCTTAGAGCATAAGCTATTGGTGTTCTGTTCAGGAACTTTTCCCCTGTGCCCATGTCCTCAAGGGTCTTCCCCAGTTTCTTTTCTTTTAGTTTCAGTGTGTCAGGTTTTATGTGGAGGTCCTTGATCCACTTGGAGTTGAGCCTAGTACAAGGAGCTAAGAATGGATCAATTCTCATTCTTCTGCATGCTGACCTGCAATTGAACCAGCACCATTTGTTGAAAAGGCTATCTTTTTTCCACTGGATGTTTTCAGCTCCTTTTTCGAAGATCAAGTGACCATAGGTGTGTGGGTTCATTTCTGGGTCTTCAATCCTATTCCATTGATCCACTTGTCTGTCATTGTGCCAATACCATGCAGTTTTTAACACGATTGCTCTGTAGTATTGCTTGAGGTCTGGGATACTGATTCCCCCAGAATTTCTTTTGTTGTTGAGAATAGTTTTAGCTATTCTGGTTTTTTTTTTGTTTTTTTTTTTTTGTTTTTTTTTTTTTGTTATTCGAGACAAATTTGAGAATTGCTTTTTCTAAGTCTGTGAAGAACTGAGTTGGGATTTTGATGGGGATTGCAATAAATCTGTATATTGCTTTTGGCAAGATGGCCATTTTAACTATATTAATCCTGCCAATCCACGAGCATGGAAGATTTTTCCATTTTCTGAGGTCTTCTTCCATTTCCTTCTTCAAAGACCTGAAGTTCTTGTCATATAGATCTTTCACTTGTTTGGTTAGAGTCACACCAAGATACGTTATATTGCTTGTGGCTATTGTGAAGGGTGTCATTTCCCTAACTTCTTTCTCAGTCTGCTTATCCTTTGAGTATAGGAAGGCAACTGATTTGTTTGAGCTGATTTTATAACCAGCCACTTTGCTAAAGTTGTTTATCAGCTGTAGGATTTCTCTGGTGGAGTTTTTTGGGTCACTTAAGTATACTATCATATTATCTGCAAATAGTGATACTTTGACTTCTTCCTTTCCAATTTGTATCCCTTTGACTTCCTTATGTTGTCTAAATGCTCTAGCTAGAACTTCAAGTACTATATTGAAAAGATATGGAGAGAGAGGGCAGCCTTGTCTAGACCCTGATTTTAGTGGGATTGCTTCAAGTTTCTCTCCATTTAGTTGATGTTGGTTTGCTGTATATTGCTGTACTGGCTGGTTTTGTGTGTCAACTTGACACAGGCTGGAGTTATCACAGAGAAAGGAGTTTCAATTGGGGGAGTGCCTCCCTGAAATCCAAGTGTGGGGCATTTTCTCAATTATTGATCAAGTGCGGAAGGCCCTTTGTGGGTAGTACCATCTTTGGGCTGGTATTCTGGTTCTATAAGAAAGCAGGCTGAGCAAGCCAAGGAAAGCAAGCCAGTTAGAAACATTCCTTCATGGCCTCTGCACTAGCTCCTCCTTCCTGACCTGCTCGAGTTCCAGTCCTGACTTCCTTTAGTGATGAACAGCAGTGTGGAAGTGTAAACTCAATAAACCCTTTCCTCCCCAACTTACTTCTTAGTCTTGATGTTTGTCCAGGAATAGATACCCTGACTAAGACAATTGCTTTAACTATGTTTAGGTATGGGCCTTGAATTCCTGTTCTTTTCAAGACTTTTAGCATGAAAGTATGCTGAATTTTGTCAAATTCTTTTTCAGCATCTAATGAAATGATCATATGGTTTTTTTCTTTGAGTTTGTTTATGTAGTGAATTGCATTGATGGATTTCATTATATTGAACTATCACTGCATCCCTGGGATAAAGCCTATTTGATCATGGTGGATGATCATTTTGATGTGTTCTTGGATTCGGTGGGCAAGAATTTTATTGAGTATTTTCAATACTCAATTTATTTGAGTATTCAGTATTTTTATGAATATTGTATCGATATTCATAAGGGAAATTGGCCTGAAGTTCTCTTTCTTTATTGGATCTTTGTGTGGTTTTGGTATCAGCATAATTGTGGCTTCGTAAAACAAGTTGGGTAGTATTCCTTCTGTTTATTTCCATTTTCTTATATTTGTTGAGGTCTGTCTTGTGACAAATTATATTATCGATTTTGGAGAAGGTACCATGAGATGCTGAGAAAAAGGTATATATTCTTTTGCTTTAGGATTAAATGTTCTATATATATCTGTTAAATCTAATTGGTCCAAAGCTTCAATTAGTTTCACTGTGTCCCTGTTTAGGTTCTGTTTTTCTGATTGGTCCACTGAGGAGAGTGGGGTGTTGAAGTCACCCACAATTATTGTGTTAGGTGCAATGTGTGCTTTGAGCTTTAGTAAAGTTTCTTTTATGAATGAGGGTGCCCTTGCATTTGGAGCATAGATGTTCAGGATTGCGAGTTCTTCTTGGTGGATTTTTCCTTTGACCAGCAAGAAGTGTCCCTCAGTGTCTCTTTTGATGATTTAGGTTGAAAGTCAATTTTATCTGATATTAGAATGGCTACTCCGGCTTGTTTCCTGAGACCATTTGCTTGTAAAATTGTCTTCCAGTCTTTTACTCTAAGGTAGTGTTTGTCTTTGACACTGAGGTGTGTTTCCTGTATGCATCAAAATGTATGGTCCTGTTTCCTTGTATAGTCTGTTAGTCTATGTCTTTTTATTGGGGAATTGAGTCCATTGATGTTAAGAGATATTAAGGATTAATGATTATTACTTCCTGTCATTTTTGATGTTATTTTTTATATTTGATTGGTTATCTTCTTTTGGGTTTGATGGAAAGAAGTTACTCTCTTGCTTTTTCCAGGGTGAAGTTTCTCTCCTTGTATTGGTGTTTTCATCCTATTATCCTTTGTAGGGCTGGGTTTGTAGAAAGATATTGGGTAAACTTGGTTTTGTCATGCAATATCTTGGTTTCTCCATCTATGGTGATTGAGAGTTTTGCTGGGTATAGTAGTTTTGGCTGGAATTTGTGTTTTCTTAGAGTCTGCATGAGATCTGCCCAGGATCTTCTAGCTTTCATAGTCTCTGGTGAGAAGTCTGGTATGATTCTGATAGGTCTTCCTTTATATGTTACTTGGCCTTTTTCTCTTACTGCCTTTAATATTCTTTCTTTGTTTAGTACATTTGGGGTTTTGATTATTTTGTGATGGGAGGTATTTCTGTTCTGGTTCAGTCTGTTTGGAGTTCTGTAGGCTTCTGTATATTCATGGGCATCTCTCTCTTTAGGTTAGGGAAGTTTTCTTCCATAATTTTTATTGAAGATATTTGCTGGCCCTTTAAGTTGTAAATCTTTACTCTCATCTATGCTTATAATCTTTAGGTTTGGCCTTCTCATTGTGCCCTGGATTTCCTGGATGTTTTGGGTTACAAGCTCTTTGCATTTTACATTTTCTTTGACTGTTGAGTCCACGGTTTCTATGGTATCTTCGGCATCTGAGATTCTTTCTTCTATCTCTTGTATTCTGTTGTTGATACTTGCATCTATGGCCCCTGGTTTCTTTCCAAGGTTTTCTATCTCCTAAGTTTTCTCCCTTTATGATTTCTTAGTTGTTTCTACTTCTGTTTTTAGATCTTGGGTGTTTTTGCTCAGTTCCTTCACTTGCTTGTTTGTGTTTTCCTGTAATTCTTTAAGAGATTTTTGTGTTTCCTCTTTCATGACTTCAGCCTGTTGACCAAAGTTCTCCTGTATTTCTTTAAGTGACTTTTGAGTTTCCTCCTTATTGGCTCCTATCTTTTGACCCATATTCTCCTGAATTTCTTTCAGTGATTTTTGTGTTTCCCTTGTAAGGGCTTCTAACTTTTGATCTATTTTCTCCTGAATTTCTTTAAGAGATTTATTTATGTCCTTCACATGTTCCTGCAACAGCATCATGACCAGTGATTGTAAATCCAAATTTTGTTTTTCTGGTGTGTTGGGGTATCCAGGACATGATATTAATGGAGAATTGGGTTCAGATGCTGCCATATTGCCTTGATTTCTGTTAGTAACGTTCCTACGTTTGCCTTTTGCCATCTAGTTCTCACTGGTATTAGTTGGTCTTGTTGTCAATGCAGGACTCACCAGTGCAAGCTGCCTCTTCCTAGCTGGCCTCTGGGTGTATAGCTAGCCTCTTGCACTGTCTGGAGATGGGGCGCTGTGGCCGAAGCTGTTCCTGACCCAGAGGTGGAGACTGGAAGTCTCCTGCCAGAGGCCTCCAGACTGGATCCTCTGCTTTGCAGTGCCGGACTCACCAATTGAAGCTGCCTCCTCCCAACTGGCCTCCAGGTGCACAGCCTGCCTCCTGCACTGCTTGGACAGGGCCAAAATGCATCTTTCCATAATGATTTTCTTTGTTCTTTGAGAATTTCAGCACAGTATTTTTTGATCATAGTCACTTCCCTTCCCACAACTCTTCCCAGACCCTCTTCTACTTCCTAACGCACCCAATGTAACTTCACGTTTTTTCAAAACCTATTTTTAATGATGGTTCTTAAATACTTTGACCTACCTTTTATCCCATCACCCTCCAGAGATAGTGGGAAAAAAAGGATACAGGGGAAGTGGACCTGTTTAGAAAGGTTCTTTGTAGCAACGCCCATTTACTGTCAGCAGTTAGGTTCATAGGTCAGAGGCCACAGTTGGATCCACTCGCAAACACTTCATAGATACACCAGCAGTCCAGTTGGGTAGGGTAAGGACAGCAAACTTGAATTAGCATCAGTGGCACTACCTAGCAGAGACAACCAAGTGAGCAGGAGGGACCAGGGGAAGTTCTCAGCTGTGCCTCTCTCAGGGACGCAAAGATCAGTGAAAACTCGAGACCCACAAGCGTTGCACAGCTAACTCTATAAGCAAGCCAAGGTCAGCTTCAGTCACTGTCCGCTGAGTCCTTTTATATGCCTTCCAAACATCACATGTTCTCCACAGGTCTTGCCTCAGCACATGTGCCTGTCTCAGCTGACGCCACTCTGACAATCAGCCTGAGTCCCAGGAAGTGGCAAGAAGCCAAGGATCACCACCAGTAATTGTATGTGTGTGTGTGTTTCTTTCTATAGAGTGCCAATAAAAGGAGCTCAGCTACCCAATGTGAGGTGGACCTCACACGAAGAATCCTCCCCACTTGTCCTTTCACTGCCCGCATTAGCAGAGCATCCCTATGCCTGCTCCAGGGAAACAAGAGCATCCCTATGTCTGTTCCTTCACAATCTGCCTTAGCCTTTCACCTGCGTCCACTTCAGGACAGCAATCCTTCACGTGTTCTCCCCAGCAAAGCACCTTCCAATACAATTGACTTTCCAAAGAACCCTCACATTTCTACTTCAACACAACTTCTTGTTCCCTCTATTTTAAAAATGTCTCAGTAACAGTAACAATGAGAACCATGGAGTCCATTTGTGTCCTGAGCATTGGGTCTGTCCTGGAGAGACCCGATGCCATACCCAGTATCAATGCATTGAAGAAAACTGATGTCTTAGTTACTATCTCATTGCTATGAAAAGACACCTTGACCAAGGCAACTCTTACAAAAGAAAGCATTTAATCGGGAGCTTGCTTACAGCTTCAGAGGCTGAGTCCATAATCACATGGTGGGAAGCATGGCAGCAGGTATAATAGGCAACGTGCTGGAGAAATAGCTCTCTCTCTCTCTCTCTCTCTCTCTCTCTCTCACACACACACACACACACACAGAGAGAGAGAGAGAGAGAGAGAGAGAGAGAGAGAGAGAGAGAGAGAGAGAAAGAGAGAGAGAGACTTTGAGCCTGGCATGGACTCTTGAAACTTCAAGTCCCTCACCTCCCAGTGACACACTTCCTACAACAAGGTCATGCCCTCTAATTCTCTTAATCCTTTTGAATAGTGCAAATCCATGGTGACTAAGACTCAATATACATGAGCCTATGGGGACCATTCTTGGTCAAACCACCAAAACAGATTTCCCAGTAGCTCAGTTGCACACAGCTCCTTGACTAGGGGTGAAAATTCATACCCATCCCTCCCCAAATCTGCCCCCACCGTGCTGGGATTTTTTGCCTGTCTTGAGTTTGTTCAGATCTTATGCATGCTGTCACAGACTCTGACCATGAGATCATACATGTATCTTCCCTGTTGTGTTTGGAAAACACCATTGAAAATGTGTATTTCTGACCCTTACAGTCTTTCTACCCCTTCTTTTTCATAGACATCTCATTTAAGACTGAGAATTCCAAACACTCTTAATTCTTTTTACATTGACCATTGTGAGGTTTTGTGTTAATTACCATCGACTGCAAGAGGAAGCTTCCTTCTGATTAGGGGGTGTGGGTATAGCAATGTGTCAGTAGGAGACATTTGCTCCTATGCCAAGCAATGTATCTCAATTATAGTCACCTCAACTCCTCCCAAATCCACCCCTCTTCCCTACTTCACTTTGTGTCTCCTCTGTCTGTCTTTCTCTTCCTCTGTCTTTCTCTGTCTCGCTGTCTCTGTCTCTCTGTCTCTGTCTGTCTGTCTGTCTCTGTCTCTGTCTCTGTCTCTCTCTTTCTCTCCTTTTCTTGTTTATTAAGAAGAGACTACCTGACAGCTAATGTCCTGGCCTTCGAGCTCTTAAAGTCTCCCCCCTATTTTCTGCAATGTTACCTATAAATAGGAGTTGTGTAGTAAATGTATTAATTGTGGGCAGTCTCATCTACTGGTCTGTTACCTCTCCATTTTGATCAGTTGTAGCTTTCTGTAATGACCTCCATTTGCTGCAAAAAGAAGCTTCTTTGATGAGGCACGAGAGCTAAACTTATCTGTGGGCAGAAGGATATGTATTTAAATGAAGTTAGAAATTATGTTGATTCCAGGAAGTGGCAGCAGATTCCGTGGCCTCAGCCCTCACAGGTAGGAGACTAGTTTACTTACAGTGTTAGACCCAAATCCCTCTTCCTGAGATCGTAAGTCCAACGTGAGGTTACTGGGTACCCCACGCCATCAGTCTCTCTACTGGACCTTTTGGGAGTATATTGTCATTCTGCTCATTGCTGAATTCAAAGGCACTCCAGCTTGATAGAAGTATCTATTGCTTTTCTTCTTCAGCCTGAATAGCACCTTTCAATACCATGAGAGCTAGGTTTCATGGAAACTTCTAGGTCAGGACTAAATCAATCCCCCAAGTCCTGTGTCTGAACTGTGTGGTGTCTTCATCATTATGGGTCTATTTTCTTTTTCTGGAATAAAGTAAGGACAACAGTAACAACCTATATCATTTGGGGGGGGGTCTCTCTTATACTTCCCTTAACCAACAACTCAAAAGAGGTTCCTCATGCCTGGCACTGGGGTTTTTATTAATCTATAGTTTTGAAGGGAACATTACCACCCCAAGTATCTTAACTTAAGATAAACTATATTTACACATATATTATATTTAATTTAATATATGGCAAACACACACAAAAAACATCATTTGCTATGACGTTTTAAACATCCTTAGTGTTCTCCCTCCTTCCTGCTCACTCTGTTTGGCCCTCTCTGCCCTTCCCCAGCCAAGTTACTCTTGCTTATTTCCTCATACTCCATCCAGGGCTCCTGTCTGTCCCACTGTCCCTTTATACTTTCAGGGTACCAGCAACTACTTTGGTTTATATGCTAGATCTAAAGATTTGGAGCTAGCTTCCACAAGTAAGAACAAATGTGCTGCTTATCTTTCTGAGTCTGGGCTACTCATTCAGTTTAATATTTTTCTTGTTACTCTTCTATGCATTTACCTTCAAATTTAAAATTTTCATTTTTCTTCACACTTACTAGTAGGTCCATGTACCACATTTTCCTCATCCACAAGCCAGTTGAATGACATTCACATTGTTTCCATTCTATAACTATCGTGCACACAGTGAGAACAATGGCAGCTGAGCAGGTGTCTGCAGGGCAGGATGCAGAGTGCTGTGTTGTGTGCTAAGCAGTGGGATGCCTGTGTCACGTGGTAGGATTGTTCATTTGTTTATTTAGTTTTTTTGGAAAAGTCTCCATTCTGATTTCCAGAATTGACACCCTAGTTTGCAACCCCAATGGTGAATTAGAGATCAGCTTTCCTCACTTCCGTGCCTACATATGCCATCAGTTGTTTTCTTAATCTTAGCCATTCTGACTGGGGCAAGATGAAATCTCACTTGTTTTGATTTGCAGTTCCCCAACAAGTAGGGATAATGTACATTTTTTCAGATATTTCTTAGCCATTTATTTATTCTTTTGGGAATTCTCTGATAAGATCTATAGCTCATTTGAAATCAGGTTACTTGTTTTCCTGACCCTTTAACTTCTTTATATATTCTGGATATTAATTCTATGTCAGACACACATGTGGTAAAGATTCTCTGCTACTGTGTGAGCTTTCCCCTCACTCTATTGACTACTCCACGGGTTAGCTTTCTGAGGTCCTGTCTGTCTGTTGTTGGCATTAGTCCATAGGCAAATGGAGTTCTCTTCAGAACATCCTTTCCTGCACTTACATTTTGTAAGGTCCTGCCTATGTTCACTTCTAGCAGTGTCCATGTTTCAGAGTCCAGGCTTCACCCTGAGGTCTTTGATAGATTTGGAGATAAGTTTGTACAGAATATGGGTCTGATTTCATTCTTCTACATGTGGACATCCTATGTCCCCTGCACCATTTGTTGAGGATCAGTTGTCTTTTCTCCAGGGTATATTTGTTTACGTCATTGTCAAATATTAGATGACCATCATTACATGTGCTCATAATTTGGTCTTCTTTTTTTTTTGTTTTATTGGTGTATGTGTCTGTTTCTGTGCCTGTACCATACTATTTTTATTACTATAACTCAGTAGTATATCCTGTTATTTGGAATGGTAATCTATCCAATAATATTCTTTTTCTTCACAATTCCATTGGTTAATTATTACTTTTCTATTGCTGTGATAAAATACCATGACTGAGACAGCTCATAGAACATAAAGAGTGTATTTGGGCCTACAGCTCCAGAGAGACAAGAGTTCATCCCCATTATAGTCGGAATGAAGGTCTCTGGCAGGCACAGTACCTGGAGCAGCAAGCTGAGAGCTCACATCTTAAACAGAGAGAGGAACCCAGGCATGGCATGGATCTTTATACTCTCAAAGCCCACCTCCAGTGAAGCAGTTCCTCCAATAAGACCACACCTCTCAAGGCCCCTCAAACAGCTCATGATACTTGGAGCAAGGGTGGGGTAGATAATATATCACTCAAACCACCATAGGTGTCCTGGTTTTGGTTGTTCCATATAAATTTTAGGATTTTTTTTCTATTTCTGAAAAGAATGTTGTGGAAATTTAATTAAGATTGCATTGACTCTTGCTTTTGGTTGAATGGTCGTTCACTACTTCATGAACATATGAAATCGTAACATCTTCTAGCAGTGTTTCTCAACCTATGGGTCATGACAATTTGGGGAATCAAGTGACTCTTTTACAGATGTCACTTAAGCCCATTATACAACACTAGAAAAACATTACAATTTATAATGGTAGCAAATTTCTAGTTATGAAATAGCAACAAAAATATTTTATGGTTTGGGGATCACTGTATCATAAGGAACTATATCAACGTCTCACAGCATCAGGAAGGCTGAGAACCACCATTCTAATGTCTTCCCTAGTCTCTTTCTCAGAAATTAAATGTTTTCTTATCTATCTATCTATCTATCTATCTATCTATCTATCTATCTATGCATCCATCTATCTATCTATGTATCTATTTATTTTTCATGACAGGGTTTGTCTGTGTAGCTCTGGTTGTTCTGGAACTCACTCTGTACATAAGGCTGGCCTCAAACTTAAGAGATCCTCCTACCTCTGCCTCCAAGTACTGGGATTAAAGGTGAGCACTGCCACTGCTCCCCAAAGAGGTATTTCACATTCTTGGCTACATTCATTCCTAGATATTTTACTTACTTACTTGTTGATTTGAGGCTGCTGCGAATGTGAATGTTTGATCTCTTTCTCAGCCTGTTTGCTGAAAGGCTGATGACTTAAGCTGATTTTGTTCCTGGAAGCTGAAGTCATTGATCATTTCTAGTTGTCTGATGGAGTTTTTGGAATCCCTTACGTATAATATGTCATCTGCAAATTTGGAAAATTTGACTTTTCCTATTTACCCTTTCTTCTGATCTAGCTAGTGCTTCAAGTGTTATATAGGAAAGAGGATAATAATTGAAATGTAAGTAAAGAAAACATCTAATAAAAGAGAAAATAAATGGCTATAGTGGGTAGTCTTGTCTTGTTTCTAATTTTAGTTGGATTGCTTTGAGTTTTTCTCTACTCAGAGTAATACTGCCTGAGGTTTACCATACGTGGCCTTTATTATGTTCATGTGTATTTCCTCCAGTTCTAATTGCTCCAGGACTTTTATAATGGAGGAATGTTGGATTCTGTCAAAGACTCTTTCTGTGCTTAATGAGATTGTGTGATTTCTTTTACAACTCCACTTATATTTATTAAGTTATATATGTTGAACCATCCCTGAATCTTTGGGATAAAGCCAACCTGATCATGGTAGATGATTTTTTAAAAAATATTTTGTTTGTATTTGGCTTAAAAGTAATTTTTTATATTTGGCTTGCAAATGTTTTATTGAGAATTTTTCAATCTGTGTTCATCAGGGATATTGATCTATTATTATCTTTTTGTTGTGTCTTTATCTGCTTTTGGTATTAGATTAATGTTGGCTTTATAGATGGAATTTGAAAGCATTCCTTCTGTTTCTAATTTTTTTGAATAATTTAAGAAATATTGGCTGCAGATCGTCTTTGAAAATCTGGTAGAATTCTACTGTGAATCCATCTGGGCCTGAACATTTTTAGTTGGAAAGCTTTTTAACAATGTTTCATTCCCCTTATTTGTTACTGGTCTGTTTAAGTTGTTGCTCTCTTCTTGGCTTAATTTTGGTGGTTTGGATGAACCCAGAAATTTTCTAACTCAATGGAGTATGATTTTTTTTTGTTTTTTTTTAAATTCCTTTAAAATGTTCTGAAATTTTTTGGTGTCTCTTGTAATATTTCCCTGCTCATTTCTGTTTCTATCAATTTGGGTCATCTTTTCCTTTCTTTGGGTTGGCTGGGCCAAGGATCTGACATGTTTGTGCTAATTTCTTTATCCTATTTCATTAATTTCTGCAATTAATTTTATTATTTTTTGCCATCTACTGGATTTGAATTTGTTCACTCTTGTTTTTCTGATTCAGTAGTTGTTAAGGCCCCAAGGCCTTATCTCAACTGGTCTCCAGTATACACTGGAATACTGAAGAAGCAGGCTCTAATGCCAGTGGGGGGAAATGGACTTGCTAGTGAAGAGAGAACAAGGAGAGAGAGAGAGAGAGAGAGAGAGAGAGAGAGAGAGAGAGAGAGAGAGAGAGAGAGAGAGAGATTGCTTCTTCCATGTCTTCTATTCCAGGCTACCCAGCAGAAGACCTGGCCCAGTGTAGAAGTGAGTTTTTATAGCTCTAAAGATGTGGATTGAAAGTGTGTCTTCCTACCTCAAATATCCAGATTAGATGTGGATCTTCCTACTTCACATTAAGCAAAAATTCTACACAGGATGCCATTCCCATTTTCTTGGGTTTTAATTCCAGATGTAGTCAAGCTAACAACCAAGAATCAAATCACAACTCCACCCCTTGTTAACATAACACACAGTTGTATCTTTTTATATCATGATTAATTTCAAAATGAAAATGATAACCATATCACAATTAAGTCTAACATGATGTAACTGTCCCCCTCATATAATTGCCAACACATTATAAATTTAAGTGGCTATGTCCCCTGAGGAACATTCTTTTAGTATCTCAGACTTAAATATGATAACCATTGATATTCTCTTAATTGAAGCTATACCACATGAGGAGTAATATCATTGAGGAAAGAAAACACAAATAACTGTACAAACACATTCTTAATAAAATACAACAGAAGTGCTCATGTCAGTTATAATCCTCATTTCTGCATCTGACCATGTGGCTTCAGCTGGTATTTATAACTATCTTCCTCTACTACCCACTATGCATTTCCTCCACCACCAGCAAGCACCTCAGCATGTCTTGGTTCCTTTCCTGGAGGGGTGGACTTCATTCCTGATGGGTTTGTGCCTTTTGTCATCCGGCCTGGACTAGGCTGCTATAGTTTCCCATTGACTTTAATCACAGAACCTAGTAGCACCTAGAGACACACTAAAGGATCTCCTGTACTCCAGACATAATCTGTGGAGAAACAATCCAATTTCCCCTTGATAATCTGTATCAATCACCTCTCCTAACATTTTCATTCCTTTCTTAGCCTATTAGCTTAAGGGCATCAGAAGTTCAAAGTGGCCAGGGGGAAAAGTCTGAGCTTCCAGTTTAATGGAATATTTGTTGTGGCTCCTGGTAAGAGTGCTCTTTCTTCTGTACCAAGACTTCTAGACCAGCAGAATGTAAAGTCATGGGAACAGGAAACAAAAACCTTCTTAATGGGTCACTAGAGGTGATAATGAATGGAACTATTCCCTTTTCCACTCCTTGATTTCTAGACCTCTGGAGCATGGCTACCATATAGTAGACACTGATTCACAGCATATACTACCTTCTGGAGAACCCTGCCCCAGCCCTCCAGGTTGCTGCCCCACAATTGGCATTGTAACTGTGTCTTCAAAAGGTCATGCCTTCTTTCTGTCAGGCCAGATGCTTCAGAATGGTGGGGAACATGGTCAGTCCAGTGGATCTCATGATCATGGGCCCACTGTCTCACTTCTCTGGCTGTGAAGTGAGTTCCTCAGTCAGAAGCAATATTATGTGGAATACTATGTTGGTGATTAAGATATCCTGCAAGAATCATTATATACATGAAAAGAAAGCTCATAACTAGAATAAGTATCCACCAGGAATGACAAAGCATTGTCCTTTCCATGGAGGAAGTGATCCAGTGTGGTCAACCTACCACCAATTTGCTAGCTCATTACCCTAAGTAATGGTACCATGTCTGGGGCTCAGTGTTGGGTTCTGCCTTTGACAGATCTTGCACTCAGCAGCACCTATAGCCAGGTCAGCCTTTGTTAGTGGAAGCCCATGTTGTCGAGCTAATGCATAAACCCAATTTCTGCCACCATGGCTGCTTTGTTCATGGGCCCATTGGGCAATAACAGGAAGGCTGGTGAAAGAGGCTGACTGTCCATAGAATATGTTCTTAATTATTGAACTCCTCCTTGGCCAAAGCCACTTTTTGATGATGATTTACATGGGATACAGTATCTTTACATCCTCCATCCATTTGGAGAGATCTATGCACATACTTCTTCCACAGATGTCTTTCTCTCTAATTTTCCCAGTTTCTGAACATCCAGCCAACCCTTGGCTATGGCCCATGAGCCAGTGAACAATCACACATCTGGCTATTTTTCTTTCCAAACAAAATGCACGACATGTGTGTTGCCCGATGCTCTGCCCACTGTGAAAATTTATCTGAGCCAGTGTCTTCCAGGGTTGTCCCAGAAAGGGGTTGTAATGTTGTAGCTGCCCACTTCTGGGTGGTGCCATAACATGTATAAAACATCAATAAAACAGGCTCTAGTCTTCTTTTCCTCAGCATACCCCACGAGGCTATAGGTGCACGCTTGGCAGAAGACAGCATTTTAACAGGAGTAGGTAGCATAGGTATTTGGGCAACTTCACGTAACTTTCTTGTGCTTTCAGAGACTGCTTGGGCCCATTCTCATGTACACCACTTTTGTTTGATAACAGATTGCTGCTGTGCATGCCCTACTTTCTGACTTGGTGGATCAGAGATCACCCAGCTCATGATGAGAAGCTCAGGTTGCATAGTAACTGGTGGTCCATTGTCAAATATTCAGTTTTCACTGAGACCCAACCGTGTTCCAAGAGCAGTCTCTCAAAGTGGGAATAGTCGCCTGCAGATGATGGTAGAGCCACTTTCTGAGTCACATGGCATATGGGCCTGAGTAACACACCCAACTGATCAATGTGCTGTCTCCAGAATTCAAATAAGCCCACTAAACATGGTGCTTCTTTCTTGGTGGTGGGAGGGGCCAGGTGCAATAATTTATTTTTACTTTGGAAAGAATATCTTTTCATGCCCCAAACCACTGTGGTTCTAAGAATTGCTCTGTGATAGAAGACCCTTGAATTTTGGTTGGATTTATTTTCCATTTCTGATGCACATATGTGTTACTAATAAATCCAAAGTGGTTCCTACTTCCCGTATGCTTGGTTCAACCAGCATAATGTCATCAATATAGTATGTACCAATGTGATATTTTGTGTAAGAGACAGATGATCCTTTCAAACTAAATTATGACACAAGGGTGAAGAATTAATGTAACACTGAAGTAAAATTATAAAGGTATACTGTTGACATTGACAACTGAAAGCAAATTACTTCTGGTGGTCCTTATGGACAGGTACCAATAAAAAGGCATTTGCTAGATCAATAGCTGCATACCAAGAACCAGGAGATGTGTTAATCTGCTCAAATAAGAACACCACTTCTGGACAAAAGCTGCAATCCAAGTCACTACCTGACTGAATTTTCAGTAGTCAACTGTCATTCTCCATGGTCCATCTGTCTTCTGTACTGCCCAGATAGAAGAGTTAAAGGAGACTACCACCCCTGCATCTTTCAAGTTCCTGATGGTGGCAGTAATTTCTGGAGTTCCTCCAGGGATGCATTTCTGTTTTTGAGTCACTATTTTCCTTCTCAGAGGAAACTCTAAAGGCTTCCATTTAGCCTTTCTAACCATAATAGCCCCCACAGGTCAGGGAACCTATGTGATAATTCAGCTAACTTCTAAGTTTATCTATCCCAATTATACATCCTGAAACTGGGGAAATGACCACAGGATGAGTTCAGGGACTGACTGGATCTATTGTGAGTCAGACTTGAGCTTAAACTCCATTAATTACTTGATCTCCATAAGCCCTTACTAACTGAAGGGCCACAATGTTACTTAGAGTCTCACAGAATCAGTGTTAATTCAGAACCACTATCTAATAGATACCAGAAACTGATTGTTTCCTTTCTCCAGTATACAGTTATCCTGGAAAAAGTTTGTAGGTTTTGTTGGAGACTTTGCTATCAAGGTCACAGTCCACCTTGTCTGGATAGCTCTCTGAGCTTGGCGCAAAATGGAGAACTCCCTTTCTCCGTGGGGTTTCCTCTTCTCTACCTAAACATAATTGGTGAGTGTCACTGCCTGAATTTATCTGGAGGATGAACCAGCACAGAGCTTCCTTAAAGTGCTGCATGAATGAATCAGCAATGACTCTTTCCTCCTGCCTGTATGATAATTAGGTACATGTTGTGACCAATCAACACTTCCTGTCCATATGATAATTAGGTACTGTGTTATGACCAATCAGCCCTTTCTACCCCTACCTCTAAGAACCTTTGTATACTTTACTCTTGGAACAATAAAATGAGCTGTCTCTCTGAAACTGACTCCTAGAAGTTCCTCTTACCATAACAGCCTTCCAAACCCTGATCACAGCTTCTGCTCGCTTTGCTCTCATGAGCTGGTGGCCAATGACCTATGAGGAAAAGGGAGACCCACTAGTCCCTCTGGGGAAGTACTAGAGAAAGGATAATAGTAAAACTTTTATATATTTAACCAAGGTCCTTCCTTAAGAGAACCTGGCCTCCTCTTCATTCAGGAGATTTAGCATCAGTTAAAGTCTGATCTATGGCTCAAGTCTGGAAATTGGTTTACAGGCCAAGATTTCCTTTTGTCATGATCCAGTGGAGTCTTTCTTTCATTCACTTAAAAATTATTTTGCTTATACAGATCAAACAAACAAACAAACAAACAATAGGCTTTTTGTCTATTGGATGCCTGGGAACACCATGATTGATTAGCCAGTACCACAGGTCCATAGGAACCATGCCACCATCAAATTTACTTTGCCTGTGCTGAGTATTATGAGTTAAGCCATTATGGACATAACTTCATCTATGCCGCTCATTATAACAAGGATCATCTTGCCTTTCCTGACTTCTTGCTGCCAACTGGCCCCTGTGACCTCAGGGCCCAATTAAATCCCTTGCATTCAATCCATCCAACTGAGTGGCAGTGTCTACAACCCTGAGGTCTAGCACAAGAAAATTATGCTGGTGACCCCTTATCATTTTGTATCTTTTTTTCACATTTAAAGCTTATTTTATTCATCCTTACTGTAAGGCAACAAATATGAAAACAAAGCAAAAGGAAAAATTATAGAATATTATCCCCCATGAACATCAGTGGGAATATCTTTGAAGGATATTAACATTTCAAATCTAGCAATTTATAAGAAGGAAATTATATCTTGATCATATGGAGTTTATCTTAAAAAAGTAAAGTTCATTCAGAATTACAAAGTCAACCAAATCCATGTAATCATAGTCATATATTCCATGAACATAATACTAGCTGAATAAAAAGATTTTTTTATTTATTGAAAAGGGAAGTAAAAACAGTTTATGATAAAATTAAAGATGTACATGGAAAACATTTCAGATAAACACATTAAAATTGACAATTTTCATGGAAAATTAAAGAGTAAAGTGGTAGACATGTAAAACATTGCTAAATTAATTGCAATATGGGATAGAAACATTTTATGATAGAATTGAAGATTTAAGTGGAAAATATTTCTGATAAAATTGTAGAAAAATGTAGAAAAACATGTTAGAATAGAAGATTATCATGGAAAATTTTATATAGATGGTAGGCATAAAAGTATTCCTAAGTTGATTGAAAGTGGAATTATAAACATTTTCTGATAACTTGAAGATTTACATGGAAAATATTTCTGATAAAATTGAAGAAATATACAGAAAAACATGTTAAAATTAAAGATTATCAAGGAAATTTTACAGATAAATGATAGGCATAAAGATAATTCTAAGTTGATTGAAGGTGGAATTATAAACCTTTTCAGATAAAATTGAAGATTTACATGGAAAATAATTCTGGTAAAATTCAAGAAATATATAGACAAACACATTAAAATTGACTTTTTCATTGAAAATTTTACATAATAAATGGTAGATATAAAAACTTTTTGTAAATTAATTGAAGGTGGAATTAGAAACATTGTGATAAAATCAAAGATTTACATTGAAAACATTTCTGGCCTGGACAGCACCCAGACCAGCCCCAGGGTCTTCTTCGTACTCAAGCTCTTCCCCTCTGTGGCTCTGTGATCATGTGCGACCGCATGTAAAGGCCTGCGTGCACTCTGGCATGGAGTGATAGGGAGGTGTGGGTCTGACTTGCATGAGCCTCCACTCCACCGAGCCTGACAAAGCTGATTGGCCTGAGACAGAAAACCTGATCCAAGCCTGGACAGTTGGGTTCTTACTTACAGATTTGAATTAAGAAATCCAGAAACCAAAGCAGACGGCATCACCAGGTACTGAGATATCCCGAGTTTAAGATCTTTGGGGGCGCAAACCACCAGGGGTCTGCCTGTGCCCAGGACCTGGGCAGATCCGCAGTTCATCTGTGTGCCAGTTGGTCGTGGGTCCTGTGCCCTACATGGTGATCAGCATTTGGAGTGACTCCCACCTCCATTTTTGCTCCCTGATGGAGCAGAGGGACATCAGCAGATACTGAGATATCCCGAGTTTAAGATCTCTGGGGGTACAAACTGCTGGGGGTCTGCCTGCACCCAGGACCTGGGCAGATCAGTGGTTCATCTGTGTGCCAGCTTGTCTTGGGTCCTGTGCCCTACATGGTGATCAGCATTAGGAGTGACTCCCTACTGCCATCTTCCCTCCATGATAGAGCAGATGGGGAGCACCAGGTTCACGGAGACAACCCAAGTATAACATTGCTTGGGGCAAGACACAGCAGGGTTCCAACGGCACACAAGAGGAGGGCAGCACATCAGCAATCTGTGCCAGGGGAAACCCAGTCATCCAGTGTTGCAGAAATAGTCTTACAGGTTCACAGGAGGTTGAAGCACCAGTCAGTGACAACAAGACTAACTAACACTAGTGAGAACTAGATGGAAAAGGCAAACATAGGAACATAACTAACAGAAATCAAGGCAATATGACAGCATCTTAACCGAATTCTCCAACAACAGCAAGTCCTGGATACCCCAACACACCAGAAAAACAAGATTTGGATTTAAAACCACTAGTCATGATGCTGTTAGAGGAACACATGAAGGATATAAATAAATCTCTTAAGGAAATTCAGGAGAAAATAGATCAAAAGTTAGAAGCCCTTACAAGGGAAATAGAAAAATCATTTAAAGAAATTCAGGAGAATATGGGTCAAAAGATAGAAGCCAATAAAGAGGAAATGCAAAAATCACTTAAAAATATAGGAGAACTTTGGTCAACAGGCAGAAATCATGAAAGAGGAAACACAAAAATCTCTTAAAGAATTACAGGAAAACACAAACAAGCAAGTGAAGGAGCTGAGCAAAACCATCCAGGATTTAAAAACAGAAGTAGAAACAACTAAGAAACTGCAAAGGGACACAACTTTGGAGATAGAAAAACTTGGGAAGAAATCAGGGGACATAGATGCAAGTATCAACAACAGAATACAAGAGATAGAAGAAAGAATCTCAGATGCCGAAAATACCATAGAAAAACCATGGACTCAACAGTCAAAGAAAATGCAAAATTCAAAAATATTGTAATCCAAAACATCCAGAAAATCCAGGACACAATGAGAAGACCAAACCTAAGGATTATAGGCATAGATGAGAGTGAAGATTTACAACTGAAACGGCCAGCAAATATCTTCAACAAAATTATGGAAGAAAACTTCCCTAAACTAAAGAGAGAGATGCCCATGAATATACAAGAAGCCTACAGAACTCCAAACAGACTGAACCAGAACAGAAATACCTCCCATCACAAAATAATCAAAACCCCAAATGTACTAAACAAAGAAAGAATATTAAAGGCAGTAAGAGAAAAAGGCCAAGTAACATATAAAGGAAGACCTATCAGAATCACACCAGACTTCTCACCAGAGACCATGAAAACTAGAAGATCCTGGGCATATCTCATGCAAACTCTAAGAGAACACAAATGCCAGCCCAGACTACTATATCCAGCAAAACTCTCAATCACTATAGATGGAGAAACCAACATATTCCATGACAAAACCAAATTTACACAATATCTTTCCACAAACCCAGCCTTACAAAGAATAATAGGGAGAAAACACCAATACAAGGAGGGAAACTATACCCTGGAAAGCAAGATAGTAACCTTCTTTCATCAAACCCGAAAGAAGATAACCAATCAAATATAAAATTAACATAAAAAATGACAGGAAGCTCAATTCTTCACAGAGTTAGAAAGAGCAATTATCAAATTCATCTGGAACAACAAAAAACCCAGGATAGCTAAAACTATTCTCAGCAACAAAAGAAAATCTGGGGGAATCAGTATCCCTGACCTCAAGCAATACTACAGAGCAATAGTGTTAAAAACTGCATGGTATTGGTACAGTGACAGGCAGGAGGATCAATGGAACAGGATTGAAGATCCAGAAATGAACCCACACACCTATGGCCACTTGATCCTCGACAAAGAGGCTGAAAACATCCAATGGAAAAAAGATAGCCTTTTCAACAAATGGTGCTGGTTCAACTGGAGGTCAGCATGCAGAAGAATGCGAATTGATCCATCCTTGTCTCCTTGTACTAAGCTCAAATCCAAATGGATCAAGGACCTCCACATAAAGCCAGACACTCTGAAGCTAATAGAAAAGAAACTGGGGAAGACCCTTGAGGACATTGGTACAGGGAGAAAGTTTCTGAACAGAACACCAATAGCGTATGCTCTAAGAGCAAGAATTGACAAATGGGACCTCATAAGGTTACAGAGTTTCTGTAAGGCAAAGGACACCATCAAGAGGACAGATCGGCAACCAACAAATTGGGAAAAGATCTTCACCAATCCTACATCAGATAGAGGGCTAATATCCAATATATATAAAGAACTCAAGAAGTTAGACTCCAGAAAACCGAACAACCCTATTAAAAAATGGGGTACAGAGTTAAACAAAGAATTCTCACCTGAAGAACTTCGGATGGCGGAGAAGCATCTTTAAAAATGCTCAACTTCATTAGTCATTAGGGAAATGCAAATCAAAACAACCCTAAGATTTCATCTTACACCAGTCAGAATGGCTAAGATTAAAAATTCAGGAGACAGCAGGTGTTGGAGAGGGTGCGGAGAAAGAGGAACACTCCTCCACTGCTGGTGGGGTTGCAAATTGGTACAACCACTCTGGAAATCAGTCTGGCGGTTCCTCCGAAAACTGGGCACCTCACTTCCAGAAGATCCTGCTATACCACTCCTGGGCATATACCCAGAGGATTCCCCACCATGTAATAAGGATACATGCTCTACTATGTTCATAGCAGCCCTATTTATAATTGCCAGATGCTGGAAAGAACCCAGGTATCCCTCAACAGAAGAGTGGATACAAAAAATGTGGTATATCTACACAATGGAGTACTATTCAGCCATTAGAAACAATGAATTCATGAAATTCTTAGGCAAATGGATGGAGCTAGAGAACATCATACTAAGTGAGGTAACCCAGACTCAAAAGGTGAATCATGGTATGCACTCACTAATAAGTGGTTATTAACCTAGAAAACTGGAATACCCAAAACATAATCCACACATCAAATGAGATACAAGAAGAAAGCAGGAGTGGTCCCTGGTTCTGGAAAGACTCAGTGAAACAGTATTTGGCAAAACCAGAACGGGGAACTGGGAAGGGGTGGGAGGGAGGACAGGGGAAGAGAAGGGGGCTTACGGGACTTTCGGGGAGTGGGGGGGGCTAGAAAAGGGGAAATCATTTGAAATGTAAATAAATTATATCGAATAAAAAAAAATGACAGGAAGCAATAATCACTATTTCTTAATATCTCTTAACATCAATGGACTCAATTCCCCAATAAAAAGACATAGACTAACAGACTGGATAAGGAAACAGGACCCTACATTTTGCTGCATACAGGAAACACACCTCAGTGTCAAAGACAAACACTACCTTAGAGTAAAAGGCTGGAAGACAATTCTACAAGCAAATGGTCTCAGGAAACAAGCCGAAGTAGCCATTCTAATATCAGATAAAATTGATATTATTTTCAACCTGAAGTCTTCAAAAGAGACACAGAAGGACACTTCTTGCTGGTCAAAGAAAAAATCTACTAAGAAGAACTCTCAATTCTGAACATCTATGCTCCAAATGCAAGGGCACCCTCATTCATAAAAAAAAAAAATAAATAATATAAAAAAAAAAAAAACTTTACTAAGGCTCAAAGCACACGTTGCACCTAACACAATAATTGTGGGTAACTTCAACACCCCACTCTCCTCAATGGACCGGTCAGGAAAACAGAAACTAAACAGGGACACAGTGAAATTAATTGAAGTTTTGGACCAATTGGAATTAACAGATATATATAGAACATTTCATCCCAAAGCAAAAGAATATAACTTTTTTTCAGCACATCATCTCAAAAATCAATCATATAACTGGTCACAAGAACGACTTCAACAAATATAAGAAGATGGAAATAATCCCATGCCTCATATCAGATCACTATAGAGTAAACGTGGTCTTTAATAACAACAAAAAGAACAGAAAGCCCACATACACATGGAAACTGAACAATACTCAACTCAATGATACCTTGGTCAAGGAAGAAATAAAGAAAGAAATCAAAGACTTTTTAGAATTTAATGAAAATGAAGACACAACATACCCAAATTTATGGGACACAATGAAAGCAGTTCTAAGAGGAAAACTCAAAGCTTTGAGTGCCTCCAAAAAGAAACTGGAGAGAGCATACACTAGAAGCTTAAAGGCACAACTAAAAGCCCTGGAACAAAAAGAAGCTAATTCACCCAAGAGGAGAAGAAGACAGGAAATCATCAAACTCAGGGCTGAAATCAATCAAGTGGAAACAAAGACAACCATACAAAGAATCCACAAAACCAGGAGCTGGTTTTTTGAGAAAATCAACAAGGTAGATAAACCCTTAGCCAGACTAACCAAAGTATCCAAATTAACAAAATTAGAAATGAAAAGGGAGATATAACAACAGAAACTGAGGAAATTAAAAAAGTTATCAGATCCTACTACAAAAGCCTGTACTCAACACAACTGGAGAATCTGGAGGAAATGGACAATTTCTTAGACAGATACCAAATACCAAAATTAAATTGATATTTAATAAAATAATAAACTTATTAGTTTATTATTAAATAAATAATAAATGATAAAATAGATCAACTAAACAGTCCCATAACCCTTAAAGAAATAGAAGGGTCATAGAAAGCCTTCCAACAAAAAAAAAAAGCACAGAACCAGATGGCTTTAGTGCAGAATTCTATCAGACCTTCAAAGAAGACCTAACACCAATACTCTTCAAACTATTCCACAAAATAGAAACTGAAGGAACACTAACCAACTCATCCTACAAAGCCACAATTACGCTGATACCAAGACCACACAAAGATCCAACAAAGAAAGAGAATTTCAGGCCAATATCCCTTAAGCATATCAATGCAAAAATACTCAATAAAATTCTTGCCCACCGAATCCAAGAACACATCAAAACGATCATCCACCATGATCAAGTAGGCCTCATCCCACGGATGCTGGGATGATTCAATATATGGAAATCCATCAATGCTATCCACTACATAAACAAACTCAAATAAAAAAACCGCACCATCATTTCATTAGATGCTGAAAAAGCATTTGAAAAATTCAGCATCCTTTCATGCTAAAAGTCTTGGAAAGAACAGGAATTCAAGGCACATACCTAAACATAGTAAAAGTAATATACAGCAAACCAGTAGCCAACATCAAACTAAATGGAGAGAAACTTAAAGCAATCCCACTAAAATCAGGGACTAGACAAGGCTGCCTCCTCTCTCCATATCTTTTCGATATAGTTCTTGAAGTCATAGCTAGAGCAATTAGATAACCTAAGGAGGTCAAAGGGATACAAATTGGAAAGAAAGAAGTCAAACTATCAGTATTTTCAGATGACATAATAGTATATTTAAGTGACCCAAAAACTCTACCAAAGAACTCCTACAGCTGATAAACAACTTCAGCAAAGTGGCTGGTTACAAAATCAACTCCAGCAAATAAGTAGCCTTTCTATACTCAATGGATAAGCAGACTGAGAAATACATTAGGGAATTGACACCCTTCACAATAGCCACAAAAGCATTAAAGTATCTTAGGGTGATTAACCAAACAAGTGAAAGATCTATACAACAAGAACTTCAGATCTCTGAAGAAGGAAATCAAAGAAGACCTTAGAAAATGGAAAAAATTTCCATGCTCGTGGATTGGCAGGATTAATATAGTTAATATGGCCATCTTGCCCAAAGCATTCTACAGATTCAATGCAATCCCCATCAAAATCCCAACTCAGTTCGTTATAGAGATAGAAAGAACAATTCTCAAATTCATCTGGAATAACAAAAACCCAGGATAGCTAAAACTATTCTCAACAGTAAAAGAACTTCTGGGGGAATCTCAGACCTCAAACATTACTTCAGAGCAATAGTGATAAAAAACTGCATGGTATTGGTACAATGTCAGGCAAGTGGATCAATGGAATAGGATTGAAGACCCAGAAATGAACCCACACTTGATCTTCAACAAAGGAGCTGAAAACATCAAGTAGAAAAATGATAGCCTTTTCAGTAGATGGTGCTCGTTCAATTGGAGGTCAGCATGCAGAAGAATGAAAATTGATCCATTCTTATCTCCTTGTACTAAGCTAAAATCCAAGTGGATCAAGGACCTCCACATAAAACCAGACACACTTAAACTAATAGAAAAGAAACTGAGGAAGACCCTTGAGGACATGGGTGCAGGGGAAAAGTTTTTGAACAGAACACCAATAGCTTATACTCTAAGATCAAGAATTGACAAATGGGACCTCATAAAATTATAAAGTTTCTGTAAGGCAAAGGGCATGGCCAAAAGGACAAAACGTCAACCAACAGATTGGGAAAGGATCTTCACCAACCCTAAATCCTACAGAGGACTAATATCTAATATATACAAAGAACTCAAGGAGGTAGACTCCAGAGAACCAAATAACCCTATTAAAATGTGGTGTACAGAGCTAAACAAAGAATTTTCACATGAGGAACTTCGGATGGCTGAGAAACACCTTAAGAAAAGTTTAGCATCATTAGTCATTAGGGAAATGCAAATCAAAAGAAGCCTGAGATTTTGCCTCACACCAGTCAGAATAGCTAAGGTTAAAAACTCAGGAGACAGCAGGTGTTGGTGAGGATGTGGAGAAAGAGGAACACTCCTCCACCACTGGTGGGGTTGTAAGATGGTACAACCACTTTGGAAATCAGTCTGGCGGTTCCTCAGAAATCTGGGCATGATACTTCCAGAGGACCCTGCTATACCACTCCTGGACATATACCCAGAGGATTCCCCAGCATGTAATAAGGACACATGCTCCACTATGTTCATAGCAGCCCTAATTGTAGTAGCCAGAAGCTGGAAAGAACCCAGGTGTCCCTCAACAGAGGAATGGATACAAAAAATGTGGTATATTTACACAATGGAGTACTATTCAGCCATCAGAAACAATGAATTCATGAAATTCTTAGACAAATGGATGGAAATGAAGAACATCATAATAAGTGAGGCAACCCAGTCTCAAAAGATCAATCATGGTATGCACTTGTTGATAAGTGGATATTAGCCTAGAAACTTTGAATACCCAAGACATAATTCACATGTTAAATGAAGTCCAAGAGAAACGGAGGAGTGTCCCTTGGTTCTGGAAAGACTCAGTGCAGCAGTATAGGGGAATACCAGAACAGGGAAGTGGGAAGAGGTGGATGGGGGAATAGGGAGAGGGAATAGGGCTTATGGGACTTTCAGGGAGTGGGGAGCTAGAAAAGGGGAAATCATTTGAAATGTAAATAAAAAATATATCAAATAAAAAAAAGACAAAAATAGTGGTCTTCAATAGAAACAAAAACAACAGAAAGCCCACATACACATAGAAACTGAACAATACTCTACTCAATGATACCTTGGTCAAAGATGAAATAAAGAAAGAAATCAAAAACTTTTTAGAATGTAACGAAAATGAAGGCACAACATACCCAAATCTTTGGGACATGATGAAAGGAGTGTTAAGTGGAAAACTCATAGCCCTGAGTGCCTCCAAAAAGAAAATGGAGAGAGCATACACTAGAAGGTTAACGGCACAACTGAAAGCCCTGGAACAAAAAGAAGCTAATTCACCCAGGAGGAGAAGACAGGAAAGCATCAAACTCAGGGCTGAAATCAATCGAGTAGAAACAAAGAGAACCACACAAAGAATCAACAAAATCAGAAGATGGTTCTTTGAAAAAATCAACAAGATAGATAAACCCTTAACAAGACTAACCAAAGGGCACAAAGACAGTGTCCAAATTAACAAAATTAGAAATGAAAAGAGGTATATAACAACAGAAACTGAGGAAATTAAAAAAATTATCAGATCCTACTACAAAAGCCTGTACTCAACACAACTGGAGAATCTGGAGGAAATGGACATTTTCTTAGACAGATACCAAATACCAAAATTAAATCAGGATCAAATAGATCATCTAAACAGCCCCATAACCCCTAAAGAAATAGAAGCCATCCACCCAAACAAAAGCACAGGACCAGTTGGATTCAGTGCAGAATTCTATCAGACCTTCAAAGAAGACTTAACACCAATATTCTTCAAACTATTCAACAAAATAGAAACAGAAGGAACACTAACCAACTCGTTCTACAAAGCCACAATTACACTGATACCAAAATACACAAAGATCCAACAAAGAAAAAGAACTTCAGGCCAATTTCCCTTATGAATATTGATGCAAAAATACTCAATAAAATTCTTGCCCACCGAATCCAAGAACACATCAAAACGATCATCCACCATGATCAAGTAGGCTTCACCCCTGGGATGCTGGGATGGTTCAATGTACGGAAATCCATCAGTGCTATCCACTACATAAACAAACTCAAAGAAAAAAAACCACATCATCATTTCATTAGATGCTGAAAAAGCATTTGACAAAATTCAGCATCCTTTCATGCTAAAAGTCTTGGAAAGAACAGGAATTCAAGGCCCATACCTAAACATAGTAAAAGCAATATACAGCAAACCAGTAGCCAACATCAAACTAAATGGAGAGAAACTTGAAGCAATCCCACTAAAATCAGGGACTAGACAAGGCTGCCTCCTCTCTCCATATCTTTTCAGTATAGTTCTTGAAGTCATAGCTAGAGCAATTAGACAACATAAGGAGGTCAAAGGGATACAAATTGGAAAGGAAGAAGTCAAACTATCAGTATTTGCAGATGACATGATAGTATATTTAAGTGATCCAAAAACTCTACCAGAGAACTCCTACAGCTGACAAACAACTTCAGCAATTTGGCTGGTTACAAAATCAACTCAAGGAAATCAGTAGCTTTCCTATACTCAAAGGATAAGCAGACTGAGAAAGAAGTTAGGGAAATGACCCCCTTCACAATAGCTACAAACAGCATAAAGTATCTTGGTGTGACTCTAACCAAACAAGTGAAAGATCTATACGACAAGAACTTTAGATCTCTGAAGAAGGAAATCGAAGAAGACCTTAGATAATGGAAACATCTTCCATGCTTTTGGATTGGCAGAATTAATATAGTTAAAATGATCATCTTGCCAAAAGCAATCTACAGATTCAACTCAATCACCATCAAAATCCCAACTCAGTTTTTCAGAGTTAGAAAGAGCAAGTCTCAAATTTATCTGGAATAACAAAAAACCCTGGATAGCTAAAACTATTCTCAACAGTAAAAGAAATTCTGGGGGAATCAGTATCCCAGACCTCAAACATTACTACAGAGGAATAGTGATAAAAACTGCATGAAATTGGTACAACGACAGGCAAGTGGATCAATGGAATAGGATTGAAGACCCAGAAATGAACCCACACACCTATGGTCACTTGATCTTTGACAAAGGAGTTGAAAACGTCCAGTGGAACAAAGATAGCCTTTTCAACAAATGGTGCTGGTTCAATTGGAGGTCAGCATGCAGAAGAATGGGAAGTGATCCATTCTTATCTCCTTGTACTAAGCTCAACTCCAAGTGGATCAAGGACCTCCACATAAAACCTGACACACTGAAACTAATAGAAAAGATATGGGGAAGACCCCTGAGGACATGGGCACAGGGGAAAAGTTCCTGAACAGAATACCAATAGCTTATGCTCTAAGATCAAGAATTGACAAATGGGACTTCATAAAATTACAAAGTTTCTGTAAGGTAAAGGACACTGTCAAAAGGACAAAATGACAACCAACAAATTGGGAAAAGATCTTCCCCAAAACTACATCTGATAGAGGGCTAATATCCAGTGTATACAAAGAACTCAAGAAGTTAGATCCCAGGGAACCAAATAACCCTATTAAAAATGGGGTACAGAGCTAAACAAAGATTTTTCACCTGAAGAACTTCGATGGCTGAGAAGCACCTTAAGAAATGTTCAACATCAGTGATCATTAGGGAAATGCAAATCAAAATAACCCTGAGATTTCATCTCACACCAGTTTTTAACCATGGCTAAGGTTAAAAACTCAGGAGACAGCCGGTGTTGGCAAGGATGTGGAGAAAGATGGTACAACCACTATGGAAATCAGTCTGGCGGTTCCTCAGAAAACTGGAGATGACACTTCCGGAGGACCCTGCTATTCCTCTCCTGGGCATATACCCAGAGGGTTCCCTGGTAAGGAATAAGGACACATGCTCCACTATGTTCATAGCAGCCTTGTTTATAATAAACAGAAGTTGGAAAGAAGACAGATGTATCTCAATGGAGCAATGGATACAGAAAATGTGGTATATTTACACAATGGAATCCTATTCAGCGATTAAAAACAATGAATTCATAAAATTCTCAGGCAAATAGTTGGAAATGGAAAATATCATCCTAAGTTAGGTAACCCAATCACAAAAGAATACACATGGAATGCAATCACAGATAAGTGGACATTAATGAGCCCAGAAGCTCTGAATCATCAAGACACAATTAGCATATCAAATGATACTCAAGAAGAGGGAAAGAGAGAGCCCTGGTTCTGAAAAGACTTGATCCAGCATTATAGGGGAGTACCAGGACAGGGAAATGGGAGGGGGGTGATTGGGAAATGGGTGGAGGGAAGAGGGCTTATGAGACCAATGGGGAGGGGGGGAACCGGGAAAGGGGAAAGCATTCAGAATGTAAACAAAGAATATAGAAAATTAAAAAAATTTAAAAAGAAGAAACAAAAAACAAAAAAGAAAACAAAAAAGAAAACATTTCTGATAAAATAGAGGAAGTATATAGAAAGACATATTAAAATTGAAGATTATCATGAAATATAATGCAGATAAAATGGTAGACAAAAACATTAATAAATGAAAAGGGGAATTAAAAACATTTTTTGTTAAAACTGAAGATTCACACGATAAATATTTCATTAGTCTCTGTCTTTTTTGGGGGGAATTGAGTCCATTGTTGTTAAGAGATATTAAGGAATAGTGATTGTTGTTTCCTATTATTTTCAATGTTATTTTTATGTTTGTGTGGGTATCTTCTTTTGGGTTTGTTGGAAGAAGATTACTTTCTTGTTTTTTCTAGGGTGTAATTTCCCTCCTTGTGTTGGCATTTTCTATCAATTATCCTTTGTAGGGCTGGATCTGTGGAGAGATATTATGTAAATTTGGTTTTTATCATGAAATATCTTGGTTTCTCTATCTATATGATTGAGACTTTTGCTGGGAATAGTAGCCTGGGCTGGCATTTGTGTTCTCTTAGGTTCTGTATGAGGTCTGCCCAGGATCTTCTAGCTTTCATCGTCTCTGGTAAGAAGTCTGGTGTGATTTTCATAGGACTGCCTTTATAAGTTACTTGACCTTTTTCCCTTACTGCTTTTAATATTCTTTCTTTGCTTAATGAATTTGGTGTTTTGATTATTATGTACCAGGAGGACTTTCTGGTCTGGTCCAGTCTGTTTGGAGTTCTGAAGGCTTCTTGTATGTTCATGGGCATCTCTTTCTCTAGGTTAGGGAAGTTTTCTTCTACAATTTTGTTGAAGATATTTACTGGGCCTTTAAGATGTAAATCCTCACTCTCATCTATACCTATAAACCTTAGTTTGGTCTTCTTATTGTGTCCTGGTGTTCCTGGATGTTTTGGGTTACCAGCTTTATGCATTTTGCATTTTCTTTGACTGTTGAGTCAATGTTTTCTATGGTATCTTCAGCACCTGAGGTTCTTTCTTCTATCTCTTGTACTCTGTTGCTGATACATGAATCTATGACTACTGAATTCTTTCCAAGGTTTTCTATCTGTAGAGATGTCTCACTTTGTGATTTCCTTATTGTTTCTACTTCCAATTTTAGATCCTGCATGGTTTTATTTAGTTCTTTCACTTGATTGTTTGTGTTTTCCTGTAATTCTTTAAGGGATTTTTGTGTTTCTTCTTTAAGGGTTTCTACCTGTTGACCCATGATCTCCTGTATTTCCTTAAGGGAGTTATTTAAGTCTTTCTTGAAGCGCTCTATCAGCATCATGGGATAAAATTTTAAATCCAGCTCTTGTTTTTCTGGTGTGTTGGGGTATCCAGGACTTGCTGTGGTGGGAGAACTGGGTTCTTATGTTGCCATGTGGCCTTGGTTTCTGTTGGTAGGGTTCTTATGCTTGCCTTTTGCCATCTGGTGCTAGTTGGTATTGTTGTCTCTGGCTGTAGTTTATCACTCCTGTGTGCCTGTAAGCCTGTGTCCTTACTCCTCTGAACTCAAAAGTGAAAGCGCTGCTGGGAGATAACTCCCTCCTGGTAGGCTATGCACAGAAGGCTGTGGAGTCTCCCAGCTCCCTGGTGCCAATGGTGGTAAGACTTCAGTCCCAGCTGCTCCACTGATCTTATGCCCTGTGTGCTCCTAGCTGGGTGCCCTCCAGAGAGAAAGTGGAGGTCTCACTTCTGCACTCAGAAGTGAAAGCACTGCTGGGAGATCACTCTCTCCTGGTGGGCTATGCACAGAAGACTGTGGAGTTCCTGGCTCCCTGGTGTCAAAGGCGGTGGGAAGACTTCCGTACCAGCTGCTCTACTGATCTTAGGCCCTGTGTGTTCCTAATTCTGTACTCAGAAGTGAAAGCGCTGCTGGGAGATCACTCTCTCCTGGTGGGCTATGCACAGAAGGCATAGAAGGCACAGAAGAGTGTCCCGGCTCCCTGGTGCAAAACCACCATTTTGTGTCTTATAGGACTAGTGAAGGTCATGTCTTCTGGACTTCCCATTGTGGAGAATTAGGTTTTTACATAACATGCCCACTCTAGCATTGCAGATTCCCTGAGCCTTAAGATGCCCCACTAGGCCTTTAAAATCAACACTAGGAAAGGGATACTGTATATATCCAACTATTTTTCTGTAGGTCATCTTTTGACAAATGCTTCATCCAATCATTCAAACTTTTGACACCTTTAATTTTGTGAGTTTCCATGTTAAACCTAGAATCTCCACTCAGAGGGTCCATATCAATAATCTCAGCCTGATCCAGTTATAAAACTTTCTCCATTATTCCACACCCTTAAAATCCATTTCTACACATATTCCCCCAGATTTCTACATGAATTGGTTAGCAAACTCATTAAGCTCATTTTTTTAATTTATTGAATATCATCTTCATTTACATTGCCAATGGTAAAACCTTTCCTGACTTCCCCCCTCCTTAAAAATCCCTAACCACTCCTCCCACCCCTGCCTCCATGTATATGCCCCTCCAAAATGTCACATTCCCACCTCCCTCATCCCATTTTCCCTTTGTTGGGGCATCTATTGAGCCTTCACCTGACCAAGGACCACTCCTCCCACTGATGCCCAACAAGGCATTCCTCTGCCACATTTTTGATTGGAACCATGTGTACCCCTTGGTTGATGGTTTAGTCCCTGGGAACCCTGGGGCATCTGGGTGGCCGATATCATTGTTCTTCCACAGGGCTGTAAACCCCTTCAGCTCCTTCAGACCACCCTCCAGCTCCTCTGTTGAGGACCCCACTCCCAGACCAATGGTTGGCTGCTAGCATCTGCCTCTGTATGTGTAAGGCTCTGGCAGGGCCCCTCCGGAGACAACCATGGATTACTCCTTTTGGTATACTCTTCTTGTGGTCCATAGTAGTTTCAGGGTTTGGTGACTGTTTATAGGATGAATTTGCAGGTAGGGCAGACTCTGAATGCCCTTTACTTCAGTCTCTGCCCCACACTTTGCCTCCTGTATTGCTCCTGTGAGTATTTTGTTCCCTTTCTCAGAGGAACCAAAGCACCCTCACTTAAGTCCTCCTTCTTTTTGAGCTTCCTGTGCTGGGTGAATTGTAACTTGTTTGAGTTTTGGGCTAATATCCACTTATCAGGGAGTGCATATCATGCACATTCTTTTGTGATTGCGTTACTGCTATCCCCTGAGTTTTTCATCTTAGCCATTCTGACTGGTGTGAGGTGGAATTTCTTTTGTTGTTGAGAATAGTTTTATTATCCTGAGTTTTTTGTTATTCCAGATGAATTTGAGAATTGCTCTTTCTAACTTTATGAAGAACTGAGTTGGGATTTTGATGGGTATTGCATTGAATCTGTATGTTGCTTTTGGCAAGATGGCCATTTTAACTATATTAATCCTGCCAATTCAAGAGCATGGAAGATTTTTCCATTTTCTGAGGTCTTCTTCCATTTCCTTCTTCAGGTTTGTCATTAAGCTGCTAGTGTATGCTCTCTCCATTTTCTTTTTGGAGGCACTCAGGGCTATGAGTTTTCCTCTTAGCACTGCTTTCATCATGTCCTAAATATTTGTGTATGTTGTGCCTTTATTTCATTAAATTCTAAAAAGTCTTTGATTTCTTTCTTTATTTCTTCTTTGGCCAAGGTATCATTGAGTAGAGTATTGTTCAGCCTCCACATGTATGTGGGCTTTCTGTTGTTTTGTTGCTATTGAAGACCACCCCTACTCCATAGTGATCTGATAGGAGGCATGGGATTAGTTCCATCTTCTTATATTTGTTGAGGTCTGTCTTGTGACCAATTATATGGTTGATTTTGGAGAAGGTACCATGAGGTGCTGAGAAAAAGGCATATTCTTTTGCTTTAGGGTGAAATGTTCTATAAATATCAGTTAAATCCAATTGGTCCAAAGTTTCAATTAGTTTTACTGTGTCTCTGTTTAGTTTCTGTTTTCCTGATCAGTCCATTGAGGAGAGTGGGGTGTTGAAGTCACCCACAATTATTGTGTTAGGTGCAATGTGTGCTTTGAGCTTTAGTAAAGTTTCTTTTACGAATGAGGGTGCCCTTGCATTTGGCGCATAGCCGTTCATAATTGAGAGTTCTTCTTGATGGATTTTTCCTTTGACCAGCAAGAAGTATCCTTCTGTGTCTCTTTTGATGACTTTAGGTTGAAATCAATTTTATCTGTTATTAGAATGGCTACTCCAGCTCTTTTCCTGAAGCAGTTTTTGTCTTTGACACTGAGGCATGTTTCCTGTATGCAGCAAAATGTAGGTTCCTGTTTCCTTATCCAGTCTGTTAGTCTACATCTTTTTACCGGGGAATTGAGACAATTGATGTTAAGAGATATTAAGGAATAGTGATTATTACTTCCTGTCATTTTTTTATGTTATTTTTATATTTGAGTGGTTATCTTCTTTTGGGTTTGATAAAAGAAGGTTACTAACTTGCTTTTTCCAGGGTGTGGTTTCCCTCCTTGTATTGGAGTTTTCCTCCTGTTATTCTTTGTAGAACTGGGTTTGTGGAAAGATATTGTTTAAACTTGGTTTTGTCATGGAATATCTTGGTTTCTTCATCTATAGTGATTGAAAGTTTTGCTGGGTATAGTAGTCTTGGCTGACATTTTTGTTCTCTTAGAGTCTGCATGAGATCTGCCCAGGATCTTCTAGCTTTCATGGTCTCTGGTGAGAAGTCTGGTGTAATTTCTGATAGGTCTTCCTTTATATGTTACTTGGCCTTTTTCTCTTACTGCCTTTAATATTCTTTTTTGTTTAGTACATTTGTTTTGATTATTATGTAACGGGAGGTATTTCTGCTCTTGTCCAGTCTGTTTGGAGTTCTGTAGAGTTCTTGTATATTCATGGGCATCTCTCTTTTTAGGTTAGGGAAGTTTTCTTCCATAATTTTGTTGAAGATATTTGCTGGCCCTTTCAGTTGTAAATCTTTACTCTCATCTATGCCTATAATCCTTAGGTTTGGTCTTCTCATTGTGTCCTGGATTTCCTGGATGTTCTGGGTTACAAGCTTTTTGAATTTTGCATTTTCTTTGACAGTTCAGTCAATGGTTTCTATGATATCTTCTGCATCTGAGATTCTTTCTTCCATCTCTTGTATTCTGTTGTTGATATTTGCATCTATGGCCCCTGATTTCTTCCCCAGGTTTTCTATCTCCAAAGTTGTCTCCCTTTGTAATTTCTTAGTTGCTTCTACTTCTCTTTTTAGATCCAGGATGGTTTTGCTCAGTTCTTTCATTTGTTTGTTTGTGTTTTCCTTTAATTCTTTAAGAGAGTTTTGTGTTTCCTCTTTCATGACTTCTGCCTGTTGACTCAATTTCTCCTCCATCTCTTTAAGTTTGTTTTTTTTTTTTTGTTTGTTTGTTTCTTCTTTATTGGCTTCTATCTCTTGACCCTTATTCTCCTGAATTTCTTTAAGTGATTTTTGTGTTTTCACTGTAAGGGCTTCTAACTTATTCATGTTCCCCTGTATTTCTTGAAGAGATTTATTTATGTCCTTTTTGTGATCCTCTAGCAGCATCATGACTAGTGATTTTAAATCCAAATCTTGTTTTTCTGGTGTGTTGGGGTATCCAGGACTTGCTGTTATTGGAGAATTGGGTTCAGCTGCTGCCATATTGCCTAGATTTCTGTTAGTAATGTTCCTATGTTTGCCTTTTGTCATCTTGTTGTCTCTGGCGTTAGTTGGTCTTGTTGTCACTGGCTGGTGTTTGAACCTCCTGTGAGCCTGTAAGGCTATTTCCGCAACAGTGGATGACTGGGTTTCCCTGGCACAGATTGCTGATGTTCTGCCCTCCTCTTAGAGCCCTTGGAGCCCTAGTGTGCCCTGCCCCATGTTGTCTCTGTGAACCTGGTGTTGGCCATTTGCTCCTTCAGGGAGTCATGATGGTGGATGCTGCGGGGACCTTTTCTGACTGCTGATCCCTCTGCAGGGCAACAGATTGCCTAACCGGGTTGGTGCACACACTGCTGCTGGCCTAGCTGCTCAGGCCCTGAGTCCAGGTATAACAGCCCAAGCAATGTTCACCTAGGGCTATGTCTGCTAACTGGTTCTGTAAGGTAGCCAAGATGGTGGTGCGTGCCCCAGCAAGTGCTGGGCAGACTACAGGGCAAATGACCTCCTGGCTGTGTTGGCACACAGATGGCCCACCGAGATGCCCAGGGCCTGGGTACAGGCCAGAGCCTGACAGGTTTAGACCCAAGCAATGTTAGCCTTGGACTATATCTGCGTTCCTGGCACTGTCAGATCGCTCTGGCGTCTGGGAGCCAAGATGGCGGAGCACCTCTTGTAACTGGCTAGCAGGAGGCAGATGTCTAATATGGCTTCAGTGTGGTAAAAAGCACTGTAACTCCGCCGTGGCTCGCAGACTGGCTGACCGGCGGTGGTCAGTGGTAGCAGTTGCAGGTAGTGCCTGGTCCCTGTCTCCTTGGTTCTGCTGGTGGTGGCCCTCTCTGCTGGATGAGCTGCTGCTGCCACTGCTGCTGCTGCTGCTGCTACTGCTGTTGCCACCGCCGGTGCCACCGCCCAGTCCTACTTTGTGATTTCTTAATTGTTTCTACTTTCATTTTTAGATCCTGGATAGTTTTGTTCAGTTCTTTCATTTGTTTGTTTTTACTGAAATTCTTTAAGGAATTTTTGTGGTCCCTCTTTAAGGGCTTCTACCTGTTGACCCATGTTCTCTTGTGTTTCTTTTAGGGAGTTTTGTGATTCCTCTTTAAGGGCTTCTGCATGCTGACCAATGTTCTCCCATAATTTCCTATAGGATTTTTGTGTTTCCTCTTTAAGGGGTTCTACCTGTTGACCCATGTTTTCCTGTATTTCTTTAAGGGAGTTATTTATATCCTTCATGAAGTCCTCTATCATCATCATAAGATGTGATTTTAAATCTAGCTCTTGCTTTTCTGATGTGATGGAGTATCCAGGATTTGCTGTTGTGGGAGAACTGGGTTCTGATGTTGCCATGTTGTCTTGGTTTCTGTTGGTAATGATCTTACATTTACCTTTGGCCATCTAGTCATCTCTGGTGTTAGCTGGTCTTCCTGTCTCTAACTTCTCTGTCCTGCAGACCTGTGTTTCCATACTCCTGGAATTCCCTTTCTCTCAAATGCTCTGCATAACCTGGTTCTCCAGGAAGTATCAGGAAATGGAGTCTTCCCTGTGGCAGACTCACAATGGTCAAATGCCCTGCAGGCTGCTAGTTCTCAAATGTCCTGCTGCTGCCAGTTCTCTAGAAAGTATCAGGAAGCAGGATCTTCCCCGTGGCAGAAGTGGCTTGGGTCTACCATGTCCTATGGAATGGGACAGTGGTAGGGGAGGAGGAGTGAAGGTTAGATGGAAAGGACCGGGGAGTGGTGATCTAGAGGTTGCTGGGTAGTGAGTCCCAGAGTGGCTCTGGGCCTCTAGAGGTGGGGGTTGGTTCTTACCAAATGCCCTGCTCCTGCCAGTTCTCTAGAAAGTATAAGGAAGTAGGATCTTCTCCATGGCAGAAGTGGTGGGGTTCTACCCATTAAACTCTTTAGAAGTGTTGCATGTCTCCTCCGGGTGACACTCTCTATTTCCCCTCTAGGAGCCTCCTTAACCTTAAGTCTGGTAATAGGACTAGATGTAAGTATTGATGGGCCCCAAGGGACATCAGTATTGTCTTACCTGGCATTTTCTTCAGGGAAAGTCACTGCTAGTTTAGAAGATAAAGAGTTAATTTCCTCAGTTAAAGGCAGAAAAGGCAAGATTTCAGAGAGTGAGGTTTGAGTGCATCTTCTGCTGAGGGTGCAGAGACTGCTTCCTCAGGTGAGATAAACCCTTGGGAATCTAAAAACTCAAAGTTCTCAGCGTCAATAGGGTCCTCCCACATACCCCTAGCCCAAATTACAGGATCCCATTTCTTAATAATTAGTGCCCTTACATTAACCACTGACACCTTCTGAGGCTGGGACTTGGAGTTTTGCTGTAATTTAACCAACCTTATAATGAGGGCTTTGGTTTGATTTTCTGAAACTTGAGCTCTGTGGAGAGTAGATTCTCTTCAAGGGCACACTTAAGAGACCTTTAGACCAGTGGTTCTTAAGCAGTTGGTTGCTTGCTACCCCTTTGGGGATTATATATCAAATGTCTTGCATATCAGATATTTATGTTATAATTCATAATACTAGCAAAATTTAAGTTATGAGGTAGCAATGTAATAATTTTATGGTTGGGAATCACCACAACATGAGGAACTGTATTAAAGGGTCACAGCATCAGAAAGGTTGAGAACCACCAAGTTAAACTGTTTATACACCCTTGGATCAGGTCAGTTTTGTCACAGAGTTCACTGTTATCCTTCAGTGTATCCTGAGATGTTAGAATTTGGTTAATTTTGTCATCATTTTCCTTTGTCAGTTTATTCAGGGATTCTAGGAGCAACCAACCATCATCACTTTTTCTTTTCTTTTTCCAAAAATTTGTCAAAAGTTTTATATACAGAGATACAAAATCTGTTGCCTCTTACAACTGATGGACCAGAATACTCACTATACCTGTTTCCTTGTTTGCAAAGTGGTTCACACCATGGGCTCTCAATATTCTTCCAGTTCTAGGAGAAGTTTAGCAACTCGAGGTACTGGCAACTTGGAAAGTCTATTCCAGATACTTAAAAAATTTATCCTTATACTTCTGTTGTTCTAGAACCACTTCTGGTACCAAAATCTGTTAGTCATGGTTCTCTAGAGGAACAGAATGTATAGAATATATATATTATTTACAGGGCTGTGGTCCTGCTTGTACAACAATGACAGGTCTACAAGTCCAGTAGTTGTTCAATTCATAAGGCTGGATGTCTCAGATGGTCTTCAGGAAAAGCCAGGATGCTGAAGAAGTAGGCTCCAATGCCAGTGAAGGAATGGACTTGTCAGCTAAGGCTGATAGCAAGCAGACAAAGAAAACAAGCTTTTTTCTTCCAGTACTTTGCATAGGCCGCCGTAAGAAGGTATGGGACAGATTAGAGGTGGATCTTCCCATTTTAGAAGAGCAAGATTAAAAGTGGGTCTTCCAACTTCAAATGATTTAACTAAGAAATTTCTTCATGGTGTACCCAGTCTCTTGGGTTTTAGTTAAACCAGATGTCAAGTTGCCAGCTAAGAATAGCCATCCTTCTTTGTTTAGCATATTTCCATCTTGTTATAAAGCAAAGGCTAACAAATCTTCCTTATTCAGTGATATAAAGTTTTCACTGTAGAGATCATTCACATTATACTTATTCCAAGGTGTTTTTTCACTATCATGAATAGGATTACTTTTTTAAAATTTCATTTTCAGTATCTTTGTCATTGGTATATATAGGAAGGTTACTATTTAATTTTGTATTTATTTTATGTTATGTATTTGGCTGTTTTGCTTGCATGTATGTATGTGAACCAGTGCATGTCTGGTGCCTGTAGAGGTTACAAGTAAGCATCAGATCCCTTAGAACTAGAGTTGTGAATGGTTGTAAGCCACCGCATGGGAGCTGGGAACTGTACTCTGAATCCCATGTCAGAACAGCAAGTGCTTGTGACTGATGAGCCACCTCTCCAGCTCAGCCTACCAGTTCTATATGTTGACCTTTTCTTCTTGCCATTTTACTAAAGTGTTTATCAGTTCCAAGGGTTTTCTGGCTGAGTCTTCAGGGGCTGTTAGGTATGAAGTGTATCACCTGTATATCATCTGCAAATGAAGTACTTTGATTTTTTTCCCCTTTTGTTTGCTTTTCTGATTTTTATTGTTCTAGGTAACACTTCCTGTACCGAACTGAGTGAAAACGGAGAGAATGAACACCCTTTCTTGTTCTTGATTTTAATATAAATGCTTTGAATTTAATATAATTTTGGCTACAGGTTTGTCACGAATAGGCTTTATTACGTTCAAATGTACTTCTTGTCCAAGTTTTTTTTTTTTAAACCAGGAAGAGTTTGATAATGTTCCTTTCTTTTTATTTTATAGAATAGTTTGAGAAGAATTAGTGTTAATTCTTTGAAATTCTGGCAACATTCAGTAACAAATTCATTTAGACCTGGACTTTTCTTTAGTTTGAAGATTTTAAGTTATTATAACTTCATTGCTTGTTATAGATGTTTAAATTGTTTACTATCTCAGTTTAATTTTGGTATATCATAGTCGTCTAGGATTTTCTTCATTTTAGAAATTTTGATTTAATGTGTTTTTATGGCAAGACAATTTAAGTTTCATTTCTTATCTGTTGTATTGGTTCCCTTTTACCTCTAACTTTATTAATTTGGATTTTCTCTCTTTCTTTGTTTAATTCAGCCTAGTGTTTGTCGACCTTATATGTCTTTTCAAGAACTAATGCTTTGTTTAATTGATTCTTTGCATTGTTTGCTTCCATGGCATTAATTTCTATACTGATCATAATGTTTGCTTTCATTTATTGAGTTGTGTTTTGAAGTCCCCCCAAATCCTTAAGGTGCATTGTCACTTTAATTTTTTCAAAGCTTATTTTTAATGTTGGTTCTTAAATGCTTTATCTTCCCTTCTAGCCCATTACCCACCTGAAGTAGTGGAAAAGAAAGGCGATAGGGGAAGTGGACCTGTTTAGAAAGGGTTCTTTGGAGCAAAGCCTATCTGAATTGTCAGGTAATCAATCAGCAGTTCAGTTCACAGGAGTCGCAGCAGCAGCTCAATTCACTTGCAAACACTCTTATGGATACACTAGCTGCCCAGTTCAGTAGAGCTGGGCTAGCAAACACAATCAGTAATGGTGGCACTACACAACAGACAGCCGGGTCTCCACCTTGGCACGAGGTACCTCAGCAGGAGGTATTTAGACCAGCAAAAGAAGATCAGTGAAGACTCTAGACCAACAAACATTGCACAGCTAGCTGTACCAGCAAGCCAAGCCAAGTCTCTGTCACTGTCCATGGAGTTCTTTTTACACTCACTCCCTTCAAACATAATGTATCCTCCACAGGTCTTTCCTCAGCACCTGTATTGCCTCAGCACATGTGTCTGTCTTAGGTGACATCACTCTGCCAATCAGCCCAGGTGGTGGGAGCTGCAGAAACTGCAGTACACCTCTCTCTATGGAGTCTCAACAAATGGCGCTCAACTATGCACTGTAAGGCAGACCAATACATGCGTGTCATTATCGAAGGATCCTTCGTCATGTGTCCTTTCATGTGCTTGCTTTAGCAGAACATCCTTTCACCTGTGTCTGCCTTAGCCAAACTGAGAGGCTCAACCTACTCCATCTTGGGGCCTCCATTTTAAAAGACTGAGAATTTGACCTGCAGCTGAATCCAAACTGTACCCAAGTACCAGGAAGGATCCCATGATTTGTCCCTGGCCCATACCCCAGAATTACTCCTTGGTCACTCCCTAGCAACAGCCAATCAAGACTAGTCTGATTGTTCCAGATGTACTTTTAAACTGTTTGTGATTGTCCGTGGTTTTGCTTCAGGGCACCCACTTGCCAGCTTCAGTTAGATGCTTGCCAGGCTGAAACCCCCTCGATTGCTTGCCATTTCCTATAAAATCTTGTCCTACTGGGGCTCAGGGCTTCACCCTCCCATCAGGGTTTGTGGTGAGTCCAAGCTTGAGCTTGAATAAACAGACCCTAGTGAGATTGCATCTGAATCGGATCCTTGGAGGTCTTTGGGGTTCTCAATCTTGAATCGGCACAACAAAACACTCCTTCATGAGTCTGCCTTAGCCTTTTACCTGTGTCTGCTTCAAGAAAACAGTCTTTCATGTGTTAGCCCCAGAAAAACACCATCTAACACAATTGACTTTCTGAAGAATCCTTAAGTTTCCACTTCAGTGCATCACTAAATTATTGACGTTTCTCCGGGTAGATACTTAGGGCTCTAAACCTAGATCCCCCTCTTGGAAATACTTCCCCTCATCTCATAGGGTTTGGTACATTGATTTTTCATCTTCACTTTGTTCTAGGAATATTTAAGTTTCTAACTGATTTCTTTTTTTCTTTTGTTTGATAAATTTTTTATTTACATTTCAAACGATTTCCCCTTTTCTAGACCCACTCCCGGAAAGTCCCATCAGCCCCCTTCCCTCCCCCTGTTTTCCCACCCAACCCTTCCCGCTTCCCTGTTCTGGTTTTACCCTATACTGCTTCACTGAGTCTTTCCAGAACAAGGGGCCACTCCTCCGTTCTTCTTGTGCCTTATTTGATGTGTGGATTATGTTTTGGGTATTCCCGTTTTCTAGGTTAATATCCACTTATTAGTGAGTGCATACCATGATTCATCTTTTGAGTCTGGGTTACCTCACTTAGTATGATGTTCTCCAGCTCCATCCGTTTGCCTAAGAATTTCATGAATTCATTGTTTCTAATGGGTGAATAGTACTCCATTTTGTAGATATACCACATTTTTTATTTCTTTAAGGAGCCATTCATCATTCAATGGTGGGTCAGGCATGGCGGCCCATTCCTTTAATCCCAGAACTTGGGAAGAAGAGGCTGGGCGAGGGGGGGGGGAGGGGGGCTCTGTGAGTTTAAGGCCTGTCTGGTCTACATAGCAAATGTCAGGCCATCTGGAGATGCATAGTGAGACCCTATGTCACAAATAAAATGTGGGTTGTTTAATCTCCTCCAGTTTATATGTTTTCTAGGTTTTTCCTTGCTTTTCCTGTGTGCAGTCTTATTCTATTGAGATCATGTGAGAATACAAAGTGTTATTTCAAATTCCCTGTGTTTGTTGAGCCTTGCTTTGTGTCTAATGTATGATCTATTTTAGAGAAAATTCCATGGGATGATAAAAAAGAAAAGTGTATTCTGCTGTGTTTGGGTGGACCGTTTTTGTAGATATTATACCCATTTGGTCTATGATGTTTTTAATTCATGTATTTATTATTTTGCCAAGAAGATCTGTCTGTTTGTGAGGCCTGGGTACTCCATTTATCCACTACTGTTGGTGCTGGGGTAAACATGTAACCTTACATCCAATAGTATTTGTCTTATGAAATTAGAAACCATCTGTGTTCAGAGTATATATATTTAGTACAATAATATCCTTTTCATGGACAATTCCCTTAATCAGTATGAAGTGAATGTCTTCATCATTTTTCATTAGTTTTAGTTCAAAGTCTGTTTTGTCAGACTTTGAACTATTGGGATATTGGAATAATGGTGCCTGTTTTTTTCTTAGGTCTATTTAATTCAAGTGAACGTTCTCTTTTCAAGCTGAGACAGTGTCTATCTTTTGCCTTGAAGTGTGTTTCATGGAGATACCAAGAAGATGGCTCCTATTTTTAAAAGAAATCTACTAGTCTATGCCTTTTGATTGGAAAATTCAGACTATTAATATGCAGAATTATGGGCGGTGGCGGCGGCGGCGGCGGCGGCAGCAGTAGCTGGTCCAGCTGAAGGGCCATCAGCGGTGGAACCAAGGCGACACAGGGTCCAGTTAGGCCCTGCACCCACGACCACTGACCTTCGCTGACCAGCCGGGCGGCAAGCAGCTGCGGTTCTGCGGAGCCTTTCGCTGCACGGAAGCCACTTCAGAACTTGGCTTCCCGCCAGTCAGGAGAGACTCACCTCCATCTTGATTCCGGGCTCCAGAGATCGGACAGACTGAGGTACACAAACATAATCCTAGGCCCAACACCGCAGGGGTCTGAGCCTGACGGGCGTTGGCCTGCACCCAGGCCCTGGGCTGTTCGAGTGGCCATCGGGGCGCCAACCCAGCCAGGAGTTTTTTTTGTCCTGGCCGGCGCACGCGCCGCCATTTTGCCTACAGGACCCAGAGTGCTCGGGAGGGCAGAGACAGCTAACAAGCTTAGCCTGAGGCTAACAAAACGGGGGTCTAGGCCCCAAAAGGCACAGGACTGACCCCAAGAACTGGGCGGCTTGGTGGGCCATCTGTGTGTCAACCCGCCCAGGAGGTTATTAGCACAACAGACTCTCCCGGTGCTTTCCGGGAGCGCGGACGCGCACGCCCGCCATCCAGGTCACCTGGCAGACCCAATTAACAGTCATAGCCCTAGGGGAACTTTGCTCGGACCTTGGCCTCCCAGGCTTTTGCCTGGACTCAGGGCCTGGGCGACAAGGCTAACCTAGTGTGCGCCAGCACGGTTGGGAAAATCGGCTGCCCAGCGGAGTGAGCAGAACACAGGGGAGGTCACAGCAGCATACACCTTCGGAGCTCCCTGGGGGTGCACACGGGTTCCACCTGGTCCACAGACACAATCTGGGGCAAGGCCTCAGGCAGAAGCCCTCAGGTCAACTCTCTCCACTTCAGATCAGCCTGGGCGGCCGCACCACATCTCCAGGTCCCTCAAGAGGCTAGTGGGGGCTTCCGGCCGGCCAGCTGGGAGAAGTCTGTGTGCTCCAATAAATCCTGTGGGCCCCAGCGGGAGCCTTCAGGTGCCTGCTTCGGGATCTGAACAGCCTGGACAGCAGCACCCTGTCTACAGGCAGTGCAGGGTGTAAGCTGTGCACCAGAGGCCAACGGGGAAGGGGCAGCTTGCACTGGTGAGTCCAGCACTGACAAGACCAAGTAACACCAGTGAGAGCTAGATGGCAAAAGGCAAACGCAGGAACGTCACTAACAGAAATCAAGGCAATATGGCAACATCTGAACCCAATTCTCCTCTACCAGCATGTCCTGGATACCCCATCACACCAGTAAAACAAGATTTGGATTTAAAATCACTGGTCATGATGCTGGTACAGGAACACATGAAGGACATACATAAAGAAATTCAGGAGAAAATGGATCAAAAGTTAGAAGCCCTTGCAAGGGAAACACAAAAATCATTGAAAGAAATCCAGGAGAATACAAAAGCCAACAAGGAGGAAATGCAAAAAACACTTAAAGAAATACAGGAGAACTTTGGTCAACAGGCTGAGGTCATGAAAGACGAAACACAAAAATCTCTTAAAGAAATACAGGAGAACTTTGGTCAACAGGCTGAGGTCATGAAAGAAAAAACACAAAAATCTCTTAAAGAATTACAGGAAAGCACAAACAAGCAAGTGAAGGAGCTAAGCAAAACCATGCAGGATCTAAAATCAGAAGTAGAAACAACTAAGAAAACTCAAAAGGAGACAACTTTGGAGATAGAAAGCCTTGGGAAGAAATCAGGGGACAGAGATGCAAATATCAACAACAGAATACAAGAAATAGAAGAAAGAATCTCAGATGCTGAAGATTCCATAGAAACCATGGACTCAACAGTTAAAGAAAATGCAAAATGCAAAAAGCTTGTAACCCAAAATATCCAGGAAATCCAGGACACAATGAGAAGACCAAACCTAAGGATTATAGGCATAGATGAGAGTGAAGATTTACAACTTAAAGGGCCAGCAAATATCTTCAATAAAATTATGGAAGAAAACTTCCCTAACCTAAAGAGAGAGGATGCCCATGAATATACAAGAAGCCTACAGAACTCCAAACAGACTGGACCAGAACAGAAATACTTCCCGTCACATAATAATCAAAACACCAAATGTTCTAAACAAAGAAAGAATATTAAAGGCAGTAAGAGAAAAAGGCCAAGTAACATATAAAGGAAGACCTATCAGAATCACAGCAGACTTTTCACCTGAGACTATGAAGGCTAGAAGGTCCTGGGCAGATCTCATGCAGACTCTAAGAGAACACAAATGCCAACCAAAACTACTATATCCAGCAAAACTCTCAATCACCATAGATGGAGAAACTAAGATATTTCACGACAAAACCAAGTTTACCCAATATCTATCCACAAACCCAGCCCTAAAAAGGATAATAGGAGGACAACACCAATACAAGGAGGGAAACTTCACCCTGAAAAAAGCAAGATAGTAACCTTTCATCAAACCCAAAAGAAGTTAAGCAATCAAATTTAAAAAATAACGTCAAAAATGATAGGAAGTAACAATCACTATTCCTTAATATCTCTTAACATCAATGGACTCAATGCCCCAATAAAAAGACACAGACTAACTGACTGGATACGTAAACAGGACCCTACATTTTGCTGCTTACAGGAAACACACCTCAGGGTCAAAGACAAACACTACCTTAGAGTAAAAGGCTGGAAGACAATTTTACAAGCAAATGGTCTCAGGAAACAAGCTGGAGTAGCCATTTTAATATCAGATAAAATTGACTTTCAACCCAAAGTCATCAAAAGAGACTCTGAGGGACACTTCTTGCTGGTCAAAGGAAAAATACAACAAGAAGAACTCTCAATCCTGAACATCTATGCTCCAAATGCAAGGGCACCCTCTTTCATAAAAGAAACTTTATTAAAACTCAAAGCACACATTGCACCTAACACAATAATTGTGGGTGACTTCAACACTGCACTTTCCTCAATGGACCGATCAGGAAAACAGAAACTAAACAAGGACACAATGAAACTAATTGAAGCTTTGGACCAATTAGATTTAACTGATATATATAGAACATTCTATCCTAAAACAAAAGAATATACCTTTTTTTCAGCACCTCATGGTACCTTCTCCAAAATCGACCATATAATTGGTCACAAGACAGACCTCAACAAATATAAGAAGATAGAACTAATCCCATGCCTCCTATCTGATCACTATGGAATAAAAGTGGTCTTCAATAGCAACAGAAACAACAGAAAACCCACATACACGTGGAAACTGAACAATACTCTACTCAATGATACCTTGGTCAAGGAAGAAATAAAGAAAGAAATTAAAGACTTTTTAGAACACAATGAAAATGAAAACACAACTTACCCAAATCTATGGGACACAATGAAAGCAGTGCTAAGAGGAAAACTCATAGCCCTGAGTGCCTCCAAAAAGAAAATGGAGAGAGCATACATTACCAACTTAATGACACACCTGAAAGCCCTAGAACAAAAAGAAGCTATTTCACCCAGGAGGAGTAGAAGGCAGGAAATCATCAAACTCAGGGCCGAAATCAATCAAGTAGAAACAAAGAGAACCATACAAAAAATCAACAAAACTAGGAGCTGGTTCTTTGAGAAAATCAACAAGATAGATAAACCCTTAGTCAGACTGACCAAAGGGCACAGAGAAAGTATCCAAATTAACAAACTTAGAAATGAAAAGGGAGACATAACAACGGAAACTGAGGAAATCCAAAAAATCATCAGATCCTACTACAAGAGCCTGTACTCAACACAACTGGAGAATCTGGAGGAAATGGACAATTTCCTTGACAGATACCAAATACCAAAATTAAATCAGGACCAACTAGACCATCTAAACAGTCCCATAAAGCCTAAAGAAATAGAAGGAGTCATAGAAAGTCTTCCAACCAAAAAAAGCACAGGACCAGATGGTTTCAGTGCAGAATTCTACCAGACCTTCAAAGAAGAGTTAACACCAATACTCTTCAAACTATTCCACAAAATAGAAACAGAAGGAACACTACCCAATTCCTTCTACGAAGCCACAATTACGCTGATACCAAAGCCACACAAAGATCCAACAAAGAAAGAGAACTTCAGACCAATTTCCCTTATGAACATCGATGCAAAAATACTCAACAAAATTCTTGCCAACCGAATCCAAGAACACATCAAAACGATCATCCACCATGATCAAGTAGGCTTTATCCCGGGAATGCAGGGTTGGTTCAATATACGGAAATCCATCAATACAATCCACTACATAAACAAACTCAAAGAACAAAATCATATGGTCATTTCATTGGATGCTGAAAAAGCATTTGACAAAATTCAGCATCCTTTCATGCTTAAAGTCTTGGAGAGAACAGGAATTCAAGGCCCATACCTAAACATAGTAAAAGCAATATACAGCAAACCGGTAGCCAGCATCAAACTAAACGGAGAGAAACTTGAAGCAATCCCACTGAAATCAGGGACCAGACAAGGCTGCCCCCTTTCTCCTTATCTTTTCAATATTGTACTTGAGGTACTAGCTCGGGCAATTCGACAACATAAGGAGGTCAAAGGGATACAAATTGGAAAGGAGGAAGTCAAACTATCATTATTTGCAGACGACATGATCGTCTACCTAAGTGACCCAAAGAACTCCACTAGAGAGCTCCTACAGCTGATAAACAACTTCAGCAAAGTGGCAGGTTACAAAATCAACTCAAGCAAATCAGTGGCCTTCCTATACTCAAAGGATAAGCAGGCTGAGAAAGAAATTAGGGAAATGACCCCCTTCACAATAGCCACAAACAGTATAAAGTATCTTGGGGTGACTCTTACCAAACATGCGAGAGATCTGTATGGCAAGAACTTCAAGACTCTGAAGAAGGAAATGGAAGAAGACCTCAAAAAATGGGAAAACCTCCCATGCTCATGGATCGGTAGAATCAATATAGTTAAAATGGCCATTTTGCCTAAAGCACTATACAGATTCAATGCAATACCCATCAAAATCCCAACTCAATTCTTCACAGAGTTAGAAAGAGCAATTATCAAATTCATCTGGAACAACAAAAAACCCAGGATAGCTAAAACTATTCTCAGCAACAAAAGAAAATCTGGGGGAATCAGTATCCCTGACCTCAAGCAATACTACAGAGCAATAGTGTTAAAAACTGCATGGTATTGGTACAGTGACAGGCAGGAGGATCAATGGAACAGGATTGAAGATCCAGAAATGAACCCACACACCTATGGCCACTTGATCCTCGACAAAGAGGCTGAAAACATCCAATGGAAAAAAGATAGCCTTTTCAACAAATGGTGCTGGTTCAACTGGAGGTCAGCATGCAGAAGAATGCGAATTGATCCATCCTTGTCTCCTTGTACTAAGCTCAAATCCAAATGGATCAAGGACCTCCACATAAAGCCAGACACTCTGAAGCTAATAGAAAAGAAACTGGGGAAGACCCTTGAGGACATCGGTACAGGGAGAAAGTTTCTGAACAGAACACCAATAGCGTATGCTCTAAGAGCAAGAATTGACAAATGGGACCTCATAAGGTTACAGAGTTTCTGTAAGGCAAAGGACACCGTCAAGAGGACAGATCGGCAACCAACAAATTGGGAAAAGATCTTCACCAATCCTACATCAGATAGAGGGCTAATATCCAATATATATAAAGAACTCAAGAAGTTAGACTCCAGAAAACCGAACAACCCTATTAAAAAATGGGGTACAGAGTTAAACAAAGAATTCTCACCTGAAGAACTTCGGATGGCGGAGAAGCATCTTAAAAAATGCTCCACTTCATTAGTCATTAGGGAAATGCAAATCAAAACAACCCTAAGATTTCATCTTACACCAGTCAGAATGGCTAAGATTAAAAATTCAGGAGACAGCAGGTGTTGGAGAGGGTGCGGAGAAAGAGGAACACTCCTCCACTGCTGGTGGGGTTGCAAATTGGTACAACCACTCTGGAAAGCAGTCTGGCGGTTCCTCCGAAAACTGGGCACCTCACTTCCAGAAGATCCTGCTATACCACTCCTGGGCATATACCCAGAGGATTCCCCACCATGTAATAAGGATACATGCTCTACTATGTTCATAGCAGCCCTATTTATAATTGCCAGATGCTGGAAAGAACCCAGGTATCCCTCAACAGAAGAGTGGATACAAAAAATGTGGTATATCTACACAATGGAGTACTATTCAGCCATTAGAAACAATGAATTCATGAAATTCTTAGGCAAATGGATGGAGCTAGAGAACATCATACTAAGTGAGGTAACCCAGACTCAAAAGGTGAATCATGGTATGCACTCACTAATAAGTGGTTATTAACCTAGAAAACTGGAATACCCAAAACATAATCCACACATCAAATGAGATACAAGAAGAAAGCAGGAGTGGTCCCTGGTTCTGGAAAGACTCAGTGAAACAGTATTTGGCAAAACCAGAACGGGGAACTGGGAAGGGGTGGGAGGGAGGACAGGGGAAGAGAAGGGGGCTTACGGGACTTTCGGGGAGTGGGGGGGGGGGCTAGAAAAGGGGAAATCATTTGAAATGTAAATAAATTATATCAAATAAAAAAAAAAGACAAAAAAAAAAAAAAAAAAAAAAAAAAAAAAGAAATTCAGGAGAAAATGGATCAAAAGTTAGAAGCCCTTGCAAGGGAAACACAAAAATCATTGAAAGAAATCCAGGAGAATACAAAAGCCAACAAGGAGGAAATGCAAAAAACACTTAAAGAAATACAGGAGAACTTTGGTCAACAGGCTGAGGTCATGAAAGACGAAACACAAAAATCTCTTAAAGAAATACAGGAGAACTTTGGTCAACAGGCTGAGGTCATGAAAGAAAAAACACAAAAATCTCTTAAAGAATTACAGGAAAGCACAAACAAGCAAGTGAAGGAGCTAAGCAAAACCATGCAGGATCTAAAATCAGAAGTAGAAACAACTAAGAAAACTCAAAAGGAGACAACTTTGGAGATAGAAAGCCTTGGGAAGAAATCAGGGGACAGAGATGCAAATATCAACAACAGAATACAAGAAATAGAAGAAAGAATCTCAGATGCTGAAGATTCCATAGAAACCATGGACTCAACAGTTAAAGAAAATGCAAAATGCAAAAAGCTTGTAACCCAAAATATCCAGGAAATCCAGGACACAATGAGAAGACCAAACCTAAGGATTATAGGCATAGATGAGAGTGAAGATTTACAACTTAAAGGGCCAGCAAATATCTTCAATAAAATTATGGAAGAAAACTTCCCTAACCTAAAGAGAGAGGATGCCCATGAATATACAAGAAGCCTACAGAACTCCAAACAGACTGGACCAGAACAGAAATACTTCCCGTCACATAATAATCAAAACACCAAATGTTCTAAACAAAGAAAGAATATTAAAGGCAGTAAGAGAAAAAGGCCAAGTAACATATAAAGGAAGACCTATCAGAATCACAGCAGACTTTTCACCTGAGACTATGAAGGCTAGAAGGTCCTGGGCAGATCTCATGCAGACTCTAAGAGAACACAAATGCCAACCAAAACTACTATATCCAGCAAAACTCTCAATCACCATAGATGGAGAAACTAAGATATTTCACGACAAAACCAAGTTTACCCAATATCTATCCACAAACCCAGCCCTAAAAAGGATAATAGGAGGACAACACCAATACAAGGAGGGAAACTTCACCCTGAAAAAAGCAAGATAGTAACCTTTCATCAAACCCAAAAGAAGTTAAGCAATCAAATTTAAAAAATAACGTCAAAAATGATAGGAAGTAACAATCACTATTCCTTAATATCTCTTAACATCAATGGACTCAATGCCCCAATAAAAAGACACAGACTAACTGACTGGATACGTAAACAGGACCCTACATTTTGCTGCTTACAGGAAACACACCTCAGGGTCAAAGACAAACACTACCTTAGAGTAAAAGGCTGGAAGACAATTTTACAAGCAAATGGTCTCAGGAAACAAGCTGGAGTAGCCATTTTAATATCAGATAAAATTGACTTTCAACCCAAAGTCATCAAAAGAGACTCTGAGGGACACTTCTTGCTGGTCAAAGGAAAAATACAACAAGAAGAACTCTCAATCCTGAACATCTATGCTCCAAATGCAAGGGCACCCTCTTTCATAAAAGAAACTTTATTAAAACTCAAAGCACACATTGCACCTAACACAATAATTGTGGGTGACTTCAACACTGCACTTTCCTCAATGGACCGATCAGGAAAACAGAAACTAAACAAGGACACAATGAAACTAATTGAAGCTTTGGACCAATTAGATTTAACTGATATATATAGAACATTCTATCCTAAAACAAAAGAATATACCTTTTTTTCAGCACCTCATGGTACCTTCTCCAAAATCGACCATATAATTGGTCACAAGACAGACCTCAACAAATATAAGAAGATAGAACTAATCCCATGCCTCCTATCTGATCACTATGGAATAAAAGTGGTCTTCAATAGCAACAGAAACAACAGAAAACCCACATACACGTGGAAACTGAACAATACTCTACTCAATGATACCTTGGTCAAGGAAGAAATAAAGAAAGAAATTAAAGACTTTTTAGAACACAATGAAAATGAAAACACAACTTACCCAAATCTATGGGACACAATGAAAGCAGTGCTAAGAGGAAAACTCATAGCCCTGAGTGCCTCCAAAAAGAAAATGGAGAGAGCATACATTACCAACTTAATGACACACCTGAAAGCCCTAGAACAAAAAGAAGCTATTTCACCCAGGAGGAGTAGAAGGCAGGAAATCATCAAACTCAGGGCCGAAATCAATCAAGTAGAAACAAAGAGAACCATACAAAAAATCAACAAAACCAGGAGCTGGTTCTTTGAGAAAATCAACAAGATAGATAAACCCTTAGCCAGACTGACCAAAGGGCACAGAGAAAGTATCCAAATTAACAAACTTAGAAATGAAAAGGGAGACATAACAACGGAAACTGAGGAAATCCAAAAAATCATCAGATCCTACTACAAGAGCCTGTACTCAACACAACTGGAGAATCTGGAGGAAATGGACAATTTCCTTGACAGATACCAAATACCAAAATTAAATCAGGACCAACTAGACCATCTGAACAGTCCCATAAAGCCTAAAGAAATAGAAGGAGTCATAGAAAGTCTTCCAAACAAAAAAAGCACAGGACCAGATGGTTTCAGTGCAGAATTCTACCAGACCTTCAAAGAAGAGTTAACACCAATACTCTTCAAACTATTCCACAAAATAGAAACAGAAGGAACACTACCCAATTCCTTCTACGAAGCCACAATTACGCTGATACCAAAGCCACACAAAGATCCAACAAAGAAAGAGAACTTCAGACCAATTTCCCTTATGAACATCGATGCAAAAATACTCAATAAAATTCTTGCCAACCGAATCCAAGAACACATCAAAACGATCATCCACCATGATCAAGTAGGCTTTATCCCGGGAATGCAGGGTTGGTTCAATATACGGAAATCCATCAATACAATCCACTACATAAACAAACTCAAAGAACAAAACCACATGGTCATTTCATTGGATGCTGAAAAAGCATTTGACAAAATTCAGCATCCTTTCATGCTTAAAGTCTTGGAGAGAACAGGAATTCAAGGCCCATACCTAAACATAGTAAAAGCAATATACAGCAAACCGGTAGCCAGCATCAAACTAAATGGAGAGAAACTTGAAGCAATCCCACTGAAATCAGGGACCAGACAAGGCTGCTCCCTTTCTCCTTATCTTTTCAATATTGTACTTGAGGTACTAGCTCGGGCAATTCGACAACATAAGGAGGTCAAAGGGATACAAATTGGAAAGGAGGAAGTCAAACTATCATTATTTGCAGACGACATGATAGTCTACCTAAGTGACCCAAAAAACTCCACTAGAGAGCTCCTACAGCTGATAAACAACTTCAGCAAAGTGGCAGGTTATAAAATCAACTCAAGCAAATCAGTGGCCTTCCTATACTCAAAGGATAAGTAGGCTGAGAAAGAAATTAGGGAAATGACCCCCTTCACAATAGCCACAAACAGTATAAAGTATCTTGGGGTGACTCTTACCAAACATGCGAAAGATCTGTATGACAAGAACTTCAAGGCTCTGAAGAAGGAAATGGAAGAAGACCTCAAAAAATGGGAAAACCTCCCATGCTCATGGATCGGTAGAATCAATATAGTTAAAATGGCCATTTTGCCTAAAGCACTATACAGATTCAATGCAATACCCATCAAAATCCCAACTCAATTCTTCACAGAGTTAGAAAGAGCAATTATCAAATTCATCTGGAACAACAAAAAACCCAGGATAGCTAAAACTATTCTCAGCAACAAAAGAAAATCTGGGGGAATCAGTATCCCTGACCTCAAGCAATACTACAGAGCAATAGTGTTAAAAACTGCATGGTATTGGTACAGTGACAGGCAGGAGGATCAATGGAACAGGATTGAAGATCCAGAAATGAACCCACACACCTATGGCCACTTGATCCTCGACAAAGAGGCTGAAAACATCCAATGGAAAAAGATAGCCTTTTCAACAAATGGTGCTGGTTCAACTGGAGGTCAGCATGCAGAAGAATGCGAATTGATCCATCCTTGTCTCCTTGTACTAAGCTCAAATCCAAATGGATCAAGGACCTCCACATAAAGCCAGACACTCTGAAGCTAATAGAAAAGAAACTGGGGAAGACCCTTGAGGACATCGGTACAGGGAGAAAGTTTCTGAACAGAACACCAATAGCGTATGCTCTAAGAGCAAGAATTGACAAATGGGACCTCATAAGGTTACAGAGTTTCTGTAAGGCAAAGGACACCATCAAGAGGACAGATCGGCAACCAAAAAATTGGGAAAAGATCTTCACCAATCCTACATCAGATAGAGGGCTAATATCCAATATATATAAAGAACTCAAGAAGTTAGACTCCAGAAAACCGAACAACCCTATTAAAAAATGGGGTACAGAGTTAAACAAAGAATTCTCACCTGAAGAACTTCGGATGGCAGAGAAGCATCTTAAAAAATGCTCAACTTCATTAGTCATTAGGGAAATGCAAATCAAAACAACCCTAAGATTTCATCTTACACCAGTCAGAATGGCTAAGATTAAAAATTCAGGAGACAGCAGGTGTTGGAGAGGGTGCGGAGAAAGAGGAACACTCCTCCACTGCTGGTGGGGTTGCAAATTGGTACAACCACTCTGGAAATCAGTCTGGTGGTTCCTCAGAAAACTGGGCACCTCACTTCCAGAAGATCCTGCTATACCACTTCTGGGCATATACCCAGAGGATTCCCCACCATGTAATAAGGATACATGCTCTACTATGTTCATAGCAGCCCTATTTATAATTGCCAGATGCTGGAAAGAACCCAGGTATCCCTCAACAGAAGAGTGGATGCAAAAAATGTGGTATATCTACACAATGGAGTACTATTCAGCCATTAGAAACAATGAATTCATGAAATTCTTAGGCAAATGGATGGAGCTAGAGAACATCATACTAAGTGAGGTAACCCAGACTCAAAAGGTGAATCATGGTATGCACTCACTAATAAGTGGTTATTAACCTAGAAAACTGGAATACCCAAAACATAATCCACACATCAAATGAGATACAAGAAGAAAGCAGGAGTGGTCCCTGGTTCTGGAAAGACTCAGTGAAACAGTATTTGGCAAAACCAGAACGGGGAACTGGGAAGGGGTGGGAGCGAGGACAGGGGAAGAGAAGGGGGCTTACGGGACTTTCGGGGAGTGGGGGGGGCTAGAAAAGGGGAAATCATTTGAAATGTAAATAAATTATATCGAATAAAAAAATAACAATTAAAAAATATGCAGAATTATCAGTGAAAGGTATGTATTGATTCTATAGTATTTGGTCCCCACCCCCTCTTCCTTTCTTAATTAACTATTACTTTTGTGTTGTCTATTATTTTCCTGCAGCTAGTAAATGGATTTGTTTTTCTCTTTTCCTAACTCTGAGAAATTATCTGCTATAATTCTTTAAAAACTATTTTGTATGCCTTTAAAACAAGTTTCTTCTATGCACATTTCCACGGAATTGGTCTTTACATAGTGTAGTGGCAATCTCAGGATTCCCACTGCTATCTTATATTTTATCTTTCTTATTATAGATTGTTCAGTTATTTCACTTGTTCTCAAGCTCAGATACCCTGGCCTCTCCTTGAACCATGTTATTGGTGAGTTGGTTCACAGAGCTTTGGGTTTATTCCTGTTTTTATCTACACTTCACCATTTTTCCTTCAGTACTTTTCTTTGTTGAATCGCCCTCTATCATCTCTTCTACCACCTTTCTTACTTCATCCAACTATTTGTGTTCTCAATCAGATTTTTTTCTTTGATTTCTTGAAACATACTTAAATTATTCTTCGATTTCATCTAACCCTTTTAGGTGGCATTATTGTAGGATTAGTAATATTTGGAGGAGTTATATTAACTTGTGTTTCTCATATTACTATGTTGGTATTTTTGCATCTCTTTTGTTGTTATTAATTAGAATTTTAAAGAAATCAGTCATTTTCTTTCAGTCAAAACATTTGTAGTGTTCAAGTGGCCCGTGGATGTGGTAGAGTTGAGTGAGTAGTTTAAAATGTAGTTTCTTAGTCTAAGGGCTTAGGGTAACTGGCATGAACTCAATATTATTCCCTAATTAGAATATTAATTGTATGGCACAGACAGAGAAATTGGCCCAGAGACCTGCCTCCACGCCAAGCGGTAGCTTGGGTGAGTGGAGGACACGCAGAGGCTGGCGCATTGCCACAGGCACGGGTGGGCTGTAGGCACACAGAGGCCTGCCTTAAGCCATACCACAAGGTGCAGGCAGGCAGAGACCGGCCTGCCACCAGGCTATGCAGAGCAGGCCTGCCAGCTGTGTCACCTACCTGCAGCAAGAGCCACTCTAATATGCAAGAATGTGGTGGACAGATGCACAAGAAAGACACACAACAGTTGGAGCACTATGAAGGGAGGTGGAATTGGAGATGTGAGGGTGAGAGCAACAGCCCAACTTCTACCGCATCTATGAACTGTTTGAGTGTGTGAAAGGGCTGGTCCTGTAGATCCAAACCCGAAAGATCTTCATGATCCAGGCAAACAACAGGATATCCGAGAGGGGGCCTGGTGAGGATCCAGTATTGATAGTGTAACAGAAGCCAGAGGCCTCTTACCAGACCAATTTGTCACAGCAATGACCGTTTGCAAGCAAAGATGTGTGGACAAAAGAGTATACTGTGGAACACACTGGGACATACTATAGCTTCCATGATGAGATGTTTTCTATGCTTTATTATTCATTATTTTTGTTTTTTATTTTCTTCTGTGAGGGAGTTTGCAAGGGAAGAGGGCAGACATGAAGGGATGGGAGGTGAGTGGACCAAGATGCATGATGTGCAATGAAGAATCAACACAAAGTATTTTACAAAAGATATTACTTTTAAGAAAAACTACAACTGCTGATTTTATATAATGGTTATTTGTCTGAAACTTCATCTAATTGGAACCTGGTACTCTGGAATTGGTAATTTTAAGAAGATTCAGGTTGCTTTGGCTTCTCATATTTCCTGTCTTTCCGCATTAGGTCTTGTATCTCTAGGATTTGATCACTGGTTATATTTATTTAAAAAATTAATATTTTTAATGTAAATATTTGTAATGATCAAATGATGCTAAGAGATAATATGGTTGAGGTACTTTTTCATTCTCTGGTTTGGGGTGAACTCACATGCTCAGTTCACATGCTCAGTCCATCGGGTTCAGCCCACGTACTTCCAACACTAGAGTACTAACTGCAGCAGCAGCTGTGACTGATGCTTAAGTACATTATGAAAACACTATAGTGCTCATTTTAAAATAATTGCTTCTTCAGTTCCAGTGCCCTTTGTGAAGTAAAGGCACATATAGTGCTGTGTGCACTGGGAGACTTGCTGGTAAAGAAAGGTACAGCTATGAAGAGAGAGCAATACTAATGGTTAGGATTAGGCACTGAAAAAAAACAGGAGGGAAAGTAAATACATGGGAAGAACGGTGAAACAAGGAGAGGACATAAGGTGAGCAAAGAGCAAGAGGTAAAGAAGAAGAGAGAGAGAGAGAGAGAGAGAGAGAGAGAGAGAGAGAGAGAGAGAGAGAGAGAGAGAGAGAGAGAGCTTGTCCAATAAACTGACATTAGATATTCAATCAAAGTAGTGTCAAGGGGAATGGCTCCCCAGGGTTCAGGCTCCATGGCAGTCTCTTTGCCTGGCTTTGTCTTGGCAGTGGTCTGCAGGGTCAGTAGGTCCCTCTGGGTGGTCTATTGTGGGCCCATCTATCTAGAGTACAGCTCAGACCAGATAGTTTGAATATTGCATGGTTCAGATTCAAACTTGCCTCTGCTCCACCCAAGGTCTGCAGGCTGCTTAGAACATATTCCCTTGACCTATGGCTTTATAGAGTGTATGAAGTTTTGCCTCTTGGGTTGACAAGCCATGGACTCCACAGGGATCTTTTTATTTTTATTTTTTTTACTTTGTTTTTTTTTTATTCGATATATTTTTTATTTACATTTCAAATGATTTCCCCTTTTCTGGTGCCCCACTCCCCAAAAGTCCCATAAGCCCTCTTCCCTCCCCTAGTCCCCCATCCACCCCTTCCCACTTTCCTGTTCTGGTATTCCCCTATACTGCTGCACCGAGTCTTTCCAGAACCAGGGGCCACTCCTCTGTTCTTCTTGGACATCATTTAACATGTGGATTATGTCCTAGGTATTCCAAGTTTCTAGGCTAATATCCACTTATCAGTGAGTGCATACCATGATTGATCTTTTGAGACTGGGTTGCCTCACTTAGTATGATGTTCTCCAGCTCCATCCATTTGTCTAAGAATTTCATGAATTCATTGTTTCTAATGGCTGAATAGTACTCCATTGTGTAAATATACCACATTTTTTTGTATCCATTCCTCCGTTGAGGGATACCTGGGTTCTTTACAGCTTCTGGCTATTACAAATAGGGCTGCTATGAACATAGTGGAGCATGTATCCTTATTACACGCCGGGGAATCCTCTGGGTATATGCCCAGAAGTGGTATAGCAGGGTCCTCTGGAAGTGTCATGCCCAGATTTCTAAGGAACCGCCAGACTGATTCCAAAGTGGTTGTACCATCTTGCAATCCCACCAGCAGTGGAGGAGTGTTCCTCTTTCTCCACATCCTCGCCAACACCTGCTGTCTCCTGAGTTTTTGACCTTAGCCATTCTGACTGGTGTGAGGTGAAATCTCATGGTTATTTTGATTTGCATTTCCTTCATGATTACTGATGTTGAACATTTCTTAAGGTGCTTCTCAGCCAACCGAAGTTCTTCATGTGAAAATTCTTTTTTTAGTTCTGTACACCACTTTTTAATAGAGTTATTTGGTTCCCTGGGGTCTAACTTCTTGAGTTCTTTGTATATATTAGATATTAGCCCTCTGTCGGATTTAGGGTTGGTGAAGATCCTTTCCCAATCTGTTGGTTGACGTTTTGTCCTTTTGACTATGTCCTTTGCCTTACAGAAACTTTGTAATTTTATGAGGTCCCATTTGTCAATTCTTTATCTTAGAGCATAAGCTATTGGTGTTCTGTTCAGGAACTTTTCCCCTGTGCCCATGTCCTCAAGGGTCTTCCCCAGTTTCTTTTCTATTAGTTTCAGTGTGTCTGGTTTTATATAGAGGTTCTTGATCCACTTGTAGTTGAGCTTTAAAATGGCCTTTTGCCATTGTTCTGTTAGGACAGTAAACGCAGGGGAGAGATTTTCCCAACCTTCGTCTCCCTCTGCAGGTGCACCTGCATGTGCAGCCTTTGTCTCTGCCCTGCGCATCCTGCTAACTGAAAGACAGTGCAGTTTCTCAGTCTTTCTTGTTTTAAGCTGTGGTTGTCACACTCTCCAGTTGGACTGCTTTTGCTGGGAGGAGAGCATTCCCAAATTGGTGCTAACTACTCTAAGAAATACTCTCTCCTTCTGTTTCACTATGAAGTTTCCTATTTTACTTTGCTACAGAAACTAGCATGCCTCCACCATCACCCACCTCTTAGGACATCTGTACTCCAGATACCCTAGATTATTCCCAAGATTCTAGCAGTCTGTGAGTGGGTGACGTCCACCATCTTCTGGAAGCTTGGCTTGTGTGTTCATGCTTTTTATAGTGTCTGCTTCAGAATATACTAATTTAATTTTAATGAAATACAGCTTATCAATTCTCGGTATCATACCTAAAGCATGACTACTAAACCCAATGCCATTTAGGTTTGCAAGCAGGCACTCACATGTGCATGTGTTTGATCACACTCAGACACACACACACTCACACACAAACACACAGTCAGATACAAACACACACTCACACACAAACACACAAACACACAAACATACACACAAAACACACACTCACATACAAACACACACACAAACACATACTCACACACAAACACACACACAAACATACAAACACACACACTCACAAATATATACATACACTCACACACAGACACACAAACATATACACACAAACACACACTCACACACAAACATATACAAACACACACTCATACACAAACACACACACAAACATACAAAAGCACACACTCACACACAAACACACACACACACACACACACACACATGAAAAACAGAGATCAGGGTTGGCTCTTTCTCATTTGATCTCTGCCCTTGTGACAGTGTACTGGGAGCTCAGTCTGTCACTGAGCCTGGAGCGAGTTGATTCATCTGAACTGGTTGGCTAACAAACCCTAGGCTTCCTTCTGTTTCTACACCCTCAGTTAATTGCAAGCCACTGGGTGTGACTTCTATGTGGGCTCTGGCAACTAAGGTCTTCACACTTGTGCAGCAAACATTACCAACTGAGCCAGCCACCTCCATGCTTATTTTAGAACTTTTATTACATTTCAGTGTGTGTGTGTGTGTGTGTGTGTGTGTGTGTGTGTGTGTGTTCCAGCCATCTCCATGCCTATTTTAGGAACTTCATAGTTCTTTATTTTACAAGCAATATTTTTTAAAGGTTATAATGTCTGTGTCTAGAGACTCATTGTCTTTTTTTCATGTGGATGTCTGTTTGTTCCAAACCACTTTTAAGGTGCTTTTGTTTTGTTTATTTTATTACCTTTGGTCCTTTGTCAAAGAAATGTTGACTTTATAAGATGAATCTATTTGTGCTCCATTAATCTATTTGCTTCTTCTTTCACTATTACCAGGATGCTCTTTGTGGGGGCCTTCTGTTGGGTCCTGAATTTGAGTAGTGGTCATTTCAGCTTCTTCTCTTCAGTGTTGCACAGACTAGCCAGGCTCTTTTGCCTGTTGTGGTTTGATTATGCTTACCCCAGGGAGTGGCACTCCTGGAAGGTGTGGCCTTGTTGAAGGAAGTGTGTCACTGTGGGGGGCGGGGCTTAAGACCTGAAAATGTAGAACTCAGCTCCTCCAATGCTGTGTGTACCTGCCTGGAGGTGGCCATGCATGATAATGGACTGAACCTCTGAACTTGTAAGCCAGCCCCAAGTAATTGTTGTCCTTTATAAGACTTGCCTTGGTCATGGTGTCTGTTCACAGCAGTAAAACCCTAACTAAGACACTGTTTAAGCATTAGAATCATTTGGTAATCCCTGTAAATTGTGAGGTTTCGATGGGAATTGACTCTACAGTTTAAGTTGGGAAGAACTGATCTCTGGAGAGTCTTAAATCTTCTTAATCACAAAAGTGATGCTTTTATGTTTACTTGCTTATTGATCAGAGTCTTATACTTTTCATTGTGTACTTCTTACAACTTTGTTAGGTCTATACTTAAGCATTTGGGGGGGGAGTGTGCATATATTGTTTTGTTTGTGTCTGTGTGTGTCCGTGTGTGTCCATGTGTGTGTGTGTCCATGTGTGTCCGTGTGTGTGTGTGTGTGTGTGTGTGTGTGTGTTGTTGTTGAGGATTGACTAAGACCTTGTGCATGCTATATAAGCATCACCATTGAACAATATCCCCAACATTAAGGACATGTTTTTAATTTTATATTCTATTTGTTTTGTGTTGTAATACAGGAAACTTATTGATTTTCATTAACTTTGCATCTTACAATCTTGCTATAGTTGATTATAAGCTACAGATATTTTCTTGTTACTTCTTTCTGGAAGAGAGCTGGATAAATGGCTCAGCAGTTAAGAGCACTGACTGAATTGGGAAAGGGGATATGATTTGAAATGTAAATAAAGAAAATATCCAATACCAAAAAAAAAAAAAAGAAATGACACACAAAAAATTCTTTCTAGAATTTTTCTATGAATTTAAAAATGCAAATGGATTAATTATATAACTAAGGCTATACTTCTAAATTGTTAAAATGTAAAAGAGGTCTTAGCAAAACCTTGTTTATTATTTTTTGGAGTTATTTCAAGAGAAAGTAGATCTCAATAAATTTATTTCATCATCTCAATTACATATTTTAAAATTATGATAAATTATATACAACATATAATTTCCCATGTTCAGTCATTCTAAGTGGGTGGCTCAGTAGGTTAAGTATATTGACTTTGTCATGGAATTAATGTCTAAAATGTTTTAATCATGAAACACCAAATATGTGTGCACTTAGCAAATAGGTCCTGGTTCTCCCTTCCACCATGGCAACCAAAGATCTTTTTGCCATGCCTATGAGTTTGATTCTTCTTGATACCTCCATTCAGTGGAATGATACACTTGTCTTTTTGTGACTGGTATATTTCTCTTAGCACCATGTCTTCAACGTCCATCCATCTGTGTTGTAGCATATGTCAGAACTGCCTTTTTTTAAAAAGGCTGAATATCCCAATGTGTATGGGTATACACCACATTTTGTTTATTCATTCATCTGTGGGTGGACATTTGGGCTTTTCTACCTTTTCACTGTTTGAATAATACTGCTGTTGACATGGAATTGTAGATATGAGTCTTCCTTTGAGTTTGCTTGGGCATGTGTAGAAAGTGGTAATGGTGGATCATACGGTAATTCTATTTGAAGGTGTTTTAGGAACTATAATGCTGTTTACAAATGGCGGCACCATAACCATCTATATTTACTATTCCTATTTCTAGGAATAGTGGGCAATGGTCCCCATCTATCTTGCCAATGTTGTTTTTGTTCTTGTTTTTTAAAATAGATTTTTATTCAGCTGTAAAGAAATGAAAATTTCAAGAAAATAGATATGAAAAGAATTTCATTTCTCTTCAATAAAAATAGATTCTTTCTTAATCAGTATATTCTGTTTATAGTTTCCCCTCCATCCACTCCTCCCAATTCTTCCCCACCTGCCCTCCCCTACAGATCCATTCCTTTTCTCTTTTTCATTAGAAAATAACAGGCTTCCAAGAGACAATAGCCAAATATGACAAAAAATAAGACAAAAGAAAACTATCATATAAAAGTTGCATGTAGTAGTCCAACAGGATAGTCCCCAGAAGCAGGCATAAGAGGCAGACACATTTAAGAAGCGCCATAGAAATACAGAGCTAGCAGCTTTAATCTATGTGCAGAAGACCTGGCGCAGACCCTTGCAGGGTCTCAATGAGCTCATATGTGCCTTACTTAGTTTATTCACAGGGCCGTGTTCTCCGGGTGTTCTCCATAGGCTCTAGTTCTTACAATTGTTCAGTTTCCTCCTGTGAGATTGCCTGATTTGATGGACTCTCTGTATAATGTCTAGCTGTGAGTCTCTGCATCTGTTCCCGTCTGCTCCCAGAGGAAGCCTCTCTGATGATGACTGGATAAGGAACTAATCTATGAGTATAGCAAAATAGCATTAAAAATCATTTTATTGAGTATACATGCAGGGAGCCATAACTTCAGATACATATGTAGCAGAGAATGGCCTTATCTGACATCAGTGCCAGGAGTGGGGGGGCATAATGCCCCAGGGTAAGGGGATGCTAAAGGGGTGAGGTGGGACTGGTTGAGTGCATGGAGAAGCACCCTCATAAAGGCAAAGGGGAGGGGGAAAGGGGAATGGGTTGGGAGTTTGTGGAATGGTAACTGGGAAGGGGATATCATTTGAAATGTAAACAAAATGATTAATAAAAATGTTTTTAAAAACCAGTAGTCTATGTCTCTGGGCTATCTAGTCTCTGGTTCTTGTTTATGCAAGCAGTGTTGGTTATGGGTTTCTTCTTGTGGAGTGGGCTTTAAGTCAAATCAGGCATTGGTTGGCTACTCCCGCAAGTTCTATGCAACCATTGAAGGACAGATTGTAGGTCAAAGGTTTTATGGCTGAATTGGTTTCCTCATTTCTCTTTCAGTACCTTGCAGAGTTTCTTCCCTCAACAAAGAGACTAGAATGCAGGGGTAAAGACTTCATGTAGGTACTAGACTAACTCCTCCTTGTTCAAGTACTTTTGTGGGTGTTGTCCTCAGCAATGGAGCCCCTGCTGTCAGCTTGTGGAAAGTAACCCTTTGTCTTAGCAACAGTCTGAGTAGTTTGGAGATTTCCATGGGACCTCGCTGGCCAACAACTCAATTGAATGCAACCCAATCCTTCCACTGGAAATCTCACCAGGTGACAAAAAGTGGTCTTTGAGACTCTATATCCTTTGTTTCTAGGAGTCCTCATTAGTATCATTCCAGGAAGTTCCCAGTGCACTAGGTTTCCACATCACCCCGCAAAAGCCCCATGATTCCAGCCATCTCTCTCACACTCTCAGTCTCCACCTGCCACCTGACCCCTTCCTCTCATCCCCAACCACCCAGTCTATTCTATTTGTCCCTCCTAGGAAGATGCCTATGCTGTCCACCAGACCCTCCTGTTTACCTAACCTCTTGGGATCTACAGATTATAGCTTGGTTGTTATATATTTACTGCTAATATTCACTTATAAATGAACAATATAATATTTGTCTTTCTGGGCCTGGGTTATATCCCTTAGGATGATTTTTCCTAGTTTTATCTATTTGCCTGCAAATTTCATGTCAGTTTTTAAAGCAGCTGAATAATACTTCATTGTGTAATCATACCACATTCTTCTGTTGAGGGACAGCTAGGTTGTTTTCAGTTTCTGGCTATTATGAATAAAGCCTCAATAAATATGTCTGTGCAAGTGTCCTTGTGGTGAGATGGAGTGTGATTTGGGTATATGCCCAAGAACAGAATAGTTGGGCCCTGAGGTAGATCAATTCCCAACATTCTGAGGAATTGCCGTGTTGATTTCCATAGTGGCTGTACAAGTTTGGACATTCCACCAGCAATGGAGGGGTGTTCCCCTCGCTTTACAACTTTGCCAGCCTGAGCTGTTGTTCATGTTATTGATCTCAGCCATTCTCACGGTCAGATGGAATCACAAAGTAGTTTTGATTTTATTGCCCTGACGGCCAGGGATGTTGGATATTCATTCCTCCGCCATTTGAATTTTTCCTATAGAGAATTGTTTAGATCTGTACCCGATTTTTACACTGAATTATTAGTTTTTTGATATCTATTTATCTATCTATTGGATATTAGTCATCTAACAGATGTGGAGTTGCCAAGAGTCATTTCTCCCTCTACAGATTGCTGCTTTGTCCAACCGACAATGCCCTTTTCCTTTCAGAAGCTTTTCAGTTTCATGAGGTTCCATTTATTATCAGTCTTTGGTCCTAGGGTATCAATATTCTGTTCAAAAAGCCTTTTCTTATGCAGATGCATTTAAGGTTATTCCCCACTTTCTCTTCTATAAGGTTCAGTGTATCTGGTTTTTTGAAGTCTTTAATTCACCTAAACTTCAGTTTTGTGCAGAGTGATTGTTGCAGGAAATATTAAAAACGTTGATCCTGCTGCCTGGGTGGCCATGCACTAGCAGGCAATGGCCTACCTGGTTTTATTTCATGGAGATTCACTGGCTTGGAGCTCCTGAAACATCTCTACCCAGCTCAGTAGGTTCCCAGTGGTGGGTTGCTACCATGCCAACCCCGTGCTTCAAATCCCCCAAGGCCTTTGTGGAGCACCTCAGGCAAACTCATGCTTGGCTGTCCTAACTGTCTCTCTTGAAACCAGACAAGCTGCCACGTAAAGGAAAATGCAACACAAACTTAGTTCAGAATCAATGAACTATGGGTGCAACAAATAAAACATAATTTTGTAAGCCTTATTAAAATCTGATCCCTCCAGTGGCAGATTCTTGTGGATCCGCCATGATACTAGAAAACAACAGCAGCTACATCTTACCCCTCTGCAGTCACAGCTCCAAAGGGAAGTAACTCTCTCCTGCTTCCTCTCTTCCTCCATACTACACAGAAGTCCCGCCTACTCGCCCAGTGATTGGCTGCTTTACTCATTAGGGGGTTGGTTCACAAGAACAGCAGCAGGCCCGTCCACAACTGGTGGTAAGTATGGATCTATTTGGATACTTCCTCGTGCAGACATCGGATTTGACCAGCAGCATTTGTTGAACATGCTGCTTTCTTTCAAGTATGTATTTCTGGCTTCAAAAATCGTGTGTCTATATGTGTGTGGATTTATGTCTGATTCTTCAATTCGATTCTGTTGATCAACCTACCTGTTTTTATGCCAATACTACCAAATTCTATGAGGTTTTCATCACTATAGCTCTGTAGTACTACTTGATCAGGAATGGTGAGACTTTTAGTGGTTCTTGTATTGTTTAGGATTGTTTAGCTATGTGAGGTTTCTGCTTTTCTTTATGAAGTTGAGAATTGCTTTTTCAAGGTCTGTAATGTGTTGGAAGTTTGATGGAGATTGCATTTAACTTGTACCTGGTAGAGTGGCCCTTTTTACTTTGTTAGTCCTATTGTTTTTTTAATAAACAGCAAATAAGAATGATTTGTTTTAGGAAATATTCTTACAGAATGAGCTGGAAGAGTTTGTGGTGGTATGACTATCCCAAGTAATTAGTTTTGAATTTATTTATCTTATAGTTTCCATACTAAATTTCAAACAACATTTAAACTTCCCGCACCACTCCCAAACCCTTTGAGTTCCTGTTGCGTCATTTGGTAAGTTTAATCAGTTCCATAAAGAAAGCAGCAAATGATGGCCAGCAGATCACAGGAACTTCAAAACCGGGGGACCCATTAGTGAGGAGCCTCCTCATGGCACACTGCAAGCTCTGGGGACGAGAACCCTGTCTGAGCTGACACGACCTTCCAGGGACAATGAAACGTGGCTAAGATGGATGCTGGAGGACGAGGGATGGGTGCCCACTAAGCGGCCTCTCGGTACAGGGACCACACCACCCACAGCTCCATGGTATTTCCCTAGAACCGGGCTTACTAAATTGCAGTAAAGACACATGGAAAGATTTCTTTCCGGGCATTAACTTAAATCTCTTTTTCTTTTTCTTTTTCTTTACTTTTCTTTTCTTTTTTTATTATCTTCTTCATTTACATTGCCAGTGGTAAAACCTTTCCCAATTTCCCCCCTCCCAAACGCCCCCTCCCCAAAGATTCCCTACCTCTCCTCCCACCCCTGCCTCCATGTATATGCCCCTCTACCTGACACACTTTCACCTCCGCCCCACCACCCCCATCCGGTTACCTTTGTTGGGGCCTCTGTTGAGCCTTTACTTGACCAAAGACCACTCCTCACACTGATACCCAACAAGGCATTCCTCTGCCACATTTTTGTCTGGAACCTTGGTTGATGGTTCAGTCCCTGGGGGTCTTGGGGTGTCTGGGTGTCTGAAGTCTTTGTTCTTCCCATGGGGCTATAAACCTCTTCAGCTCTTCCAGACCACCCTCCAGATCCTCCATTGGGGACCCCAAGCCCAGTCCAATAGTTGGTTGCTAGTTTCTGCCTCTGTATTTGTAAGGCTCTAGCAGGGCCCCTCTGGAGACAGCCATGGCATGCTCCTTTTGGTGCACTCTTCTTGTCATAGTGTTGGGGTTTGGTGACTGTTTATAGGATAAATCCCTAGGTAGAGCAGTCGCTGGGTGGCCTTTACTTCAGACTCCGCTCCACACATCCTCATCACTCCTGTGAGTATTTTGTTCCCTTTATCAGAGGAACCATAACACCCTCACTTAAGTCCTCCTTCTTCTTGAGCTTCCTGTGCTGGGTGAATTGTAGCTTGTTTATTTTGGGCTTTTGGACTAGCATCTGCTTATTAGTGACTGCATACCATGTGCATTCTTTTGTGACTGGGTTACCTTGCTCAGGATGACACTTTCTACTTCCATCTATTTGCCTAAGAATTTCATGAATTCATTGTTTTTAACAGCTGAATAGTATTCCATTGTGTATATATACCATAGTTTCTGTATCCATTCCTCTGTTGAGGAACATCTGGGTTCTTTCCAGCTTCTGGCTATTATAAATAAGGCAGCAATGAACATAGTGGAGCATGTGTCCTTATTACATGTAGGGGCACCTTCTGAGTATAGGCCCAGGAGTGGTATAGCTGAGTCCACAGATAGTACTATGTTTAATTTTTGAGGAATTGCTAAACTGATTTCCAGAGTGGTTTTTCCAGATTGCAAAACCACCAACAATGGAGAAGTGTTCCTCTTTCCCACATCCTCTCCAGGATCTGCTGTCCCCTGAGTTTCTCATCTTAGCCATTCTGACAGGTGTAAGGTGGAATCTCAGTGTTGTTTTGATTTGCATTTCCCTGATAACTAAGGATGCTGAACATTTCTTTAGGTACTTTAGAGCCATTTGAGTTTCCTCAGTTGAGAATTCCCTGTTTAGCTCTGTATCCCATTTTTAAAAATAGGATTATTTGATTCTCTGGAAATTAACTTCTTGAGTTCTTTGTATATATTGGATATTAGCCCTCTATCAGATGTAGGGTTAGTAAAGATCTTTTCCCAATTTGTTGGTTGCCCTTTTGTCCTATTGACTATGTCCTTTGCCTTACAGAAGCTTTGCAGTTTTATGAGGTCCCATTTGTCGATTCTTGTTCTTAGAGCATAAGCCATTGGTGTTCTGTTTAGAAAATTTTCCCCTGTGCCCATGTGTTCAAGGTTCTTCCCCACTTTCTCCTCTATAAGCTTCAGTGTGTCTGATTTTATGTGTAGATCTTTGATCCACTTGGACTTGGGCTTTGTACAAGGAGATAAGAATGGATCGATTTGCATTTTTCTGCATGAAGACCTCCAAGTTGATCCAGCACCACTTATTAAAAAATGCTGTCTTTTTTCCACTGGATGTTTTTAGCTCCTTTGTCAAATATCAAGTGACTATACATGTGTGGGTTCTTTTCTGGGTCTTCAATTCTCTTCCATTGATTTTCCTGCCTGTCTGCATACTAATACCAAACAGTTTTTATCACTATTGCTCTGTAGTAGAGCTTGAGGTCAGGGATAGTGATTCCCCCAGAATATCTTTTGCTGTGGAGAATAGTTTTTGCTATCCTGGGTTTTTTGTTATTCCAGATGAATTTGAGAATTGCTCTTTCTAGATCTATAATGAATTGTCTTGGAATATTGATGGGGACAGCACTGAATCTGTAGATTGCTTTCGGCAAGATGGCCATTTTTGCTATATTGATCCTGCCAATCCATGAACATGGGAGATCTTTCCATCTTCTGAGACTTTCTTCGATTTCTTTCTTCATAGGCTTAAAGTTCTTGTCATATAGACCCTTCACTTGCTTCGTCAGGGTCACAACTAGGTATGAAATATTATTTGGGACTATTGTGAAAGGTGTCATTTCCCTAATTTCTTTCTCATCTTGTTTATCCTTTGAGTAGAGGAAGGCTACTGATTTGCTTTAGTTAATTTTATATCCTGCCACTTTGCTAAAGTTGTTTATCAGCTTAGGAGTTCTCTGGTGGAAGTCTTGGGGTTGCTTAAGTATACTATCATATCATCTTCAAATAGTGATAGTTTGACTTCTTTACAATTTGTATACTTTTGACCTCTTTTTGCTGCCTGACTGCTCTGGCTAGGACTTCAAGTACTATATTGAATAGCTAGGGAGAAAGTGGGCAACCTTGTCTGGTCCCTGATTTTAGTGGAATTGCCTCAAGTCTCTCTCCATTTAGTTTGATGTTGGCTACCAGTTTGCAGTATATTGCTTTCACTATGTTTAGGTATGGGCCTTGGATTCCCAATCTCTCCAAGACTTTAATCATGAAGGGATGCTGAATTTTGTCAAAAGCCTTTTCAGCATCTAATGACATGACCATGTGGTTTTTCCTTTAGTTTGTTTATGTAGTGAATTACATTGACAGATTTCCATATATTGAACCATCCCTGCATCCCTGGGATGAAGTCTACCTGATTGTGGTAAATTGTAGTTCTGATACATTCTTGGATTCGGTTGGCCAAGATTTTGTTCAGTATTTTTGCATCAATGTTCATGAGGGAGATTGGTCTGAAGTTCTCCTTCCTTGTTTGCTCTTTGTTTGGTTTAGGTATAAGTCTGATTGTGGCTTCATAGAATGAGTTGGGTAGTGTTCCTTGACTTTCTATTTCGTGAAAAAGCTTGAAGAGTATCGGTATTAATTCTTCTTTGAAGATCTGATAGAATTCCCATCTGGTCCTGGGCTTTTTTTTTTTTTTTTTTTTGAAGGGAGACTATTAATGACTCTTCTATTTCCTCAGGGCCTATAGGTGGTTTATTTGATCCCATTTTAACATTGGCACCTGGTATGTATCTAGAAAGTTATCTATTTCATCCAGGTTTTCAAACTTTGTTGAGTATAAACTCTTGTAGTAGGATCTGATGATTTTTTGAATTTCCACAGTTTCTGTTGATATGTCTCCCTTTTCATTTCTGATTTTATTAATTTGGATACTATCTCCATGCCCCCTGGTTAGTCTGGCTAATGGTTTATCTATTTTGTTGATTTTTTTTCCAAAGAACCAGTTCCTTGTTTTGTTGATTCTTTGTATAGCTCTTTTTGTTTCTGCTTGGTTGATTTCGGCTCTAAGTTTGATTATTTCCTGCAGTCTACTCCTCTTGGGGGTATTTGCTTCCTTTTGTTCTAGAGCCTTCAAGTGCACTGTCAAGCTTGTTAGTGTAAGCTCTCTCTATTATCTTTTTGGAGGCACATAGAGCTATGAGTTTTCCACTTAGCACTGCTTTCATTGTGTCCCATCAATTTTGGAATGATGTATCTTCATTTTCATTGAATTATAAAAAGTCTTTAATTTCTTCCTTGACCAATGTATCATTGAGAAGAGCATTGTTCAAAGTTCATGTGTATTTGTGTTTTCCATTGCTTTTGTTTGAGCTTAAGACCAGCCTTAGGCTGTGGTGATCTGATAAGATACATGGAATAATTTCAATGTTTCTATATTTGTTGAGGTCAATTATATGGTCAATTTTGGAGAAGGTACCATGAGGTGCTGAGAAGGCATATTATTTTTCTTTAGGGTGGAATGTTTTATAAATATCTGTTAGATCCAGTTGTTCCATAACTTCAGTTAGTTTCACTGTATCTCTGTTTAGTTTCTGGTTCCATGACTTGTCCATTTTTGACAGTGGGGTGTTGAAGTCTCCCACTATTATTGTGTGGGGTACAATGTGTACTTTGTGCTTTAGTAAAGTTTCTTTTATGAATGCGAGTGCCCGTGCGTTTGAGCATAGATGTTCAGAATTGAGTGTTCATCTTGGTAGACTTTTCCTTTGACCAGTATGAAGTGTCCCTCCTTATCTTTTTTGACAACTTTTGGTTGAAAGTCAATTTTATCAGATATAAGAATGGCCACTCCAACTTGTTTCTTGGGACCATTTGCTTGGAAAATTGTTTTCCATCCTTTGACTCATAAATAGTGCCTGTCTTTGTCACTGAGGTGGGTTTCTTGTATGCAGCAAAATGTTGCGTCCTGTTTGCATATCTATGTCTTTTTATAGAGGAATTGAGACCATTGATATTAAGAGATATTAAGGAAAAGTGATTGTTGCTTACTGTTATTTTCTTAGTTAAAGGTGACATTCTGGTTGTGTAGCTGTCTTCTATTGGGTTTGATGAAAGATTACCTTACTGATTTTTCTACAGTGTGGTTCGCTGTCTTGTGTTGGTATTTTCCACCCATTATCCTTTGCAGCGCTGGATTTGTGGAAAGATACTGTGTAAATTTGCTTTTGTCATGGAATGTCTTGTTTTCACCATCTATGGCAATTGAAAGTTTTGCTGGGTATAGTTGTCTGGGTTGACATTTATGTTCTCTTAGGGTCTGTATGATATCTGCCCAGGCTCTTCTGGCTTTCATAGTCTCTGGTGAGAAATCTGGTGTAATTCTGATAGGTTTGCCTTTATATGTTACTTGACCTTTTTCTCTTACTGCTTTTAATATTCTTTCTTTGTTTAGTGAATTTGGTGTTTTGATTATCATGTGATGGGAAGAATTTCTGCTCTGGTCAAAACTGTTTGGAGTTCTATAGGCTTCCTGTATGTTCATGGGCATTTCTTTCTCTAGGATATGGAAGTTTTCTTCTATAATTTTGTTGAAGATATTTATTGGGCCTTTAAGATGTAAATCCTTGCTTTCTTCTATTCCTATAGTCCTTAGGTTTGGTCTTCTCATTGTGTCCTGGAGTTCCTGGATGTTTTGGGTTACAAGCTTTTTGAATTTTGCATTTTCTTTGACTGTTGAGTCAATGATTTCTATGGAATCTTCAGCATATGATATTCTTTTCTTCTATCTCTTGTTTCTGTTATTGACGCTTGCATCTATGACTCCTGAATTCTTTCCAAGGTTTTCTGTTTTCAGAGATGTCTCACTTTGTGATTTCATTGTTGATTCTATTTCCAGGTTTAGATCCTGGATAGTTGTGTTCAGTTCCTTCATTTATTTGTTTGTTTTTTTCCTGAAATTCTTTAAGGAATTTTTGTGTTTCCTCTTTAAGGGCTTCTACCTGTTGATCCATGTTCTCCTGTGTTTCTTTTAGGGATTTTTGTGATTCCTCTTTAAGGGTTTCTACATGTTGACCCATGTTCTCCCATAATTCCCTATGGGATTTTTGTATTGCCTCTTTAAGGGCTTCAACTTGTTGACCCATATTCTCCTGTATTTCTTTAAGAGATTTTTGTGTTTCCTCTTTAAGGGCTTCTACATTTTGATCCATATTCTCTTGTCTTTCTTTAAGGGATTTTTGTGCTTCTACCCGTTGACCCATGTTCTCTTGTATTTCTTTAAGGGAGTTATTTATGTCTTTGAAGTCCTCCATCAGTGATATGAGATGCGATTTCAAATCTAGCTCTTGCTTTTCTAATGTGATGGAGCATGCAGGATTTGCTGTTGTGGGAGAGCTGCGTTCTGATGGTGCCATGTTGCCTTGGTTTCTGTTGGTACTGATCTTGTGTTTGCCTTTGGCCATCTTGTTATCTCTGGTGTTAGCTGGTCTTGATGACACTATCTTCTCTATCCTGCAGGCCCATGTTTCTGTATTCCTGGGATTCTCTTTGTGTCCAATGCCCTGCAAAGAGCTGGTTCTCCAGGAAGTATCAGGCGATGGGGTCTCCCCTGTGGCAGACTTGGCAAGGGTAGAATGCCCTGCTCCTGTAGGTTCTCTAATCCCCTGCTCCTGTCAGTTCTCTAGAGAGTATCAGGAAATGGTGTCCTGTCCGTGCCAGATGTGGTGCAGGTCTCCCACATCTGACCTTGTTAGTCCTATTGATCCATAAGCATGGGAAATTTTCATCTTCTGATACCTTCTTTAATTTCTTCCTTCAAAGACTTGAAACTTTTTATCATCAAGTTTTTCACTTGCTTGGTTATGGTTACCCCAAAATAGTTTACATTATTTGAGACTATTGTAAATGTGTTTCCCTGATTTTTTTCAGTCCATTTGTCATTTATACATAGGAGGGCTACTAATTTTTTTCTTGCATTAATTTTGTATGCAGTGTTTAAGTGTAACACTTCACTTAAAAGTGTTTATCAGCTGTAGGAGTTCTGTGGTGAAAAGTTTTAGTTCACTTATGTATTATTATATCATCTTTAAATAGTACTTTGACTTCTTTTCAATTAGCATCCCCTTGATCTCCTTTAGTGTTTTTTTATTACTCGAAATAAAACTTCAGGTACTATATTGAAGACACAGAGAGAATGAACAACTTTGTCTTGTTCCTGATTTTAGTGGAATTGCTTTGAGTTTCTATTTACTTTGTTGTTGACTATCTGCTTGCTGTATATTGCTGTATATTTGTTATTATGTTGAGGAATGTACCTTGTATCTCTAATCTCTCTAGGACTTTCACATGAAGGAGTGTTGAATTTTGTCAAAGGCATCTAATGAGATGCATTAACGAGATGATTGTGTGGGATTTTTCTTTCAGTTTGTTTATTTGTTGGATTGCATTTTCTGATTTTTGTATGTTAAACTATCCCTGTCTCTCTGGGATGAAGCCTTCTTGATAATGGTGGATTATCCTTTTGATGTGTTCTTGGATTTGTTTTGCAAGCATTTTATGGAGTAATTTTGTATCAATGTTTACGAGGGAAATTGTATGAAATTCTCTTTCCTTCTTGGCTTTTTATATGATTTGGATATCAGGGTAACTGTGGCCTTAGAAAATGAATGTGGCAATGTTCTTTCTGTTTCTGTTTATTGAAATAATTTGAGGAATATTGGCCTTAACTCTTTGAAAGTCTGGTATAATTCTGCACCAAAACCAAACTGTATGGACATTTTTTTTGGGGGGGGATTCTTCATGACTGCTTCTATTTCTTTAGGGATCATAGTGCTATTTAAATTGTTTATCTGATCTTGATTTAACTTTTGTAATTGGTACATATTAAGAAAATTATTCCTTTCTTAGATTTTCCAGTTGAGTAAAGTACTGATTTTAAAGTATGTCCTTGGGCTTCTTCAGATTTCCTTAGTGTCTGTTTTATGTCACCCATTTCATTTCTGCTTTTGTTAATTTGAATAGTTTCTCTCTGCCTGACTAAATAATTTTAGGATTTATCTATCTTGCTCATTTTCTCAAAGAGCTGATTCTTTGTTTGATGCTTTGTATTGTTCTCTGTTTGCTCCTCTTGTTTTTGCGGGGTTATTTTTGTTGTTGTTTGTTTTTTTTGTTTTTGTTTTTGGTTTTTTTGTTCTAGAGCAGCTGTTTTTTACCACTCTAATGATGTGATGATTTACTGCAATTCCTCATGTTGTGGTGATCCCCAACCATAAAATTATTTTCATTGCTACTCCATAATTGTAATTTTGCTTCTGTTATGAAGTGGTAATATAAATATGTGTTTTCCAATGGTCTAAGGCAATCCTTATGAAAGGGTAGTTTTACCTTCCAATGGGCTTGTGACCCACAGGTTCAGAAACACTGCTCTAGTGGTGCAGGGAGGTAGCTTAACCACCCAGGAGTGTGGAGAGGCCTGGCTGCACAGTTAGAACCGCCTCCTCTGCTCAGAGGATCACGCTCAGAATCTTCTGACTGAAGCCCTCTGGTTTCTGTCTCTGGCTTGGGACCATCCTCTGGCACAGTGTGCCATACCTCAGTGGTGCAAGGAGCTAGCGAACCACTCAGGAGTGCAGAGATGCCAGACAGCATGGGTAGGATCATCCCTGCTGCTCAGAGGAAACAGACAGAAACCCTGAGGACACAAGAACCTAGGAGCAGCCTGGGACAGGAATCTTCTGATTTCTGCCCACATCCAGAGCTGATGGCCACAGAGCTACATACCCATATACAACCACAAGAGAACAGGTCTCGCAGGGGTACCTACATACCTGTGCACACAGAGAGAACCGGTCTCCCAGTAGCATAGATTGCATGACAGATAAGCCACAGTCAGAGACAGCAACACCAACTAACACTAGAGATAACCAGATTGCAAAAGGCAAACACGAGAACAATACCAACAGAAACCAAGGCAACATGGCACCATCTGAAACAAGTTCTCCCACAACAGCAAGTCCTGGATACACCAACACACCAAAAAACCAAGATCTGGATTTAAAATCACATCTCATGATGCTGATAGAGGATTTCAAGAAGGATATAAATAACTCCCTTAAAGAAATACAGGAGAACATGAGTCAACAGGTAGAAGCCCTTAAAAAGGAAACACAAAAATTCCTTAAAGAAATACAGGATAACATGGGTCAACAGGTAGAAGCCCATAAGGAGAAAACACAAAAATCCCTTAAAGAAATACAGGAGAACATGGGTCAACAGGCAGAAGCCTTGAAAGAGGAAACATAAAAATACTTTAAAGACTTACTGGGAAACACAAATAAACAAGGGAAGGAACTGAACAAAACCTTCCAGGATCTAAAATCGGAAGTAGAAACAACTAAGAAATCACAAAGGGAGACAACTATGGAGATAGTAAACCTTGGAGAGAAATCAGGAGTCATAGATGCAACCATCAACAACAGAATACAAGAGATAGAAGAAAGAATCTCAGGTGCTGAAAATACCATAGAAAGCATTGACTCACAGTCAAAGAAAATGCAAATGCATAAAGCTGGTAACCCAAAACATCCAGGAAATCCAGGACACAATGAAAAGACAAAACCTAAGGATTATAGGTATAGAAGAGAGCGAAGATTTACAACTTAAAGGGCCAGTAAATATCTTTAACAAAATTACAGAAGAAAACTTCCCTAACCTAGAGAAAGAGATACCAATGAACATACAAGAAGCCTTCAGAAGTCCAAACAGACTGGACCATAACAGAAAGTCCTCCCAGCACATAATAATCAAAACACCAAATTCACTAAACAAAGAAAGAATATTAAAAGCAGTAAGGGGAAAAAGGCAGACCTATCAGCATTACACCAGACTTCTTACCAGAGACCATGAAAGCAAGAAGATCCTGGGCAAATCTCATACAGACCAAGAGAACAGAAATGCCAACCCAGACTACTATACCCAGCAAAACTCAATCACCATAGATTGAGAAACCAAGATATTCCATGATAAAACCAAATTTACACAATATCTTTCCACAAATCCAGCCCTTCAAAGGATAATAGATGGAAAACACCAACACAAGGAGGGAAACTACACCCTAGAAAAAGCAAGATATTAATATTCTTTCAACAAACCGAAAAGAAGATAACAACACAAACATAAAAAGTTCATCAAAAATAACAGGAAGCAACAATCACTATTCCTTAATATCTCTTAAAATCAATGGACTCAATTCCCCAATAAAAAGACATAGACTAACAGACTGGATATGTAGACATGACCCAGCCTTTTTCTGCATACAGGAAATGCACCTCAGTGGTAAAGACAAACACTACCTCAAAGTAAAAGGCTGGAAAACAATTTTCCAAGCAAATGGTCCTAGGAAACAAACTGGAGTAGCCATTCTAGTATCAGACAAAATTGACTTTCAGCCAAAAGTCATCAAAAAACACATGGAAGGACAGTTGATACTCATCAAAGGAAAAATCTACCAAGAATAACTCTCAATTCTGCACATCTATGCTCCAAATGCTAGGGCACCCTCATTCATAAAAGAAACTTTATTAAAGCTCAAAGCACACATTGTACCTCACACAATAATTGTGGGTGACTTCAACACTCCACTCTCCTCAATGGACAGATCAGGGAAACACAAACTAAACAGAGACATAGTGAAACTAACTGGAGGTTCAGACCAAATGGATTTAACAGATATCTATAGAACATTTCATCCTAAATCAAAAGAATATACCTTCTTCTCAGCACCTCATGGTACCATCTCCAAAACTGACCATATAATCAGTCACAAAACAGACCTCAACAGATATAAGAAGATGGAACTAATCCCATGCCTCCTATCAGATCACTATGGAGTAAGGGTGATCTTCAATAGCAACAAAAACAACAAAAGTGCACATACACATGGAAGCTGGACAATGCTCTACTCAATGATTCCTTGGTCAAGGAAGAAATAAGGAAAGAAATCAAAGACTCTTTATAATTTAATGAAAATGAAGGCACAACATAACCAAATTTATGGGACACAATGAAAGCAATACTAAGAGGAAGACTCATAGCTCTGAGTGCCTCCTGAAAGAAGCTGGAGAGAGCATGTACTAGCAGCTTAATAGCACACCTGAAAGCTCTAGAACAGAAAAAAGCTAATACACCCAAGAGAAGTAGAAGGCAGGAAATCATCAAATTCAGGTCTGAAATCAACCAACTAGAAAAAAAAACATACAAAAAAGTCAACACAGCTGGAGCTGGTACTTTGAGAAAAATCAGCAAGATAGATAAACCCTTAGCCAGACTAACCAGAGGGCACAGAGATAGTATGCAAATTAACAAAATCAGAAACAAAAAGGGAGATATAACAACAGAAACTGAGGAAATTAAAAAAAATCATTAGATCCTACTACAAAAGCCTATACCTGAAAAATCTGGATGACATGGACAATTTCCTAGACTGATACCAAATACCAAAGTTAAATCAGGATCAGATAGACCATCTAAATGGTCCCATAACCCCTAAAGAAATAGAAGTGGTCATAGAAAGTCTTCCAAGCAAAAAAAAAAAAAAAAAAAAAAAAAAAGCACCAAACTGGACCAGATGGTTTTAGTGCAGAATTCTATCAGACCTTCAAAGAAGACCTAATACCAATACTCTTCAAACTATTCTGCAAAATAGAAACAAAAGGAACACTACCCAACTTGTTCTATGAAGCTACAATTATGCTGATAACAAAACCACACAATGTTCAAAGAAAGAAAGAGAACTTCAGACCAATTTCCCTTATGAATATCGATGCAAAAATACTCAATAAAATTCTTGCCAACGGATTCCAAGGACACATCAAAACAACCATTCACTACAATCAAGTAGGTTTTATTCCAGGGATGCAGAGATGGTTCAATATATGGACATCCAACAATGTAATCCACTACATAAACAAATTTAAAGAAAAAAAAACACATGGTCATTTCATTAGATGCTGAAAAAGCGTTTGACAAAATTCAGCATCCTTTCATGCTGAAAGTCTTGGAAAGAACAGGAATTCAAGACCCATACCTAAACATAGTAAAAGCATAATATACAGCAAACCAGTAGCCAACATCAAACTAAATGGAGAGAAACTTGAAGCAATCCCAGGAAAATCAGGGACTAGACAACACTGCCCTCTCTCTCCATATTTATTCAATATAGTACTTGAAGTTCTAGTTAGAGCAATTAGACAACAAAAGGAGGTCAAAGAGATACAAATCGGAATGGAAGAAGTCAAAATATCACTGTCTGCAGACGATATGAGCAACCCAAACAACTCCATCAGAGAACTCCTACGGCTGATAAACAACTTCAGCAAAGTGGCCGCATATAAAATTAACTGAAACAAATCAGTAGCCTTCCTATACTCAAAGGATAAACAGGGTGAGAAAGAAATTAGGGAAGTGACACCCTTCACAATAGTCACAAACAATATAAAGTATCTTGGTATGACTCTAACCAAGCAAGTGAAAGATCTGTATGACAAGAATTTCAAATCTCTGAAGAAAGAAATCAAAGAAGACCTCAGAAGATGGAGAGATCATGAACCCATGCTCATGAATTGGCAGGATTAATACAGTAAAAATGACCATCTAGCCAAAAGCAATCTACAGATTCAATGCAATGCCCATCAAAAATCCAACTCAATTCTTCATAGAGTTAGAAAGAGCAGTTTTCAAATTCATCTGGAATAACAAAAAACCCAGGATAGCTAAACCTATTCTCAACAGTAAAAGAACTTCTGGGGGAGTCGGTATCCCAGACCTCAAGCAGTACTACAGAGCAATAGTGTTAAAAACTGCATGGTATTGGTACAGTGACAGGCAGGTAGATGAATGGAATGGAATTGAAGACCCAGACATAAACCCACACACCTCTGGTCTCTTGATATTTGACAAAGGAGCTAAAACCATCCAGTGGAATAAAGATAATGGTGCTGGTTCAACTGTTGGCTCGCATGCAGAAGAATGAAAATCAATCCATTCTTATCTCCTTGTACTAAGCTCAAGTCCGAGTGGATCAAGGACCTCCACATAAAACCAGACACACTGAAACTAATAGAAAAGGAACTGGGGAAGAGCCTTGAACACATGGGCACAGGGGAAATTTTCCTGAACAAAACACCAATAACTTATGCTTGAAGATCAAGAATTGACAAATGGGACCTCATAAAATTACAAAGTTTCTGTAAGGCAAAGGACATTGTCAATAGGACAAAATGGCAACCAAGAAACTGGGAAAAGATCTTTACCAACCCTACATCTGACAGAGGGCTAATATCCAATATATATGAAGAACTCAAGCAGTTAGACTCCGAGAACCAAATAACCACATTAAAAATAGAGTACAGAGCTAAACAAAGAATTTTCACCTGAGGAATATCGAATGGCTGAGACGCACCTAAAGAAATGTTCAACATCCTTAGTCATCAGGGAAATGCAAATCAAAACAACCTTGAGATTTTTGTCTCACACCAGTCAGAATGGCTAAGATCAAATACTCAGGAGACAGCAGGTGCTGGAGAGGGTTTGGAGTAAGAGGTGTATTTCTCCACTGTTGTTGGGGTTGCAATCTGGTACAAACACTCTGGAAATCAGTTTGGCGGTTCCTCAGAAAACTGGGCATAATACTATTGGAGGACTCTGTTATAGCACTTCTGGGCATATACCCAGGGTATTTTCCAGCATGTAATAAGGACATATGTTCCACTCTAGCAGCCCTATTTATAATAGCCAGAAGCTGGAAAGAACCCAGATGTCCCTCAATGGAGGAATGGATACAGAAAATGTGGTATATTTACACAATGGAGCACTACTCAGCTATTAAAAGCCATGAATTCATGAAATTCTTAGGCAAGTGGGTGGAACTGGAAAATATCATCCTGAGTGATGATATTTTCACAAAAAACACACATGGTATACACTCACTGATAAGTGTATATTAGCCTAGAAACTTGGAATACCTAAGACATATTTCACATATCAAATGGTGCCCAAGAAGGAGGAAGAACAAAGTATGGATACTCTGGTCCTTCTTATAAAGGGGAAGAAAATACTCTCAGAAGGAGATACAGAGACAAAAGTGTGGAGGAGAGTCTGAGGGAAAGACCATCCAGAGACTCCCCCCCTTAGGGATCCATCCACATACAGTTACAAAACCAAGACACTATTATCAATGCTCACAAGTGCTTGCTGACCGGAGCAAGATATAGCTGTCACCTGGGATGCTCTCGGTCAGCCATTAAACTGAGCACAGGATCCTCAATGGAGGAGGTAGAGAAAGGACCCAAGGAGTTGAAGGGGTTTGCAGCGCTATAGGAGGAACAACACTATAAGCCACCCAGTACTCCCAGAGCTCCCATCAACCGAAGAATACACATGGAGTTACCCATGGATCTTGATGTATAGACATCAGAGGATGGCCTTGTCGGACATCAAAGGGAAGAGAAGCCCTTGGTTCTGGAAAGGCTCAATGCTGCATTGAATACCAGGATAGGGAAGTGGGAGAGAGTTGATTGGGGCACAGGGGGAAGGCAGATGGTTTATGGAATTTTTGGGGGGTGGAAACCCTTAAAGGGGACAACATTTGAAATGTAAATTTAATAAATTTTATTTTATCTTTTATTTAATAAATAAAACAAAATAAAAATTTCTTTAATGAAAAAATATAGATAGCATAGGTAAGCAACTAGAATTTATGTCATGTACATTTCCACGAATAAACACTGTGAATACCTTCACATTTATCTCGCCAGATTTTTCCTGATGCTGACATGAACATTTCTGTGACACATTCATCCCTCACATCCTATGTCAGCATCTAGTTTTTACTTGACATTTTTCTATGTTAACAGTATCACTTTCACAGGCTTTGTACTATTTTTTTTATAGAAATGTATCATTGCTCAGAAAAGTATACTTATTTGTTATTAGATATTGTTTCACTTGTCTTACTTTGCTACCTTAAATTTCCTGTAAATAAACATTCTCATACTTGCAAGAAAAAAAAGAAAGAAAAAAAAGAAAGAGAGACTGCTCTAGAGCTTTCAGGTGTGCTACTAAGATTCAAGTATAATCTCTCTCTTTTTTTTAATGTAGGCATTTAGTGCTATGAAATTTTCTCTTTTCACAGCTTTCATCATGTACCATAAGTTCAAGTTTGTTGTGCATTCATTTTCATTGAATTCTACAAAGTCTTTGTTTATTTCTGTCTTGATCTGTTTTTTATTTATTAGATAGCCTTTTAGTTTCCATGAGTTTATAAGGTTTCCATTGTTTTTGATGCTTTAATCTGTAGTGGCCTGATAGGACACAGGGAGTTACTTCAGTTTTCTTGCATTTGTTGAGACTTGCTTTGTGACTGACTATATAGTTGATTTTGGAGTAAGTTACAGGAGGTCCAGACAAGAAGTTATATTCTTTTGTGTTTGGGTAAAATATTCTGTAAATATGTTAGGTCCATTTGGTTTATCACATTATCCCAGTATTTATGTTTGGTATTTTGTCTAGATGACCTGTCCATTGGTGAAAGTGGGTACTGAAGTCTCCCACTATGAATGTCTGAGGGTTAATATATAAGTTGTTTCTTTTACAAACGTGGGTGTCCTTGTGTTTGGGGCATAGATGTTAAGAATTGAAATGTCATCTTGGTGGAGTTTTTTCTTTGATGAATATGTCGTGTTCTTCCTTATCTCTTTTGCCTAGTTTTGGTGTGGTTTGTTAGATATTAATGTGGATACACCAGCTTTCTTCTTAGGTACATTTGCTTAGAATACTTTTTTCCAAACCTATACCTTGAGGCAATGTCTATCCTTGATGTTGAGGTGTGTTTCTTGGATCAGCAGGATGGATCCTGTTTTCACATTCATTCTGCAAGTCTGTGTTTTATTGGGGAATTGGAGCCATTTACATTGAGAGATATTAATGTTCAATGATTGTTGATTCCTGTTATTTTATTGTTGTTGTTATTGATGCTGCTGGTGTATGTTTTTCTTTTTTTGATATTGCTGGTATGAAATTATTTTTTTGTTATGAATTTAGTTAACTTCCCTAAATTGGAATTTCCCTTCTAGCACCTTCTGTAGGGTTGGATTTGTAGATAGTTATTGACTTTATTATGAAATATTTTCTCCATCTACGGTGATTTTTCTGAACATGGTAGTTTGGTAGGGCATCTGTAGTCTCTTAGAGTCTGCACCCTATCTGCCCAGGTACTTCTGGTTTTTGAGTTTTCACTGAGAAGTCAGGTAAATATAATTGGTCTGCCTTTATATGTTACTTGATCTTTTCCCCTTGCAGCTATTATTAGTCTTTTGTTGTTTCTTATGTTTAGTGTTTTATTATATGGAGAGGGTATTTTCTTGTCTAGTCTATTTGATGCTCTGTATGGCTTTGTGTATCTTCTTTTGGTTAGGAAAATTTTCTTCTACGATTTTGTTGAAAATATTTTTCTGGACCTTTTAGCTGGGATTCTTCTTCCTCTATTCTTAATCTTAGATTTGGTATTTACATAGTGTCATCTGGATTTAGATTTTTCTGGATGTTTTTTGTCAGGAGATATTTTTAATATTTAACATTTTCTTTTACTGATGTATCTATTTCTTCTATTGAGTCTTCGATGCCTGAAAGTCTGTCTTTCATCTCCTGTATTCTATTGAAGGTTTTCTCTGTAGTCCCCATTCAAATTTCTAAATTTTTTCATATCCAGAATTTCCTCTGTTTGCATTCTTTATTAACTCTACGTCTATGTTAAGTCTTATTTAATTCCTTCAACTGGTTGCTTGTATTGTCTTAGATTTAAGGGGTTTATTTCCTCCATTTTTTTTTGTTTGTTTTTGTCCTGGATTTCATTAAAGGATTTATCCATTTCCTCTTTGAGAACTTCTATTATCTTCATATAGTTGGTTTTAAGGTCCGTTTCTTGTGCTTCAGTTATGCTGGGATATTCAGGGCCAGCTGTGGTAGGACAGCTGGGTTCTATTGAGAACATTTTGCCCTTGTTGTTATTGTGTCTTTATACTGGCATCTAGGAATCTGTGTTTGGGTGATTATATGTCTAGGTGCTAATTTCTGGGCTAGCCTTTATATTGGGTGTTTTATTCCTTGGTTTCAGATTTCTTTCTGGATTTTCAGAGAGTGTACCGCCTATGTGCCACCTGTTTTCCTGGCCTGCTCAGCTGGTGTATTCACAGTGAATGCCTGTGGTATTAGAGGCTGGGTTACTGAGATGAGTTGGGAGAAGATCTGTGTGATCCCTGGGGGATGGGGTCAGAGAGGAAAGAGAGACCTCAGCAGGTTTCCTGCTACAGAGCTGAGAATAAGTCTGAGGGAATTCATCTTAGGAATGTAGGAGAGGTGCAAGTATCCTTGCCCTGAGAGGAGCAGCAGGGCACCCCTGCTGAGGTTGGCATCTGGGAAGAAGCAACAAGTGGACAGAGGGAAGTTAGAAGGGGAAGATCTGTGGAGTCCACAGGAGATGGTGGGGGCAGGGGCAGGGCAGGCTGCCAGGTGAGTTCTGCTAGAGAGCCAGGGACTGGACTGGGGAACTGGGTCTGGGGAAACAGAGCTTCATAGGTGCTGGGAGAAGATGTTGGGATTTGGGGTCAGAGACAAAGGACAGTATGTTACAGCCATAGGAGACAGAGTATTGGCACCCCCCCCCCCCATGTATTCCACATTTCCACATGGCACATTGGAAATAATGTTGAGAGAGGAAGCCTGAGCTAAAGGAGCCCAATCTCCTATTACATAACGGCTGCAGGCAAGGACTATCAGTTTCTCATTGCAAAAATCTGCAACGGAGAACTTTTTGTTTTAGGAGGTCTGGACAGAAACACTTGCTTAATAAACATTTTATTAGTAATGTGAATAAAAACAGGAGAAGACATTTGTAAGGATTTATTATATATGTATACATGTTTTGCTCATACCACATGCCTGTGCTTGATGCTTGAGGAGGTCAGAAGAGGGCACTGGCTCCCCTGGAACTGGAGTTATGGATAGTCATGAGCCACCATGTGGGTGGTAGGAATTGAACCTGGGTTCTCTGTAAGAACAAGTCCTCTTAATTACTGAATCATCCAGCCTCCAGGCGAGGAAAAATTTAAAAGATGTGGGCGAACAAGTTTAAATATTCTACCTCTGATGCTCCGAATGTATAGTTCCAGAATATGAAAAGCACACACATTATGAAAGCAATTGTTTAGGGACTTTTATTGAGGGCCACGTATGCTATGCTGCATGTACTACTATTTTTCCTTCTATTAAAATCCAGATGTGAAGACTTCTATTGACCAGGTCATGAAAAGGGCAGCTTTCTTTTTGTCATTTCTAATGATTTACACCAAACCGAAGTGAACCATTCTGAGAGAACCAACATCTCCAATGTCCTACAAGTAAAAAGATAAAAACAATTAAAACCGTGTTCCAACAGAGTAACATGCCAACCTAACATTCATGACTTTATTATTTTTAAGTATTTCAAAACAGTGAAAGGAAATAAAAATGCATCGTGCTTATTAAACAGACCTGCGTGTGTACCCTACTCAGTGGTTACAATTCTGATAGCTATTTATAAAGTCAATCCAACTAGTGCATGATGGGAGGCATCAAGAGGCAGGGCAGGAGGACAGGACAAGGCTGAGGAGCATCTGCAGACGTCAGCCGCAGACATCATTGTGACTCCACCTCAGTGTGGCTAGAGGCTCCTAGAACACACACTTCTTTTCCTCTTTTATTTCTGGTGTATGTGTGTGGGGTGTGTAGGTGTGCACACGCGGGCGCATGTGCACGTGGAGGTCTGAGGTTGATGGCAGGTGCTTTCTACTCTTCTTGAGGCAGCGTGTCTCGGGTCTCAAGCTTGTCATTTCTGGCCAGTGTAGCAATCCAGCTCGCCTCTCGGTGCCTCCCACGTGCTGACATTACTTGTGAACATCAAGCCTGCCTGGATTTTATGTGCAGTCTAAGGATCTGAACTCAAGTCCCCCAGCTTGCTTTTGCCCTTCCTCTTTTCTTTTCTTCCGTCCATCTTTAATCCCTTGCCTTCTACACCCCTGCACCCAACCCTCATCCCTGTCTTTTTCTTTTTACCTCTAGTGATGCCAAGGTTCTCTTTAAAAGATATTTTTTCCTGAAATTATTATTTTAAAACCCATCTGTTTCTTAAAATCTTTACTTTAGGGAAGTAAATGCTAAAGGCCCATAAAGCTGTGGTTAACCCAATCATACAATTATTTTCATTGTTACTTCATAATTACACTTTTGCTGCTGCTATGAATCGTAATGTAATATCTGGTATGTAGGCTATCTGATATGCACCCCCTGTGAAAGGGCCATTCAACCCTCCAAGGGTCACCACCCACAAGTGGAGAACCATTGCCTTTGGACACTATCTAGTTTACTTTTTATCTTAGGCAGACATATTACGATTAACACAATAAAGTATTTTATATGTGACAATGTAACATTATAAAAAGTAAAGAATATTCATTAAATACAATTTAGAAAATGTAAATATATGGTTAAAATATTTGCTCTTATTATCTTTCCATATGTATTTTAATAAATGAAATTATTTTAAAAAACATAAATACACAGCTATGTCATGTTTGGGATTGAACCCAGGGCCTTGTGCATGCTAGGGAAACACTCTACCATTAAGCCATATCCTCAACTGGCATTTGGATAAATAGTCTCTGATTTTAATGTCTGAGTTTTATTCCATTACATATTATAACTTAACCATTCCTTTTAAATTAATTTTATATGGTTTATGAATTTCTCTTTTTATAAATATCCCTGTGACAGATGTTCTTAGGCATGGACTCTTTTCTTATGTTTACTAGCTCAGGAAACACTTCAAAGTAGTGTTTAGTAGTCTAAGGAGGACTACTGGACTGAGTGTGGGGAAGTGTTAGTCGCTGAGACTGGGGAGTTCTGCGTTGTTTTTCTGGTTATAGGATTTGCAGTCAAAGCAGTGCTGACCTCAACTTTGCTGTGTGCTAATCCTTAACTGAACTAAAGTGCATGTTAATTTTTGTAGTAACTTACAGCAACAAAAGGGTATTCTGACTTCCTCAGCTGATTTCCACATATGATTTCTACATATATCATGCATTATGGTTGCCACCCAGTACTGGCTGGGACCAGGTCACTTTCTCTTTGTGCACCCAGACTTTGCCAACATTAAGATCTGCTTTGCTTCTGCTGGATTTGGGCTACTGTCACTTAATGCTGCTGTCTTCTTGGGCCATTTCTTCCATGTTACTAATGGTGTCTCATGCTTCTGATTTTACAAGCATTAACTTCTGAGAGGAGCAAGGTTGGGGCCTTTGGACTCAAAACCATGTTTTGTTTAACATGGAACCGTGTTATATCTGGGATATTATTATTTAGTCAGAGTTATGTATTCTCTTCCTTGTACCTATGTTAGTTATTTGGGAAACACTATGTAATTTCTGCTCTAACAGTAAGACAGTATGCAAACTAGCCATAGGACCTTAAGAAAGTAAACCTGCCATAGTCCATGCTGGCCTGAAGCACACTCACTGTGTAGCCATGGCTGGTCTGGACCACCTGCCTCTCCTGCCTCTAACTCCCAAGTGCCAGAATTACATACACACTACCACACTTGGCATAAGCCAGAGTGATAGCAAGTAATGCACTTCCAGAGCTAAGAGAACAACTTGGGGGAGTCAGTTCCCTCCTTTTACTATGTAGATCAGAGGGATTGAACTCAGGCTTGGGAGCAAGTATCTTAACCCCCCAAACGCTCTTACCAGCCAAGCTACAATCTGTTGAAAAGTCACTTTATTTTGAGACCTTCCCAGGTTACCTTTAAACTCAAAGCAATTCTCCTGCCTCATTACTCTGAACCTGAGGTCAGCATATTTATGAATAATGGTACATATTCAATCTACCCTCCGACATTGCAAGGCTTGTGAGTAAAAAGGAAACGCTAGATACCAAAAGTCTCCCCACAAAGGACTTTTTGCACTTGGAAATGTTTGCTAAAAAAAGAATAATATTAAACCCAAAGCATATTTTACAACACTGTATGAAATTCATGTTTTTATGATAATTACACTTTTTTAGGAACATAAATACCTTCAATTAAGAGTTGACTTAGGATTTTTTTTGTTATACCATCAGAGTAACACAGCTGTAACACCACCATAGTCTACAAAGCCTAAATATTTTCTATCATGTACTTTATAGAAAATGTTTGCTGCTCTTTGCTCTAAATTCTGAAAAAAGGAAAGAAACAATCTTTTTCCTGCTTTTTATAAGCTTCTTGTCATAGAAACCAACTTCTTGAGGAACTTGTTTGAGGAGGCAAACCACTCAAAATTCCTACATTTTTGAAACAGTATAATCAGTAATACATTATTAATTACATAAACAAATGGACCTCAGTGCATGTGTGGAAACCAAGTTCATCATGTCTATCTGCCATTTTTTAAAAAATATTATTTATTTACATTTCAAATGTTGTCCCCTTCCTGGTCTCCTTTCTGCAAACCTCCCAATCCACCACCCTTCTCCTTTGCCTCTAAGAGGGTGCTACCCCCCTGTCTTACCCCTCTAGGATCCTCCTTTGCTGAGGCATCAAGCCTCCACAGAACCAAGTACCTCCCCTCCCATTGATGCCAGATAAGGCAGTCTTTTGCTACATATGTACTGGAAGCCAGGGACCAGCCCAACCAACTCTTTGGTTGGTGGTTTAGTCCCTGGGAGCTCTGAAGGGTCTGGTTAGTTGATACTGTTGTTCTTCCTAGGGGGTTGCAATCCCCTTCAGCTCCTCAGCCCTTTCTGTAATTCTTTCATTGGAGTCTAAGGATCAGTCTAATGGTTCTATTCCATTGATCTACCTGCCTGTCACTATGTATATACATATATGTATATATATGTATAAAATCAGTTTCTTTGATTTTTTTTTTTTTTTAGAAAACTGAATGCTTCAGATTATTCATGTATATCCACTGAAATATAGGCTGTTTTCCTTTTAAGTAAATTTAAAAATAATGTCAGTATAGGTATTACTATTAAGAATTAGGTTGAGTCAGGTAGAGGTTAGCCCTTGTAATCACAGCATTTGGGAAGATGAGGTAGGAGGATTGGCCTGAGTTTGAGGCTGGTCTGGACTGGCTATACAGTGAGCTCTAATGAGCCTGGGCTATAGAGTGAACTTAAAAAAAAGAAAGAAAAAGAAAAAAGTAGATTGAAGTAATGATGTCCTATATAAGTCGGTTGACATGACCATTTATATTCATATACTATTACTCATATACTATAAGATTTTTTTTTCTTACATGACTTTTTTTTTTGAAATTGATGAACTTAGGATGTCAGAGACAGAATACAGAGAGGGGCTTAGGACCACCTGTCAGAAATGGTATTCTATATGCATTTATTATAAAATTATCTAAAATGCATGGCATTAGATACATTTCCTATGCTAAGTCTTTTTACATCTTTTAAATCATTGCAAGCATTCACTAGTGAGAGAGTGATACTCAAAGATACTCAGACAAAAAAAAGATATAAACAGATATAGATTGCTGTTATATTACTTGGCTCCCAGCCTATTAATTTTCAACTGCTGATGGCTTTAGAGGGAGTTTTACTAAAAATAAGAAGCTAAATAGCCATAGTCTGGTTACTGTAGGGCAATGGACAGCATTTGTAGAGTCAGGCCGGTTGCATACTTTCCTCACAGGCGCTTTACCTGTCTCCTCTGCTCTTCTTTCAGGTCTCCTAAAATGAGATCACAACATGAATACTAATGCTCTGATGATATAATAACAAATAAATATATAGTATAATAATTTATATAATAAATAATAAATTAAAATGTTAGAGAAAGTAATATAATCAGATTTTAATCAATATAAGAGTGTCAATTATGAGGGAATACTTAGCTCTCTGAGATCTTAAGACTCTCAATATCTGCACTCAAGTAAGTAGAGAACTCCCATATTGTTCCTGTCTAAAAATAATTTTTTTTGAGAGTTGGTTTCACTGGATAGCCCCGACTATCCTGGAACTCATTAGGTAGATCAGGCTAGCCTTGAGCTCACAGAGATCTGCCTGCCTCTGCCTCTCTAGTGCTTTGGAGCGTGTTTTCTTACAGCGATGTCTTCACAGCACAGCAGGTACAGTTCTCCTACACACCAGAGCTTGGATTGGTCAGTGACGGTCCATGCAGAGGCTCCTTTGTAAGCACACTGCTGCTTGCAGCTTCCACATCTTATGCTCTCCTCTTGACCTGGGATCAGCATAGACTCCCTTTCCTTCTTAGAAAGTACCCAGCCCCACTAACCTTACTATTGCAGTGTAGAGCGAGTGGACTGAGAGACAGAATGAGCTGGTCACGCTAGAGTCATCTTCATGGGAAGTGGTGCATTATTTACACCATTGATTCTGCATGTTGAAATGCTTCTGCATTTCTAGGTCTGTCCAGCTGGCTGCCAGTGATGGCTATCACTTTGCCACACTCTTTCCTGGAACCACTTTTAGGGAGTCTCTTACATGGTTGCTTTTGTTACATATTTACTATATATATATGCACACATTGCTTCCTGGCTAAATGGGACAAGAGCCAAGCCACTTTCCCAGAGATCCTCAGATCGAGCAAGCTGAGCTTGACATATATGTGTCATGAGAGCTTGCTAGAAACATGTACGAAGGTCCAGTCCAGACCTAGCAAATTAGAATTGACATTTAATGGGCTCCTCAAATGTATTTATTCATACAGTCACCAATGACTGCCTTTGTTTTTACCAGATAATGTATCAGCCACCAACAGTCTCACTCACAAGAAATGCTAAGGTTTCTCATCACTAATTTACAGAAACTCCTGAAATGACCTGTTTTTCATCGTCCTCTGTGGGACGCGAGCTCCATTACCTTCTGCATTCCAGGTAGAGGCCACTGAAGAGTCACTGCAGACGTCCTCCTCCTCCTCCTCCTCCTCCTCCTCCTCCTCCTCCTCCTCCTCCTCCTCAGTCCTTCTCTCAATTACCCGTCTGTCAGGTGGGAGATTATTAAATGGAAAATGGAATTAAGAAAAAAATCAAGGTAGGTATGTCACAGAAAGAGCTTTATATTCTAATGCCTAGTATAGTGAGCATATTAAATATTTTCAAGCTTCTGAATATTTTAAAAATATAAACCTACATTTCCTTGAAATCTTTAAATAATATAATCACATTAATATCATCATGTTAAAAGAAAGTACTTTTCTTTTTGAAATACTATTATTATTTTAGTAAGGTCACCATGTGGTCCTGACTGGCTACAATTCACTCTGTAGACCAGGCTGGGCTTGAACACAGAGACCCACCTGCCTCTGCTGGGATTAAAGGTGTGTGTCCGCCATACCCAGCTAAAGTCTTGTTTTCAGTGGACTATTCTTACAGTTCTAGGAACCAAGGCCAGGAGCCTGTGCTTTCCAGGCAATCTCCGAACACTGGTGCATGTCCCCAGATAGGATTCTTTCATATGTATGACGCACACTGGAGTTCTTCACCTCCGTTACCTTCTCCTGCTCCCTCCTCCCTCTTCCAGCCCCTCCCTCTTTCTAAATAGTCCCCTTCCACTTCGTGGTTTGTTTTCCACACGTGAGAAAAAACATGAAACACTTGCCTTTCCGAGTCTGGTCATTCACTAAAGACTATGATGTGCCAGGTTCTTGAATGATATAATTTTACCCTGTATGGGTAAACCACTTTTACCCAGAAATGTTTTACCCATAAATGTGCTTAAATGTTTATGTCACTTGTACCCCACTAGTCCCCTCTCTAGGGGTCACCTACCATGGTTCTTCCCTACTTCCCTGGTTTCTGCTAACTGCACACATACTCACAGCTGAAGCTCTGAGGCTAGGAACCACCAGGTAAAAGTGCATGTGCTGCTTGTCTCTCTGAGTCTGGGTTATGTCACTCAGTGTGATCTTTCCTAGTTCCATCCCTTAACCTGCAATTTTCATGATTTCATTTTTCTTTACAACCGAATAGTATTCCACTGTGTATCTGTCCCACATTTTCACTATCCGCACGCCAGCTGAAGGACAGGTGGGTTGTCGCCATGCTCTAGCTATTGTGCACAGCACAGTAGTACATCTGGCTGAGCAAGTATCTCTGGAGCAGGATGCCAGGTCCGAGGAGTGTTGGTGCTGCGTCATATGACACATTTATTTTTTGTTTTTGTGGATTCTCCATATTGACTTTCAGAGCGGCTGCCCCAATTTGCATTTCCAAAGGCGGTGGGTGAGAGTTCTGTTCCCCTGACCCATCCACTAGCATTTGTTTTCAGCTGTTTTGTTGATCTTAGACATTCTGAGTGGGAGAAGATGAAATCTCAGTGGTTTAGAGTCACCTTTCCTTAACTGGTAAGGATGAACACTATTTGAGATATTTCCTAGCTATCTGTGTCTTTGAGCACTCTCTGGTTAGATCCATAGGTCACTGCTTGAGTGGGTGGTTTGTTTTTACCCCTGACCTTGGAGTTCTTACTGTATTGAATATTAATCCTCTCTCAGCTGAATGGCCAGGAAGGATTCACTCCCATTCTCAAATGACTGTTCGCTTAGCTGTGAAGATGCCTTTTAGTTTGGTGAGGCCGCACTTATTGTTGGCAGTGACTTATGGACAAATAGAGACCCATTCAGAAAGCCCTTCCCTGCTTCTGGCAGGGCGCTCACTGCCTGTGCTTTCTTCTAGCAAACCCAGGGTTTCAGGCTCCACACTGAAGCCTTTGAGCCTGCTGGAGATAGCTTTGTGTGAGTCACTGATGATAGCTAACTTCACTCTTCTGTACGTGGACATTTAGGTTTCCAGCACCGTTTGTTCCAAGTGCTGCCTTTCTCCAGTGTGTGCCTTTGGGATAGAATATCAGATGTCTGCAGTTACATCCTCAAGTTTGAGTCTTCTGTTTTGTTTCATTGGTCTAAATGTCTGCTGTGGACAGACTGTATGTTTATTACTATGTTGTAATTATCTTGAGATCTGGAATGGTAATTCCTCCTGCATTCTTTTTTTCTCTCAAGACTGCTTTGGCTATCCTGGGTCCTTTGTGGTTCCAAGAAAATTTTAGATTTTTTCCTATTTTTTCAAATTTTCAAAATTTTCAATTTTTTTGAGAATGAGAGAGATTTTGATTGTGTTCACATTGAAACTATAAATAACTTTTGATAGAATGGTCATTTTTACAATATTAATTCTACAAACCCATGATCTCAGGTCTTTCCATCTTTTAGTGTCTTCTTCAGAGATTTAAATTTTTTCATTGTAGTGGTCTTTCACCTACTTGGTTGGGTTTATTCTTACACAATTTATTTTCTTTTGAGGCTATTGTGAATAGGAGTGTGCACAAGATCTCTTTCTCAGTATTTTTGTTGTTGGTGTATAAAAAACTATTGGTTTTTTAAAGTTGAGACTATATGTTGAAATTTTGCTGAAATTGTTGATGTCTTTCTAGATGTTTTCTGGAGGAACTGTGGGGATCTCTTAGGGATAACATCACATCATCTGCAAATAGGAGTAGTTTGACTTCTATTTGTATTTAATTTTCTAATGTTATTGATAGAACTTGTGCTTTAAGTACTGTGTTGAACAACATGGGATACTGGACAGCCCTGTCTTATCTCTGACTTCACTAGGATTGTTTTATGCTTTCCCACTTAGGATAATATTGGCCATGCATTTATCATACATCACAGACAGGCTTTAGTATGTTGGAGTGTGTTCCTTCAAGCCCTATTCTCTTTAGAGTTTTTATCATGAAGGGTTATTGGATTCTGTCAAATGCCTTGTATCCATTAAGTCCATTTGTATTTTTTTTACATTTATTGACCTACTTATCTTGAACCATGCCTGAATCTTTGGGATAAGGCCAACTTAATCATGGTAGATGATTTTTTATATGTACCTGTATATGGTTTAGATTATTAATTAGATTTAATTAAATATGGTATATTTAATTGTGGACATTTGCACCTATATTGTCTTAACTATTATTATTTTTGCCTTGAAAAAACACCATGATATAAATCAACTTGGGGAGGAAGAGGTTTATTTTCATTTCCAAATCACAGTCCATCATCTAAGGAGTCAGGGAAGTAACATGAAGATGGAATGTGATACAGAGGCCCTGGAGGAGTGCTGCTTCTGACTTCTCAGCCCCATTTCTTATAGCACCATGACCATGGAACAAGGGATGGCCTTGCCACAGTAAGCTGGGCTCTCCAAATCGATTGTCAATCAAAACCAAGCTTTGTCCACAGGCCAATCAACTTCTCAACTGAGCTTCTCTCCTTCCAAATGACTCTGGCCTGCATCAACCGACATAAAGACTAGCCTGCCCCTCCCTCTCTCTCTGTCTGTCTGTCTTTCTCTCTCTCATACACACACACACACACACACACACACACACACACACATACACACACACAATGTCATAATGTTCATATAATGTTCATCAGGGGTAATGGCTTTGGTTATGTCTTTACTAGGTTTTTTGTAGTAGATCAATGCTGGCTTCATACATTGACTTTAGAAGAGCTCCTTCTGTTTGAATTTAATAATTTAAGAGGCATTGGGTGCAGCTTTTCTCTAAAAGTCTGGTGAGTTCTCCTGTAAACGTCTACAGGCCTGGACCACTTTAGTCATGTGGCCTCTTATTACTGTTTCAGTCTCCTCATTTGTCTGTTTAGGTCTTTTTAGGTTGTTGACCTCTTTTTGGTTTAACTTTGGTGGTTAGGATGAATCTAGAAATCTTTCCATTTCTTTTGCATTTGCCAACTTAAATGGAGTATAGGTTTTAGAGAATTCCCTTATAATTTCCTGAATTTCTTTGGTGTCTGTTGTAGTGTTTATTTATCTACAATTCTATTAATTTGGGTAGTTTCTCTCTTCTGATTAGTTGAGCCAAGGAGTGCCATTCTTAATTGTTTTCTCAAAGAACCAGCTCTTATATTTGTGGATGATTTGAATTGTTTTCTTTGTTTCTGTTTCATCAATTTCTCCTCTTATTTTTAGTATCTTCAGCTGCTTACTGGGTTTGGATTTGTTTTGTTCTTGTTTTTCTAAATTCTCAAATTGTGTTAAAAAAGATTTATTTGTGCTCTTTCCTATCCTTTAATGAAGGCACATAAGGGTTATCAATTTCCCACATAGGACTTCTCTTAATATATCACAGAGTTTTTGATGTGTTGCATTTAAATTTCTTTTATTTCCAGAATTAAAAAAACGTTCTTGATTTCTTTTCTTACCCATTCAATAATGAGTTGTACAATCTCTATAAGTTTGTATATTTACTAAATATTTGTTTGATATTGGTTTTAAGTTTTACTGCATTATGGTCAAATAGGATACATGAAGTTGTTCTTATTTTCTGTTAACATTTGCTTGTGTCTCAGGATGTGGCCTATTTTAGAGAAGGTTCCATGATCTCCTGAACAGAAGTGATGTTTGGTGGAGTATTCTGTAGATAGCCATTAAATTCTTTTGATGTTTGATGTGAGCTAATTCTGATGTTCTGTTAGGTGTTTTTTCCTAGATGGTCTGTCTGTCAGAGGAAATGGTGTACTGATGCCACTTCCTATCCCTGGGGTGGTGTCAGTCTGCAACTTTGCTGCCAGTTGTTCCCTTTGGTTACAATGGAGTGTTCTTTATCTTTTTTGGGTAGTTTTTGTTAGGAGTTTATTTTGTCAGATATTAGGATAGCAATGCCTGTCTGCTTCTATCTGATTGGAGCATTTTTTGCTTCCATTGACTCTCAGGTGGCATCTATTTTAAAGCTACAGTGAGTTTCTTGTCACCAACAGAAAGATGGAGTTCATTTCTCGATCTATTGTGCTAGTCTGTGCCTTTTGATGGGAGAGTTGAAGCCATTGATCTGTATAATCATTACTGCACAGCGCCTGTTGACTATAGCCACTTGGATGTTGGTTCTGCTGTTTGTATTCCAATAATTATAGCCTGTTTGTTTTCTTTCTAGAGTTCTTGGTTATGCTTATTTTCTCTCTTCAACCTAAAATATTGCTTCCAGTATTGTCTGTAGTGATGGTTTGGTGGAAAGGCATCATAGAAAGTTTTTCTTCATCAGCTAAGACAGACTTGCTGGTACAGTGGTCTAGGTTGGCAGATGACTTGGAGTGCTTTGTTCCTCATTTTTGTGGCTTTCCAGTGAGGAAAGTGCTCTGACGGGTTTTCCTTTATGAGTAACTTGTACTTTCTCTCTCTCTCTCTTTTTTTTTCTTGCAGTTTTCTCTTGCAGTTTTTCTCTTGCAGTTTTCAAGTCTCTCTCTTTACTCTGTATTTTTAGTATTATATGCTTTGGAGAGTTACGTTCTGGTTTTGTCTATTTAGTGTTCTGTGTGCTTCTTTTATCTGTAGCCTTAGTTGACAGAAGTTTTATTTTATTATTTTATTGAAGATCTTGCCCATGTGTTTGACCTGGGATTATTCCAATAATTCATCTTTTCATGTTGTCCCCACATTCCTGCATATTGTTTTCGTGCCTTTAAATTTTTCATATTCTTTGCATGTGTGGTCTAATCCTCTACTTTATCTTCAGATCCTGATACTGTCTTCTATTTGATTCAGTCTACTTGTAAGGCTTCCCCTGAGCATCCAGAAATTGTAACACTGGGTTTTTCAATTCCATCTTAACTTCTTTTCCTTGGTAAGTTTATATCTCTTTATTGAATCTGGCTTTAAAACTTTGGCTTTTCTTGCTCATTAAATAATTAAAATTCAGCTGTAGATCTCTTCACTCAGGCATCTACTATTCATTTTAAGTTAATGGAATCATTTGATTGCATCTCCTTTAAATTTCTTAAATTCTTTGATTGTTTTTGGAGGTCTGTTCTGGGTACTTCTCACAGGACAAAGCTTATATAGGGTTGGTGGATCTTGGGCATCAGAGGAAACTTACTGTTTTGATGTTTGTGGCTTTATGTTGGTGCCCAGTCATGTGGACTGCTTTTCTAGTTATGTGTTCAATATAAGAATTTAGGTGACTTCAGACTAGACCAAGGTGGGGGAAATCTGGTCTGGGATCAGTTCCTAAAGACATGGGAATGGGCTCTGCAGAGGTGCTTCAGCTTCCTTAGAACTCGGGCAGGTGTGTGTGTGTGTGTGTGTGTGTGTGTCCTGGGTCCCTGCCATGTGTGGTGGATGTGGGGTCTGTGATAGGGAGGGGTTGGCAGAGAGGGGAAGGACGTGGAACTCGGGATGATCCAGGTTTGCATATGTGTGTGTGGGGTGTGGTGAGCGGCATGGCAGGACTAGGTGGAGCCTATGGAGTGCACAGTGGAGGAGGGAGAGGAGGGCACAAGTAGCCTATCTGGGTCCCCACCCAGTGTGGTGGCCTGAGGGCTCCCTGGAAGAGAGCAGGTCTGTGTGTGAACTTGAGTTTTGACTATGACTTGTCGTATAAGGTCAATGTAAAAGTTGCTAATTTTGGAACTATTTTTTTTTTTTTTTTTTTTTTTTAGATCTGGGACTGTTTTAGAGTGTGGATTTTTGAGTTAGTACTATTTCACCTTTACTGCTAAGCTGTTCTTTCTGACTTTCGCCTGTGGAGTTATCAGAGACTGTTCTATTGCGTCCCATTTCCATACCCTTTTTCATTTTGGTAATGGCAACTCCAACAGATGTTAGGATAAATTTCTTTGCCTTATATTTTCTGAAAGAGATTGTATATAACTACCATTTTGTTTTGTTTGCTCTAAATGCTAGGCAGAATCCACTAACAATATTATCTGTGTTAGAACATATCTTTTACAAAAGTTTTAATTTGTTGTTAGTTTTATTTTGTTTCTAGACATATACTTACTTTACAGCTTAAGCTGGTAGTCCTCCTGCCTCAACCCCCTGAGTGCTGGGATTTCTGAGAAGCCTTAGTCACCTAGTTTGATGCAAGCTCTTGTCACCAGTATTTCCTTACTTATATTTGCCTCAAGTTCAATTTCCTTTTCTTTTTTGTGTTTCCTCATCGCGGAAACTCAGTTTGTTGACAAAGACATTACTTTTTTCATGTGTTCATTTAATGGATTTTTTTTTAGGATGTAGTATTTTTAAGGTACATTGCTTGTAAAGTATGCCTCTGACATAGATTATATAGAAGTGCAGTTTTAATTCTGTAAGTATTTGGGGGATTTTCTCCATTTCTATTTTATATCCCCATTTTAATTCCATTACAACCAGGGAACATAATATTTTTTTCACTTTGTCATTGACCTTGGATGTGATTTATCTTATTGAATGTTTATGTGAATTTAAAAGCAATTCTGTTGGTGGATGGAACAACTTTTTCTTGTGTAAACTCATACATATATTTAAATACTCATAAATATTTAAAAATAGAAATATTTAAATTATAGTCTTTTCTATAAATCCACCTGCCACTATCCACATTTTTAGAATTCTCATATAACTGTTCTAATGTAGCCTGTCTGGAATTTTCACATATGTCCAAAGAGAGCCAGCACAGAGTGTGCTTCCTCTATTTCAACTGGAGCCACAAGGTTATGACCAAGATTTTAAGTGGTCATATAGTATCTAGTATTTGGTTATATCATAGTTTATTCTGTGATTCCCCAAAGAGAGACTTCAGTTGTTTACTTTTATGGTAACAATGTGATGGAAATTTCAATTTAGATATTATATAAATAAAATTTAAAGTTACCACACTGTTAGGATTTTGATAATGTCAGTAAACTACCTTTTCAAACTGTTACAACAGGGAACCAGACAAAGCTGTCCACTCTCTCCTTATCTATTCAATATGGTACTCAAAGTCCTACCCAGAGAAATTAGACAACAAAAAGATGTCAAGGGGATACAAATTGGAAAGGAAGAAGTCAAAGAATCACTATTTGCAAATGATATGAAAGTATACTTAAGTGACCCCAAAAATTACACCAGAGAACTCCCAAAGCTGATAAACAACTTTAGCAAAGTGTCTGGACATAAAATTAACTCAAACAAATCAGTAGCCTTCCTCTACTCAAAGAATAAACAAGCTGAGAAAGAAATTAGAAAAATGGCACCCTTCATAATAGTCACAAATAATATTACATAATTGGTGTGACTCTAACCAAGCAAATGAAAGATCTGTATGACAAGAACTTCAAGCCTCTAAAGAAAGAAATCATAGAAGATCTCAGAAGATAGAAAGATCTGCCATGCTCATAGATTGGAAGGATTAATATAGTAAAACTGGCCATCTTTCCAAAAGCATTTTACAGATTCAATGAAATTTTCATCAAATTCCAAATCAATTCTTCATAGAGCTAGAAAGAACAATCTGAAAATTGATTTGGAATAACAAAAAACCCAGGAAAGCAAAACCAATTCTCCAAAACAGAAGATCTCCTGGGGGAATCACCATCCCTGACCTCAAGCTCTACTACAGAGCAATAGTGATAAAAACTGTATAGTATTGGTACAGAGACAGGCAGGAAGATCAATGGAATAGAATTGAAGACCCAGATATAAACCTACATACCTACAGTCACTTGATATTTGACAAAGAAGCTAAAAACATCCAGTGGAAAAAAGAGCATTTTTAACCATTGATGCTGGATCAACGGGAGGTCAGCATGCAGAAAAATGCAAAACAATCCATTCTTACCTCCTTGTACAAAGCTCAAGTCCAAGTGGATCAAGGACCTCCATATAAAACCAGATACATTGCAACTTATAGAGGAGAAAGTGGGGAAGAACCTTGAACACATGGGCACAGGGGAAATTTTCCTGAACAGAACACCAATGGCTTATGCTCTAAGAACAAGAATTGACAAATAGGACCTCATAAAACTGAAAAGCTTTTGTAAGGCAAAGGACACTGTCAATAGGACAAAATGGCAACCAATAGATTGAGAAAAGATCTTTACAAGGCCTACATCCAATAGAGGGCTAATATCCAATGTATACAAAGAACTCAAGAAGTTAGACTCCAGAGTGTCAAATAACCCTATTAAAAATGGGGTAAAGAGCTAAACAGGGAATTCTCAACTGAGGAAAATCCAATGGCTCTTAAGCACCTAAAGAAATGTCCAGCATCCTTAGTTATCAGGGAAATGCAAATCAAAACAACCCTGAGATTCCACCTCACACCAGTCAGAATGGCTAACATGAAAAACTCAGGTGACAGCAAATGCTGAGAGAATGTGGATAAAGAGGAACACTTCTCCATTGCTGGTGGGATTGCAAGCTGGTAAAACCTCTCTGTAAATCAGTTTGGTGGTTCTTCAGAAAATTGGACATAGTACTACCCAAGGACCCTGCTATACCATCTCCTGGGCATATACCCAAAAGATGCTCCAACATTTAATAAGGACACACACTCCACTATGTTTATAGCAGCCTTATTTCTAATAGCTGGAAGCTGGAAAGATACCCAGATGTCCTTCAACAGAGGAATGGATACAGAAATTGTGGTACATTTACATAATGGAGTACTACTCAGCTATTAAAAACAGTGAATTCATGACATTCTTAGGCAAATGGATGGAACTAGAAAGTGTTATCCTGAGTGAGGTAACCTAATCACAAAAGAACCCACATGGTATGCACTCACTGATAAGTGGATATTATCCCAAAAGCTCAAAATAAACAAGTTACAATTCAGAGACCATAGGAAACTCAAGAAGAAGGGAGACCAAAGTGGGGGTTATTTGGATCCTCTGAGAAAGGAAACAAAACACTCACAGGAACATCTATGGAGACAAAGTGTGGAGCAGAGACTGAAGGAAAGGCCACCCAGAGACTGTCCTACCTGGGGATTCATCCTATAAGCAGTCACCAAACACCGAAACTACTATGGATGACAAGAAATGTGTACCAAAAGGAGCCTGTTATGGTTGTCTTTTGGAGGGGCCTTGCCAGAGCCTTACAGATAGAGAGGTGGATATTAGCAGCCAACCATTGGACTGAGCGAGGGGTTCCCAATGGAGGAGTTGGAGGGAAGACTAGAAGAGCTTGGGGCGAGGGTTGCAGCCCCGTGGGAAGAACAATGATGTTGGCCAACCAGATACCCCAGGACTCCCAGGGACTGTCTTCAACCAAGGGGTTCACATGGGTCCAGCCAAAAGAATGGCAGAGGAATGCCTTGTCGGGTATCAGGGAGAGGTCCTTGGTCCTGTGAAGGCTCAATAGATGCCCGAGGGTGAGGAAATGGGGGAGGGATGGGGGGTGGTTGTGGAAGTGGGATGGGTGGAGGAGCATATTCTTAGAGGCAGGGATTGGGAGTTTTTGTGGAGGAGGAAAATTGGGAAAGGGGTATAACATGTGAAATGTAAATGAAGAATATATTAAAAAAAAAAAACCTGTTACAACACCGGTTTTCAAAAACTGGCCACTAGAACTGCAACACAGAATTGAAATCCTCCATGTGTACTTCCCCCACTATTGGAAGTTGTTATACTCACTGACTACCCTTAAAGCTGATCAATCCAAAGAAACCACCAAGCATTGATTCCAACTTTCAGGATAACTGAACAGTCTGATGAGGAAACTTTTTGTTTATACAATTTTAGCTTACAAATATAAGAGGAACAGCAATTAGAACATTACCACTTCACAATCTCTAATAAAATAATACTTAAGAAAAAATGACCAATGATTTCAAAACGAAGTTAAAAGAAGTTGATAAGGAACTTTATATGAATAAATGCATGTGTCAGTGTGAGTTCCAAACACAAAACACTACCTGCTATGAACATTTGTGCATAGTATTTTCTCCTTGCCTCATGTGCAATTTGTCTGACAAGAAACATACAAGGCATATTAAAAGCTGCAAGGGGAAAAGGCCAAGTAACATAAAAGCAGACCTATCAGAATTACACCTACATTCTTAATAGAGACTCTAAAAGTCAGAATGTCCTGGACAGATGTCTTGCAGACAATAATAGACAGATGTCAGCCTGAACAATTATATCCAGCAAAACTTTCAATCACAATAGATGGAAAAAACCAAGATAGTCTATGACAAAACCAAATTTAAACAATATCTTTCTACCAATCCAGCCCTACAGAGGATACTAGAAGAAAAACTCCAACAAAAGGTTAACTACACCCAAGAAAACACAAGAAATTAATCATTTCACAACGAGCCCAAAAGAAAAGAACCACACAAACATAATACCACCTCTAACAACAAAAGTAACAGGAACCTACAGTCATTGGTCTTTAATATCTCTCAATATCAATTGACTCAATTCACCATTAAAAAGACACAGGCTAACAAACTGTATACATAAACAGGATCCAGCCTTTTGCTGTATACAGGAAACATGCTTCAGTGAAAAAGGCAGACACTACCTCAGACTACAAGGCTGAAAAAAGTTTTCCAAGCAAATAGTTCCAAGAAACAAGGTGGAGTAGCCATTCTAATATCTAATAAAATAGACTTTCAAACAAAAGTTGTTGAAAGTGATGAGGAAGGACACTTCATATTCATCAAAGGAAAAATCCACCAAGATTTTGGAGCACAACTCTCTGTGCTCCAAATGCAAGGCATCCACATTCATAAAAGAAACTTTACTAGAGCTCAAACACACATTGCAACTCACACAATAAATAACACTGGGAGACTTCAACACCTCACTCTCACCAATGGGCAGGTCATGAAAACAGAAACTAAACAGAGACACTGTAAAACTAACAGAAGTTATGAACCAAATGGATTTAACAGATATCTACAGAACATTTCACCCTAAAACAAAATAATATACCTTTTTATCAGCACCTCATGGTACCTTCTCCCAAACTGACCATGTAATTGAACACAAACAAGCCTGAATAGACACAAGATTGAAATAATCTTATGCATTCTATCAGATCATCAGGGACTAAAGCTGGTCTTCAATAACAACTAAAACAATAGAAAGCCCACATATTCATGGAAACTGAGTAAGTCTCTACTCAATGATAACGTGGTCAGAGAAGAAATAAAGAAAGAAATTAAAGACATTGGGATACAAATTGGAAAGGAAGAAGTCAAGGTATCACAATTCTGGGATGATATGATAGTATATATAAATGACCTCCAAATTTCTACCAGAGAACTCCTACAGCTGACAAACACCTGTAGCAAAGTGGCTGAATACAAAGTTAACTCAAAGAAATTAGTGGCCCTCTTTCATACAAATGATAAATAGGCCAAGAGAGAAAGTAGGGAAACAACACCCTTCACAATAATCACAAATAATATCTTGGTGTAACTCTAACCAAGCAAGTGAAAACCTATGACAAGAACATCAAGTCCCTGAAGAAAGAAATTTAGGAAGATATCAGAACATGGAAAGATCTCCCATGAATTTGTAGGATTAACATAGTGAAAATGGCCATCTTATCAAAAGCAATCTACAGATTCAATACAATTCCCATCAAAATTCCAACACAATTATTTAGCGATCTTGAATAAGCAATTCTTAACCTAATATGGAAAATCAAGAAACACGGGATAGCTAAAACATTCCTGAACATTAAAAGAACTTCTCGAGTAATCACCATCCCTGATCTTAAGCTCTACTACATAGCAACAGTAATAAAAACTTCATGGTACTGGCATACATACAGACAGGTTGGAACCAGACTGAAGACACAAATAATCCCACACACCTATGGATATTTGAATTTTGACACAGAAACCTAAGCCATACAATTGAAAAAGGAAAGCATCTTCAACAAATGGTGCTAGTCTAACGGGATGTCTACATATAGAAGAATGCAAACAGATCCCTATTTATCACACTGCACAAAGCTCAAGTCTAAGTGGATCAAGGACCTCCACATAAAATTGGTTACACTAAATCTGTTAGAAGAGAAAGTGGGAAATAGCCTTGAATGCATTGGTATAGGAGAAAATTTTCTGAACAGAACAGAACACCAATGGCTCAGGCTCTAAGATCAACAATTGATAAATGGGACCTCTTGAAACTTAAAAGCTTCTGTAAGGCAAAGGATACCATCAATAGGACAAAACATCAGCCTACAGAGATCTTCATCAACCCTACATCTGACAGAGGACTAATATCCAAAATGTATAAAGAACTAAATTAAAAAATGGTATGCAGAGCTACAGAATTCTCAACAAAGGAATCTTGAATGTCTGAGAAGCACTTAAAGAAATGTTCAGTCTCTTTCTGCCATCTAGGCACCGGTGGAGGTCTGCTGGGACAGGGCATCTAAAAGCAAGTATGTCTGGAAGGCTGTGGTGCAAGGCCATTTTTGCTGGCTGCATCTGAGGTCTCTGGAACCAAAGAGAGCAAATGACTCTCCTTAAAAATGAAGGCGTTTATGCCCGAGATGAAACTAAGTTCTACCTAGACAAGAAATGTGCTTATGTGCATAAAGCAAAAAACAATACAGTGACTCCTGGAGGCAAACCAAGCAAAACCAGAGTGATCTGGGGAAAAGTAACTCGGGTGCATGGAAACAGTGGCATGGTTCGTGCCAAATTCCAAAGCAACCTTCCTGCAAAGGCCATTGGACCCAGAATCCATGTGATGCTGTACCCATCCTGGATTTAAACTAATGGAGAGTAAATAAAGTAGATTTGTACTCTTGTAAAAAAAAAATAGAAATGTTCAATATCCTTCAGTCATCAGAGAAATGCAAATCAAAATGACCCTGAAATTTAATCTTACACCCATCAGCATAGGTAAGATCCAAAACTCAAGTGACAGCAGATGCTGGTGAGGATATGTAGAAATGGGAGCACTCCTCCATTGCTGATGGGATTGCAAACTGGTACAACCACTCTGGAAATCAATCTTGTGGTTCCTCAGAAAATTGGAAATAGCTCTACCTGAAGTCCAGCTATATCACTACTGTGCATATACCCAAAAGACGCTCCACCATACCACAAGGACACATGCTCCATTATGTTCATAGCAACCTTATTTGTAATGGGCAGAAACGGAAAACCCAGATGTTCTTCAACTGAAGATTGGTAGAGAAAATGCGTTTTATTTACACAATGGAATACTATTCAGCTATTAAAAACCAGGAATCATGAATTTTGCAGGCAAATGGATAGAACTAGAAAATATCCTGAGTGAGGTAATCCACACCCAAAAGAACATGCATGATATATACTCACTGATAAGTGGATATTAGCCATTTAGTACAGGATACCCACAATATACTCACATATCCAAAGAAGCTAAACAAGAAGGAAGGCACAAGTAAGGATGAAATAGTCATAGGAGGTAGACTATGGGTGAGCATGGGAGGGAACTGGGTGAGAACTGGGTGGAAGAAGGGATGAGAAGGGACATGGGGCTGTTTTAGGATCAGGTGTGGGGAGAGACAGGAGAGATGGCCATGGGAATGAATGGAAATATGCAACTGTCAGGGTGGCTGGGATGGGAGGATCTTGAGGAAGTGCCAGAGACCTGGGATGGGGGAGGTTCCCAGAAGTCAATGCAGGTGACCTTAGCTGTGATGAATACCCAAGAGACCACCTCCTGTAGCCAGGCAGGACCCCTAGTAGAGGGATAAGGACGCCAACCTACTCATAAAACTTTTGACCCAAAATTTGTCCTGTCTACAAAAACTATAAGGAGAAAGGAGCAGAAACTAAGGGAATGGCCAACCAATAACCGGCCCAACTTTAGACCCATTCCATGGGCAAGCACCAATCCCTGACACTATTAATGATACTCTGTTATGTTTGCAGACAGGAGCCTAGCATGGCTGTCCTCTGAGAGGATCCACCCAGCAGCTGACTCAGAGATGCAGAGATCCACAGCCAAACACTGGACAGAGCTCAGGGACTGTTATGGAAGAGTTGGTGGAAGGATTGAAGGCCCTGAAGGGGAGGAACTCCACAGGAAGGTCAACAAAGCCAACTAACCTGGACCTTTGGGGCTATCAGAGACTGAGCCATCAACCAAGAATATAGCCAGTCTGGACTAAGTAAGGCACCTGGCACATATGTAGCAGATGTGCAGCTCATGTCCATATGGGTCCCCCAACAAGTAAACCTGGGCTTGCCCCTAAAGCTGTTGCTGGTTTGCAGAACCCATTCCCCAACCTGGCTCTCTAGTCAGGTATCAGTGGGAGAGGACATACCTAGTCCTGCAGAGAGAGACTTGATTCCACAGGGTTGGGGGACGTGGGGGGTGGCACCCGCTCAGAAGAGAAGGGGATGAGGGATGGGGAGGGACTATGTGAAGGGGGGACTAGAAATGGAGGTAGTGATTGGGATGCAAAATGAATTAATAAATTAATGGAAATGTGCACGTGCGCATGTGTGCTCGTGACATACACACACACACACATACACACACACACACACACACACACACATATGATCAATAGGTAACAGGTAAAGCCTGTAAAGAAGAGTATTCCGTGACAGTGATAAGCTACATCTGGCTCCATATGTACAATATAAACACATAAAATGCACATGTTAATACATATGTGTGCCATTTCAATCCTCTTGTTCAGTTGTTAGGTGTACATGAAAAAAAACCCACACACTCTTCTTTAGTTTAGACTTTTATGTATGAATATGAACAAAACTCTTTCTTTAGTTGTTTTCAACTTTCTGTAATCTCTCCAGATGTCTAACTTCTTAAGCTGCAATGGAAATAAAGAAGCTAATTTGTCGGTGCTTCCTGAGAGATATTAAAGTAAATTTCCTTTCATAATGAATGTTAGTGGGTCAAAATAAGATTAAGAAAATGTACCAGATTAGTCTGGGAAGAAAAACAAAAATATTCTTATTTTTGTTCTCCAACTTCCACTATCTTTCTTACGTTGGTTTTTTTTTAAAAACGTTGATTACATTCATTCTTTGTGTGTGCTTGAGCAGCACGCCCAGGGACAGATGGGGAGCCAGAGATAACTCTGTGGAGTCAGTTCTCTCTGCCCAGCTCGTGGGTCTGAGGAACTGAACTCTAATTGTCATTCAATGGTAAGAGTCCTCACCCTCCCTGCCATCTCCCTGGCCTGGATCTCCAGTTACCCCCTGCCTCTGCCTCCCAGGTCCTGGGTGTATGGTACCTATCACCCCACTGGGATTCTCACAGTAATCTGTTCAGCTTTAAAAACTCACTCTTAGACCTACTCAAATCTGTAAATATCTTTTGGTTGCAATGAATTGGTGACATACTTTCAGTTTTTCTTTTTAAAGAGGGCTTATGATTGACTATATTTTTTGGAAACATGTTTAAAATTGGCTAGCTTTAGTCATAAACCAAACTTAGAAAAAGATATCTGTAGAGAATTTCTAGTTTATAGGTGCTACCTATAAAGTACCTAGTGGGCAGACTGTGAACATAGCTATGTCTGTCTAATATATTTACAAGCTCAGTTACAGGAAATGTTGACTATATTCTATATTTATTTTGATTTAAGATGCAAAAATGGACTTTGTAGACATATACCATATGCTCTCCTTCCATGCCAAGTTAGCAGGAATTAAGACTGACACGAATAAGCAAGGTCACCTTAGGCTGAGCCAAATTAGACAACAGAATAATTGTCAGGCTTTTCTGTTGGCAGGGATGTTTTGTTTTGAGCCAATCTTCATGAATTATAGGCTGTAACTTTTTTCCTGCTAAGTCCATTGGCAGGCATTCTATTGACAATTTCTTTGTTTTGTAAACACTGAAATTTTCCCTCAGTTATATTGTTTCCAGGCACACAGCAGATCCTGAACAAATGGGTATTTTGTTGTTGTTGTTCCAAATGTAAGGAAACTCACATAGATGAGTCAATAAAAGTCACTAAGGCCAGCCTGGGCGCATTTGCTGAGACAACCGGCAGAGCTGGCTTGATTAACCGAGGTGGCACCACAGCTAAGGGGATTATTTCCAGGTAGTTCCCGTATCATTACATACTGCCCCTCTCACCTGCCCCCTGAACGTTACTCTTCTGAACTGTCCCTTGAGTCATATACCTATGTTTTAGTGGCCAAGTCACAATTATGGAAAACCAATAATTTGGATGATGACATGCAATCATTATTCTGATCTCAGCCAGATCAGAAAAATAACTATTTGGATACTATTATTAAAAGTATAAAGTCTCAGGGTTCCAGAGATGGCTCTACAGTTAGGAGAACTGGCTGCTAGTCCACGGAACTTGGGTTTGATTCCTAGCACCCACGTGGCAGCTGACCCTCTAAAACTGTCTATAACTCCAGTCTCAGGAATCCAATAATATCTTCTGACTTCTGCAGGCACTGCACAGTAGTTCACAGACATACATACAGGCAAAACATCTGTACAAATAAAACAAAAAGTAGCTGGTTGGCATGCATCTTTAATCCTAGAGGCTAGTGTGTCTATGTGAGTTTGAGCCCAAGCTTGGCCTACAAAGTGAATTCAGGGGCATCCAGGGTTATATAAGGAGATCTTGTCTCAAAAAAGAAAAAGTATAAAAGTCTCATAAAAGTGCTGCCAATTCACATAATGGCTAATTTTTTTTTTCTTTTTAAAAGAAACTGCTTTCATTTGGAAGCTTCTCGCTCTGTTGTATGGCTGAGGCTTACTTGACAGCGTCCTAGAGACAGCCTGCTGTGCGGCTAGTTTTAATTGTCAAATTGGCACACCTGGAATCCCCTAGGGACTGTCTCAAATGAGGACTTTACAGATGAGGCTGCCCTGGGGCATATCTGTGGGGAACTGTCTTGATCACATTGATTGATGTGGGTGATACCATTCCCAGGGTTTAAGTCCAGACCTTTGTGAACAGAGGTTACAAGCTGGTCAGTGTGCAGCCGTGCACTCTCTCTGCCTTTGATTGGATGAGTGGGTATTTCATGTTCTTGCCCTGACTTTTCCACAATGATGGACTGCGATCAGGAACTATAAACCAAAGAAACTCACCCTTCATTCCTCCCTCCCTCCCTCCCTCCCTTCCTCCCTCCCTCCCTCCCTGTTCCCTCCCTCCCTCTCTCCCTTCCTTCCTTTCAACTTTTTATTAATCTTTGTGGGTGTCACATCATGCACCCCAGGTCTGTTCATCTCTACCTGCCTTTTGCCCTTGCAACTTCCTCAACAAAACCAAAACAAATCAAAACAAAATCAGACAAAGCACAGACAACATTATGTCACGGAAACTGTTGTGTGTCACAGTGTGTCCCACAGCATGTCCTTTTTTCCACACATCTTTGCAAATATTCATTACAATAACTCACTAGTTTGGTTTGAGGCCTCTGGATTGTTATAGCACCAATACTAGGTCTTCACCAGGACCTTTCTCAGGTATCCTGTTGTTGCCTATGCCACGGAGATCCTGCAGCTCTGGACCTGCAGAACCAGCCCTTTTGCAAGCTCTAGCAGCTCATAGTTGAGGTAGACGTCAGGGGGTGGGGGTGGAGCTTTCCAGAGTGCTACAGCCAGTGAGTGGTAGAGGCAGCTCTGCATAGCCCTGGGACAGCAATGTGCCCCAGGCGGCAGCCCAGCCCAGGGCTGTCTGTGTGGCCTTGGATGGTAACATGAACCATGGACAGAGACCCCTGCTGCTGGATGGCCATGGACCCAGACATGGCCCTCAGCAGCAGCATGGGCTGGGTTTTCACTATGGCCTCACTGCTGCACAGGCTGCTGTTCCTCTCTAGCCTCAAGTCTTTTCTGTTTCTTTTGAGAGAATGATTTCTTTTTGTCATTGAGTCTGTCTATGTGATGTAGTACGTTTATTGACGTATATGTTGAATCGGAATACTGGAATGAAGCTAATTTGTGGTGAATGAGCTGAAATTATTTACTGTGTGTGAACATGCCACACTGTGCATGAGGAGGTCAGAGGACAACTTGTGGCAGCTGGTTCTCTTCTTCCCCCAGGTGAGCCCTATGAGCCAAGTTTTGCAGCAGCCTTCACCGAAAGCGCCTTCACCTAATGAGCCAGTCCGTGCAGTGCTGGGGAGTAACCCTGTGTTTTCATGCATGATGAACAGACTCAACCAACCAAGCTGCATCTCCAGCTCTGGTATATACATCCTTTGGAAAAACTCTGTACATGTACAAGAGTTTTACATGCGTGACTTAGCTTGTAGCTTTTTACTGGGGAAATCTATACCAGTAATATTCAAAGTGTCGGCACAGCAGGAAAATATATAGGGTAATACAAAAAGACCAGCCTTTGCCTTCTAGTTCCTTAAGGAAGTAAGAGGACACTGGCAGCACTATGTTCGTGTGTTAGCTATTCTCTGTGGAAGGGAGAGTGCAAGCTAAGACTGGTGATTAATGCTGCATTGAGAGAGGCAACGACAGAGAGGCAGAGAGCGAGGGAGGGTAGCTATGGATGACACAGAATGGAATGGCAGGACACGGAATGCATTCAGATAACCTAAAGCCTGTCCAGCTCTTAGCAGGTTGACATTCAGAGATCCCACACACCAGGTCAGAGATGTTCTCCAGGAAAGTCGATCAAATGGAAATTTACAAAGGAAACCATAGAGAAAGAAAAGGAAGGGGGTGGGGCTCAACGACAGCAGGACAGATCTGACCTGAAATACTGACACTGGGTTTCAAATGAAGGAAGAGAGAACATGGAGAGAGCTGGAGGCATGCGTGGGCCTTGCGCTTCCAGAGCTGACACCCAGTTTCTTCTCTAGCTCCTGGGTGCTAGGGGAACCCTGGAGGCCCTCTGCAAGGCTGGGGCACAGAAGCTGGCCCTGACAGTGGGCACTTCTCCTTGGGTCTCATCACAGATGCGGGTCCTGTCTTCATGGTTCGGTTGGAAATGTCGCCTCTCTTCCTACCCTTTGTCCATCGCGCACTCTTCCTTATCTGTGGCTCCAACCAGGTTTCTTCTCAAAGCCACTTCATGCAGTTCTGATGCAAAACTTCTCCATACTCTAGAGAAATTCCACCAGCCAGATTTTGGCATCCAGTCCTGTCACAGTGGGTCTGGGTTGCCACAGACTGTGGCTTATGGAAGGTCTGAGGCCACCCAGCTGCAGGAGTCTGTTTGTTTAACAGTCTCCATGGGGCCTAAAGCTTGTGTCCTTAAGAGCACACGTGTTAGTTCAATCCTAGTCACCTGCACTCACTCTCAGGCACCAAGTTCAGTGCTTAGGAAGGTGAGGCAGGAGGACTTAAAAAGTCAGGAACCTTCCCATCAGCCCTCATTCCTCTGCCACTGTGGTACAGCATTTGTCTCCCTCTGGCCCCCACCACAATGACCTCCCTTTAAAGTATCTACTCCTGAGAGGACAGTGTGCAGTGTAGATTTTCTGAGGCTCTCTCTGACACTCTGGCTCTGGTGTCCCTCTAACAGGACGGGGTGTGGGGGTGGGGGGAACACTCCCTAGTCCCTCTGGATAGATTCCTTTTCTGCATTGTAAAAATTCATATTTTATCTTTCTATTAAATCAAGAATTTTTTCAGCCATTCACCATCTCTCTGATAGCTATTATTTAGCTTTCCCCAGTTTATCCCCAGGAAACTTGTGCAGACTCAGTGTGCCATATAGAGTCTTCTTCCAGGAAACGTGAAAAACTTCTTATATAGCTCTTGAGAGAAAGAAGAAATCCAATACAGAATTTCTAAAAGTAATTATAATGAAACACTGCATATTCAAATACATTGGATGTTTAAAAAGAATGAATTCAATAATCATTTTTATCAATAAAAAGAATGAATGAAGCACTGCTGACTGAGAAACAAAGTGTGAAGTCAAGCTAAAATAAACAGCAGCAAAGAACAAAGATTAAAGCAGTCAATGGGCGAGCCAGCATCCAACCTGTCTCCAGATGGGTAGGTGGTTTGTGGAACATGCACTCAGCACTGCAACTACTCAGCTCCGTAATGTAGCACCAAAGTTGTAACTACAATGACCAGATGTGGCTATGGTCCAATAAAACTATATTTACAAGGCAAGATGGTGGCTGGCACCTAACTACAGTTCTCAGGTCTTCTGGGAGTAATCTTAGGAAAGTTGATTAAAAGATACCAGAGGTGTATGATTTCTATCTGCAGTCAAAATAGAAAACAAAACTCCACAGACCCAGGTTCATCCTGTGGGCCTGGCTCAGTATGGGGAGTATTAGAAATCATCCTGTCCCTTTGTAACAGGCATTTAAAGAGCAGAGAAAGGAATTCAGAGAAGGGGCGGAGAGCAGCTTTAGCAAATGGAGACTGTTTTCAGTGGACCAGGCCTAGCTGTGAAATGCCATTTCTAAATGACCCCGCTCAAGTGGCCAGCCTGCAGCCTGCGCCCTTCTTTGACCTGTAAGATGAAACTCAAGGAAGAGGGCACTGGACTTAGCACACACTGAATCTGGACCAGCAGAACTCTGACAGCCATTATGAGAAAGGTCTTTGTGTCTGCACAGAGGAGGTGGCAGCTGGATCTGAGGCAGAAGCTGCAGGGAATCTTAAACAGGGCTCCAGGCAGCTCACCAGGACACACAGCCAGAAGGACAGGCCAGAGGTGACCAGTGTCTGAGGGAGTCTTCCTCTGTGTAATTCTGCCTCCTGGCCCGGTCACATGTGTAACCCAGTCTGTCAAAGGAAGTAGGGACAGGACAGCCCTGGGGATAGACCACTGAGACCCAGAGATGGATCTCCCAGACACAGAGAGGACTCCAGCAAGGAGGCAAACAGACTGGACTGCTTTCACACTCCACCGGCTCCACCCACCACACTCACTTTTTGTAGTCTATATTCATACAGCTCTCATTTAATATTCATGTCCATTTACCAGGCCAGCTCTGCTGCCATGTCCTCTCCTTCCCTCTCCCTACTTCCCCTTCTCCCTCTCTCTCCTCCTCCTTTCCTTTTCTTCCCTTTCCATTTCCAGCAAAGAACAATCAGTTTCCTAAAGCTCACCTCCCAGCCAGTTGTCTCTATCCTACTATCTTCTATGAACATCTCCCTACTAACCCGGTACTAACCATCAATGTTAGCTTGGGCGAGCCTTCCCTTCCACTCATACCTAACTGCTCTATTAGGGCACACGCTACTGTAAGTGCCCCTTTACTTCCTAAAATAATCGGCACAGTACTATTACTGTACTTGTGCTGCAGCCCTACCCATTGATAGTTTGGGCTGCAGACGATAATTCTAAATGAAACGAGTGGTGGGGGAGGGGCAGAGCCTGGCTCCCCACTTCCATTCTACTTGAAAAAAAAAAAACTTCATCAATTCAGACTCTCCTGAGCATGCAAATGCCCCTCTGACAGAATAAGTCTTACTTCAAAGAAGTAAATGAAGAGTTTTTTTTTAAGAATAAGATTTAAATTCAACTAACCACCTAAATCCAGATGTGCAAGTTCTAATGCAAAAACAAAAGTAACATGAAACCCCAAAGCAACATAACTCCTCCAAAAATCACTAATCCCACAGTAATGATCTTCAGTATGAGTGAATTAAATCCCAGGCAAAAAAGCAAACCTACCTGGAAAGAATGAACATAAATAAGTCAAAGAAAATCAAAGACACAAACTTCTGAAAGAATTTTCAGAAGAGACAACAACTGAATGAAACAAGACTGTCTCAATATAAGACATGAAGAAGACTTCAGTAACGGACAAAGGGACGTGGATTCTGAAACAAACCAACCCAAACTGAAGCACTAGAAAATTAAAACAAGTGAAAAGCTCCTCTAAGTCTTCAAGGAAGGGGCAGAACATCTGATCCTGGAGGCAGGGAAGACTTGACTCAGTCAAGGAAGGAAGGACCCAAGACTTTTGGACATAAACAGAAATTTCAGTTTAAGGCCTAGAAAACTTAAAAAAAATGTTGCAGGATATTTGATCATCCTGTGAACCCCAAGACTGTGTTATTTACTGGAAAAAAGTTTCTAATTATGCTGTGGCTTAGCCTTTAGCACACACCTGTAATCCTCCTGGCTGAAATACAGACATACCCTTAGTACACACACCTTTCTTCTCAAACCATGGAGCTAAAGTTGGTCTGTAGAAGGAAGCACTATGCCTGAAAGTGATGTCTAATTGAATGGCAAAGTGATGACTCAGAGAAAGATCTAACAGGATGGGATATGCTCTCAGGAGAAAAGAGAAGACAGGGGAACTACTTAAGAGAGCAGTGCAGAGAGAAAGAGACAGAAGACAGTAAGGAGGTAGTTTCACTGAGTGAATTTTACAGAGACGGGTTGAAGAGAGAACAAGCTAGACACAGGAGAAGACAGAATGAGCCAGAGAATGAGAAAGAGCTGAGAGACTAGATCAGTTCGCCAGAGTTAGTTTGAGGCCAAGCAGAGTAATTCAATCAGAAGCCTAGAGAAGCCACATTGAACTGGGGAGGAGTTTGAGCCAGAACAGCTGAGTTGAATCAGCTAGGGTACAGAAACCTCAAAGGCTGAAAACATTCTAGGCCTAGATAAGATTGTAGGGAGGCTAGAAGCTTCTAGGACCAGGGCCTTGGCTAGCAGACCAATAAACCGCTAGTAAGCCTCGGAGATGACAATTGCCATCAGGCAAATAAAAGTTACTTTTACAAAAAGTCATAGCAGAAACTTTCCAGAGTTAGGAAAGTTTCAGTCCAGACACTGGAAACACTTAGAATGCCAAACAGACAAGATCAGAGAGGAACCTCCCAATATCACAGTATATTAAGTATTTAATATACAGAACAAAGGAAGGAGAGAAAAACACCAAGTCATATTTAACAGCGAATGTCTCAACAGGAACTAAAAAAATCCAGGAAGCTGGATGATAAACACTTTCCACAAAAATACAAGATAAAAAGTAGCCTTCTTATATATCATAACAAACTTGATGATGAGGAAATCAGGTAAATAATCGAATTCATAATACACACACACACACACACACACTAAACTTAATCAAAGGAATGAAAGACTACTGTGAAGAAGATAATAAACCACTTGAGAAGAATTAAAGAATATATTAGCTGATGAAAAAAATCTCTTGTGCTTATATATTGGAAGAACCAATATTGTAAGAATGGCTGTCTTTTTTTTTTTTTTAATGCAAACAAATTTCATTCAGTCCTCATCAAAATTTCATAGAAATATAAAAAAAAAATCTTAAAATTCACTTGGAAGTTCAAAAGACCTAGAAAGTCAAAGCAATCCTGAGTAGGAAAACAGAGAAAAAACAAACAAACAAAACCCCAAACTACAAACAAACAAAACCCAAAGTACAATCCTGGAGGTATCATGACATCTTATTTGAAGTTCTGCTACAATATCAACACGGGGACGAGAGAGATAGCTTAATGGGTGAAGTTCTTTCTGTGTAAGTTATAGGACTTGAGTTCAATCCCCAGAATCCTGTAGAAAAGCCAGGTATGGTGGCACATGTTTGCAATTGGTGGAGACAAGCTGATCAAGATAGACCGTTGGTTGGCCAGCCTATCTTAATTCATAAGACTTGGGATGGAAGATACATGTGTCTTAACAAAACACGGTGGGTGGCCTAATGGACACCCGACACTTGATGGACCACTTGCCTCCACAAGCACATCCACATAGCCACACACACGTGCAAAACACCAACAGCATGGTGTTATGGTACTGGTACATAGAATGGATCAGCAGACACAGATATAGGCTCACATAGCTACAGCCATGTTATTACAAATCAACAAATGGTGTTAAGAAAACTGGATGTCTCTATATAGAAGGTGAAACTAGATCTGTGCACAAAATCCAATGACAAATGGATAAAACTGGGAAAGATGACCAGACCCTCAGAAAAAAACAGTTTATGCTCTTTCTCACGTGTGAGTCCTAGCCTTGAATCTTCAATTTGTGTGTGTAACATGGAGTACCTGTGGAGGCAAGGGAATGAGAAGGGGCAAAGGAGGAGGGAGGGCTCCCCTGGGGGGGCAATGGGTAAAACAAGGAGAAGGTGAGGGAGGGGAATAGAGGTGCGGGGAGAGAAGTGGAAGGGTTAGTCATTACAGAGGGTATATGAAAAGCCAGTGTAATTTGTGCTGTAACCCAATTACATTTCTTTGGAGATAGGAGGACTGGCAGGTGGGAGATGAGAGTAATTAGAATATATTTTACACATGCATAAATATGTCAAAAATTTAATGGAAAATAGAAAAATTTCAAATGGGTTAATGAACTGCACAGAAAGTTCTATAAAGAACAAATCTAATGAGCGATAAGTATTTTTAAAGTGTTTAACATCTTTAGGTAGCAGGGAGATTCAAGTTAAAAGTATTTTGCTATTTCTTTTATTTTTTATTGTTTCTTTTCATTCTTTTTTATGCTTAGTCAGTTTTTATTGGGTATTTTATTTATTTACATTTCAAATGTTATCCCCTTTCCTGATTCTACTCCCACAGAAACCTACTATCCTATCCCCTCCTTCTGCTTCTATGAGGTTGTGTCCCCCCCCTACCCACACATCCACTCCCACCTCCCCACCCTTGAATTCCCCTACACTGGAGCATCAATCCTTCATGGGACCAAGGGCCTCTTCTCCCATTGATGCCCGACAGAGCCATCCTCTGCTACAAATACGGCTGGAGCCATGGATCCCTCCATGTGTACTCCTTGGTTGGTGGTTTAGTCCCTGGGAGCTCTGGGGGTTCTGGTTGGTTGATATTGCTGTTCTTCCTATGGGGTTGCAAACCCCTTCAGCTCCTTCAGTCCTTTCTCTAACTCCTCCACTGGGGACCCTGTGATCAGTACTAGACTGGAAGACTCTTGATAAAGACAACACATTATGCAGGAGGGTCCCTCCTGAAGTGGGACCTTAAAGTATCAGCAGAGCCATGTGGGCTGGCATGAGATGGTTCTGGTCAAGTCTTACTGGGTTATGGACCAACAACCCTCTGTGCTAATCTAATGGCTTGCTAGGCAAGACCTACTGGTGCAAAGGTGGCATGGCTTTCAGACAGGCATCCAATAGCTTTTTTTTTAGACTTCAGGAAATCAAGTGTGGGTCTATAAACTTTGTCAGTAACTCATGGCCAGCAGGGTCATAAACCTTAGTGAGGAAGATGCTAATGCTGTTTTGATAACTGACATGATATCCTGTTGAACTGCCTTCTACATGATGATATTTCAGTTCACAGAATAGTCGTGCTGCCATCTGAGGTCAGAGAAGCTTCACTGAACAGTGGGCAGTGGTTATTGCACAGACTCATATTGGATGTACAAGTGGTAAAAGTGCAGTTGCTGGATTCTCAGCCATAGGTGGATATCTCCATCACCTCCTTATGACTCAGAGGACGCCATGCAAGAGTGAGTACATGTAGGTGTGGGAGGGAAGGTGAAGGGCTGTGGAATGCTGACTTCTGGATGCTGTCGCACTTGGCCTCTCAGCAGTGTGGGTACCTGTGCAAGGCTGGCACAGGACTGGGCCTGCCAACATTGTCATGGAAGAAGAGAATCCATGAGCTCTTGCCCCTTCCTGAGGACTTTCAGATACATTGCATAAATTAAAAATAAAAATATTTTAAGAAGATTTTTAATATGAGGCTGGAGAGATGGCTCAGCAGTTAAGAGTACTGACTGCTCTTCCAGAGGTTCTGAGTTCAATTCCCAGCAACCACATGGTGGCTCACAACCATCTGTAATGTAATGTAATGGTGTGTCTGAACATAGCTACAGTGTACTCATATACATAAAATAAATCTTAAAGAAAAAGAAAAGATTTTTAATGTGTGTGTGTGTGTGTGTGTGTGTGAGAGTGTGTGTGTGCGTGCGCGCGCATATGCATGTGCCTGTGTGTACCTGGATGAGTTTATGTGTACCACATATATGCAGGTACCAGAGAACACCAGACTTACAAGCATTTAAATAATTTCTGAGAAGGGACAGACTTTTTTTTCTTTCTTTTTGTGCTATAGCCACTCTGGTAAGTAGCTCACACTCCTGTAAATAACTTCTTACCCTTATTCTTGTAATTAACCCTAATTATACTCACTTGGTTCACACACACACACACACACACAACTACCTTAAAAAGTAAATTCAATGAACACATTAATAAGATTATACTTTATGACTAAGATGTTTTTATCCCAAAAATGCTAGGTTGATTCAAAATATGCTCATCAATAAATTTAATGTACCATTACAGAATATGCTAATATAAATTACATAATCATCTCAGTAGGTCCAGGACAGGCAGTTGACAATTTAACATACTTTCATGAAGGGCCTGAAAAAACTATGTATAGAGGAAACACATCGAATAGAACCTTTATTATGTGTTAAATCCATAGATAAAATTATGCTGAATGAATATCTAGGCCACTTCCTCCATAGCTTAGAATGAGACAAGGTTTTCACTCTCTTTGCTCTCATTCAATACAGAGATCGGAGTTTTGGAAATAGCAATAAGATAACAAATACATACAGAGATATGAGTGAGAAAACGAGACAGTTATCTCCACTTGCAGATGACATGATACAAACATGATCAAATGGAATCTACCAGAAGATTCTTGGATCTGATAAAATACTTTCAGCAAAGTGGCAGGATACAAAATCAACAGAGAAATCAGTTGCTAGGTCACATCTTCAGTGTTGAATGTGAAATACTTCCTTATGTAGTAAGCTTTTAACTTACTATATCTTACCTTCTCAAAGGGCCATTTGGTATTTTCTGTTGAATAGTATATTTGTGTGTTGAACCAATGGAAGGAAGAAGGCCTGGAAACGTGTTTTCTCCTTCAGGCGTTAAAGCTGAGCTGGCAAAACCTTCATTCAGCATGTCTCTTCTGTCCAAGGGCCCCAGGAGTTCTGTTTTGTACGAGATGGATGAGATATGAGAGAATGGCAATACAGTTTCTGATAACTAGTTCCGGACCAACAATGTTCACGTGTCCAGTGCAGCCCTCTCCTTTGTCGTCTGCTAAGTAGTACTTGATGGCGGGGGAGGGAACCCCGACAGATCCTATCTCTGAAAATTGTTGTCATTCTGTTTAGCTAAGGGATTAACAACACAAGTGTTCTCAAGATCAATTTTGAAAATTATTTTGTACTTTGTCTGTTCACAGTGATTTGGCAACACTTTAATCACCTATATTTTCTTTTTTGCATACTAAATAATTTAATATAACAATTTAATTTTGCAGTTTTTGGTTATGGAAAATGCCAATATACAGTACAAATCAAAGGAAATAAGCCCTCTTGGCCTTAAGCATTAAGAATCTGACTGATAGATGCTTTAACATAGAAAAGCACCTCCCTAACTGGAGTTATTTTATTTTTTTATTAAACTAATAAATTTATTTTAAAATATACAACTCAGTATTGACATTTTTTTTAATTTTTTTTATTCAATATAATTTATTTACATTTCAAATGATTTCCCCTTTTCTAGCCCCCCCACTCCCCGAAAGTCCCGCAAGCCCCCTTCTCTTCCCCTGTCCTCCCACCCACCCCTTCCCACTTCCCCGTTCTGGTTTTGCTGAATACTGTTTCACTGAGTGAACCAGGGGCCACTCCTCCTTTCTTCTTGTACCTCATTTGATGTGTGGATTATGTTTTGGGTATTCCAGTTTTCTAGGTTAATATCCACTTATTAGTGAGTGCATATTGACATTTTTAAGTCAGCAAAATAATTAATAACAGTTAAATGCCTCTTAAACATACATGATATCTTCTGAAGCTAAAAGTAATATGCACTCAACCAGTTTTTTAAATTTATTTAGAATACTAAACATGATAGAAGTAGAAAAAATATCTATTATGAAGTTCTCTATGAAAGGAAATTATGATAAGTTCCTGATTAGACAGAAACTGTTCCATCTCCAAGGGAGAATACGCAGCGCAACTGTGGCTTCATAGAATGAATTGGGTGGTTTTCCTTCTGTTTCTACTTTGTGGAATAGTTTGAAGAGTATTGGTATTAGGTCTTCTTGAAGGTCTGATAGAACTCTGCACTAAACACATCTGGTCCTGGGCTTTTCTTGGTTGGGAGACTTTTAATGACTGCTTCTATTTCATTAGGGGTTATGGGGCTGTTTAGATAATTTATGTGATCCTGATTTAACTTTGGTACCTGGTATCTGTTTAGGAAATTGTCCATTTCATCCAGATTTTCCAGTTTTGTTGAACAAAGGCTTTTGTAGTAGGTTCTGATGATTTCTTGGATTTCCTCAGTTTCTGTTGTTATGTCTCCCTTTTTATTTCTGATTTTGTTAATTTGGATACTGTCTCTGTGCCCTCTGGTTAGTCTGGCTAAGGGTTTATCTATCTTGTTGATTTTCTCAAAGAACCAGCTCCTGGTTTGGTCAATTCTTTGTACAGTCCTTTTTGTTTCATCTTGGTTGATTTCAGTCCTGAGTTTGATGATTTCCTGCCTTCTATTCCTCTTAGGTATCTTTGCTTCTTTTTGTTCTAGAGCTTTCAGATGTTCTGTCAAGCTGCTATAGTGTATGCTCTCTCCAGTTTCTTTTTGGAGGCACTCAGAGCTATGAGTTTTCCGCTTAGCGCTGCTTTCATTATGTCCCATAAGTTTGGGTATGCTGTGCCTTCATTTTCATCAAATTCTAAAAAGTCTTTCATTTCTCCATTTCTTCCTTGAACAAGTTGTCATTGAGTAGAGTGTTGTTCAGCTTACATGTATATGTGTGCTTTTCATTGTTTTTGATGTTATTGAAGATCAGCCTTAATCTGTGATGATCTGATAGGATACATGGGATTATTTCAATCTTCTCATATCTGTTGAGGCCTATTTTGTGACCGATTATATGGTCAATTTTGGAGAAGGTACCATGAGGTGCTGAGAAGAAGGTATATTCTTTTGTGTTAGGATAAAATGTTCTATAGATATCTGTTAAATCCAGTTGGTTCATAGCTTCTGTTAGCTTCACTGTTTCTCTGTTTGGTTTCTGCTTTGATGATCTGCCCATTGATGAGAGTGGGGTGCAATGTGTGCTTTGAACTCTAGTAAATTTTCTTTTATGAATGTGGGTGCCCTTGCATTTGGAGCATAGATATTCAAGATTGAGAGTTCTTGGTAAATTTTGCCTTTGGTGAGTATGAAGTGTCCTTCCTTATCCTTTTTGATAACTTTAGGTTGAAAGTTGATTTTATTCGATATTAGAATGGCTACTCCAGCTTGTTTCTTGGGATCATTTGCTTGGAAAATTGTTTTCCAGTCTTTTTACTTTGAGGTAGTGTCTGTCTTTGCCACTGAGGTGGGTTTCTTGTTTACATATCCAATCTGTTAGCCTATGTCCTTTTATTGGGGAATTGAGTCCATTGATATTAAGAGATATTAAGGAAAAGTGATTATTGCTTCCTGGTATTATTGCTGTTGAATGTGGAGTTATGTTTATGCTGCTGTCTTATTGATTTGTTAATGTAAGATTACTTTCTTGCTTTTTCTAGGGTGTAGTTTCCCTCCTTATGTTGGAGTTTTCCATTTATTATCCTTTGAAGGGCTGGATTTATGAAAGATATTGTGAAAATTTGGTTTTGTCATGGAATATCTTTGTTTCTCTATCTATAGTAATAGAGAGTTTTGCCGGGTGTAGTAGCTTGGGCTAGTATTTTTGTTCTCTTAGGGTCTATATGATATCAGCCCAGGATATTCTAGCTTTCACAGTCTCTGGTGAGAAGTCTGGTATAATTCTAATAGGTCTGCCTGTATATGTTACTTGATTTTTCTCCCTATTGCTTTTAATATTCTTTGATTTGTGCATTTGGTGTTTTAATTATTATGTGATAGGAGGAATTTCTTTTCTGGTCCAATATATTTGGAGTTCTGCAGGCTTCTTGTATTTCCATGGGTATCTCTATCTTTAGCTTAGGGAAATTTTCTTCTATAATTTTGTTGAAGATATTTACTAGTCCTTTAAGTTGGGAGTCTTTGTTCTCTTCTATACCTGTTATCCTTACGTTTGGTCTTCTCATTGTGTCCTGGATTTCCTGGATATTTTGGGTCAGGAGCTTTTTGCATTTTACATTTTCTTTGACTGTTGTGTCAATGTTTTCTATGGTATGTTCTGTACCTGAGATTCTCTCTTCTATCTCTTGTATTTTGTTATTGATGCTTGCATCTATGACTCCTGATTTCTTTCCTAGGTTTTCTATTTCCAGTGTTATCTCCATTTGTGATTTCTTTATTGTTTCAACTTCCATTTTTAGATACTGGATGGTTTTGTTTATTTCCTTCACCTGTTTGGTTGTGTTTTCCTGTAATTCTTTACGGAATTTTTGTGTTTCCTTTTTAAGGGCTTCTACCTGTTTACCTGTGTTCTCCTGTATTTCTTTAAGTGACTTATTTATATCCTTAAAGTCTTCTATCAGCATCATGAGATGTGATTTTAAATCCAACTCTTGCTTTTCTAGTGTGTTGCAGTATCCAGGACTTGCTGTGATGGGAGAGCTGGGTTCTGATGTTGCCAGGTAGCACTGGTTTCTGTTGGTAAGGTTCTTGTGCTTGCCTTTTGCCATCTTGTTATCTCTGGTGTTAGTTGGTCTTGCTATCTCTGGCTGGAGCTTCTCCCTCCTGTGGGCCTGTAAGCCTGTGTAAGTAGTCCTGGGAGACTAGCTTTCTTCTGGCAGGATCTGTGTGTACAGATGGCTGTGGAACAGCCTGGTTCCTGGATACAGATGGCGACTGGAAGGATCCTGTCCTAGCCATTCTACTGATTGTATGCCCTGTTCCCTCCTAGCCATTCCCCTCTGGACAGTTATTGGAGAGAAAGTGGAGATCTCACCTCTGTATCCAGAAGTGAAAGTGCTGCTGGGAGATCATTGTCTCTGGAGGGTTGTGCACAGGGCGTTGTAGAGCCGCCTGGCTCCCTAGTGCAAATGGCAACTGGAAGCCCATATACATTTTTTAATAGAGAGCTATTGAAATGGCTTATTAGGTACACATTGCTCGCTGCTGAGCCTGAAGACCTGGTCCAATCCCCAGAACCCAGGTAGTAGACAAAGAAGCCTGAGTCCTGCAGGTGTCCTCTGAGTTCCACAAGCACAGCATGCCACATGTACACAGGTGTAAATGGATACATCCATATAGATATTAAGGCCTGTCTCTGCCATCTGTAAAGCTGTCATTGCACTGGGATAGCAGTTCTACAGACTAGCCAGTTGCCGTCAACAGAGTTGGCGTTTGTCAATAATTGACTTATAGTTCATGGATATAAGATATCTTTTCTGGTATTGTCTTTACTTTTTTTTTCTTCTTGAGACAGTTTATACATGTGTAGGCTGGATTTGAACTACTGGACTCAAGGGATCTTTCCATTTCAGTCTTCCACCTCTTGGGACTACAGGTGTGTGGCACCATACCTGGCTCTGTGCTTTCTTTCAGCAACTGTTTTCAGTGTACAGATCTCTCACCTCCTTGGTAAGGGTTAGTTTGCTCTTTTGAGGCCACTGTAGACAGAGTGGTTTCCATCATCAATGTTTTAGATCCCCCCTTTGAGCACGTTGACATAATTTGTCCTGACACTTTATTGGATTTACTCATTCAAACCATTTTTCAATGAAATTTAAAATTTAAGAGTTTTCTTTATATGACTGCATAATTTGTAAATGCTTTTTTTCCTTTTAAAATGTCTTTGCATAGTTAATGTGGCTAGCATTAGATATAAATAATATAAATGTAAATAGCAGACATCTTATTTTCTCTTTTTGCCCTATAGAAACAGCTTTCAGTCCTTCAAAAATTTTATTTGCTTATTGTATTGTTGATGTGCATGAACCATTGTGCACACAGGAAGGTCAGTTATGTCCTTTTACCATGTGGCTCTGGGGACAGAAATGAGGCTTGGTGACACATGCTTTTATGTGCTGAGCTATCTTGCCAGCTCCGGCTGCTAGTCTTATTACTCGGTTTGCTATAAGCATAAGTTTGTCATATGTAGCCTTGCTTATGTTAAGATAATTTCCTTTACTCTGCTTTGCTGAGTGTTCTCTATCATGGAAAGGTGTTGATTTTGCACATGATACACAAGCACTGAGAGAGATCCTTAAGCTTCTGTCCCTCAGGCACTTGTGGAACTTTCCAGAAGTAAATCCTGCTTGATCTCAGTGTCTAAGTATTGTTTATATTGTCAAATCTGGTTTACTAGTGTTTTGATCAGGACTTAACAATCAGTACTAATGAGATATTTTTTGGTCAATATATTTCCTTGCCTTTGTATGGCTTTAGTATTAGAACAACATTACCCTTTACAAATGGTTCTAGAAAACCCCCTCCTCATTTTTTAGGGGGAGCTTGAAGGGGATGTTGAGAATTTGTCTTTAAACTTTTAGTAAACTTCTCCAGTGAGGCCAACAGGTCCTGGGCTTTTCTCTCTTGGGAGGCTTTGGTCACTAATTCAGTTCACTTACTGATTGTATAGGAGGGCGGCATGCGCTTTCATGATGCTGGTTAAGCCCCGCATCTGATGTGTCTGATGTGTTGGTTGTGATTCCTGGAGGCATTTCTGATGTTAGCAGAGCTGCTTTTGTTGTCCTGTCAGATCTGCTGGATATGGGAGAGCTGCATCTTAGGTGTCATTAGCTTTGTCTTTTTTGTTTTAATGTGTTCTTTCAGTGGTTTCCTCAGATACAAAGTTTAGGCTATTGATTTGAGACTTTCTTTTGTAATATATATCATAAATTCATATATTTTCCCCTGTCTCAAAAGTTTTAGAATTTTGTGATTTTTTTGGCTCATTTGCATGTATGTTGCTTTATTTTTTAAATATTTATAGATTTTTCAATTTTTACTTCTGCTACTGATTTTTAGTTTAATTCCACTGTGATCAGAAGATACTTTATATGCTAAATACTTTAGGGCTGGAGGTGTAGCTCAGTGGTAGAGCACTTGCCTACTATGTCTGACACCCTGGTTTTGTTTGAGACCCATCTCAGCAAAGATAAATAAAATAGACCTATTTTATTGCCGAATTTGGGTTAGTCTTGGAGAATGTTCTGGGAGAATTGGACAAGAATGTGTATTCTAGTTGTATGAATATCCTGTATATATTTGTTAAGTCTAGTTAGTCTACAGAATTACTGAATTCTCTATCAACTCTTGAAAACAAAAGAAACCATAAACTACTCAGAATTTTGCTTTAGTCTTTTCACCTAGGACAACGTTTGTGATCCATGTACCAAATTAGTTTATAGATGTTTAACCCACTGAGTTTAAAAGTTATTTTCACTTCTTTACCAACACTGAAAATTGGTAGACTTTTTTCTTTAAAATTTCACATTACCAGAAAGATGATATATTCTTGGATATGAAGAGAATATGAAATTTAGACCTCAGTGTCTAAGTGAAGACTTACCGTAGCATAGCCACCCTTGTTTAATTTGAGTAGTTTAAACTGAGATTCTGTGACCTACAAAACCCAACACACTTTATGATTCATGATAAAAATCCTTGAAACCTGCTGTGGCTTAAAATATTTTATTCCCCTGCTTCTTCTTGTTTGTTTTTTATCACTGCTTTTCTCCTCTCTTATCTTATACATGCTCATAGGACAGAAAGACAGCAGTGAAATATTCAAGAAACTAGGTATGATCTCTGCTTTATGACAGATGTCTTAAGACAAGTCATCTCATCTCTTTGAGCTTCTTTTTCCTCACTTGTTCAACAAAAAGTGATAGATTAGTCTTGAACAGTGGCATGCATCTGCCATATCAGCACTGGGAGGCAGAGGCAGGAGGATCGGCAGTTCAGGGCTAGCCTGGGCTACAGAGCAGATTCTTCCTTTGTGTCAGTAAGTTCCTGAGAAATGTTGGGTATAAAGTCTCTATTGTCCGTTTCAACAACAGTTTGACTCAAGGCAACTCAGTGTGGATCATATTTGTTATTTGACATGATCTTATACATTATTCTTAAATCTTTCTATTCTGTTGGCTCTATGCCTTCAAAAGAGACACCACCCAGTCTCCAGAGGATTTTTCAGGGTAAGACACACGTACTGGCTAGTTTTGTGTGTCAACTTGACACAGGCTGGAGTTATCACAGAGAAAGGAGTTTTAGTTGTGGAAGTGCCTCCATGAGATCCAGCTGTGGAGCATTTTCTCAATTAGTGATCAAGTGGGGAGGGCCCCTTGTGGGTGGTACCACCTTTGGGCTGGTACTCTTGGGTTCTATACGAGAGCAAGCTGAGCAAGTCAGGGGAAGCAAGTCAGTAAGAAACATCCCTCCATGGCCTCTGCATCAGCTCCTGCTTCCTGACCTGCTTGAGTTCCAGTCCTGACTTCCTTTAGTGATGAACTGCAACGTGGAAGTGTAAGATCAATAAACCCTTTCCTCCCATGACTTGCTTCTTGGTCATGATGTTTGTGCAGGAATAGAAACTCTGACTAAGACAACACATTTCAAGGTGTGTAATCACAAGGAAGAATGAAAATCTTTTATAACATTATGAAACTGAAAGCTCTACCTAACAGAAGCTATTAATGTATTTTTAAAGTAGCAGCAGCACTTGTTAGAAATACAGGTTCAGGGGAATCAAAATAAACAAGCTGATAAGTGCAAGATAAGCCATGACCAGTTCTGTGTATACACTGAACATTATTTAGAAAACTCTGATGTTTACACAGCAATCATACTGTAAATTCTCAGAGCTGAACTGTTCACAAGAATTCTTCATAGTGATCTTTTAAACAATTTAGGAAATCCCTAAACAATCTTTTTAAGAAGTGTTAGCCTTTTGGTATGTGTTATTTTTGTACTTAAAACATAGTTGTAAGTGAATGAAGAGATCAGTTGGGTCCTATGATGTCTCAGAACTTCAGTCAGGATTCTTAGGAAAAATAAAATACAAGTATTTTATACCTTAATCTACTATTTAATACTATATAAATATAGTATAATATATATTATATGGTATAAAATATAGTATAATATATATATATATACATATATATATTGAGAGAGAGAGAGAGAGAGAGAGAGAGAGAGAGAGAGAGAGAGAGAGAGAGAGAGAGATTTTGATTTTCAAAAATTTTATAGAATTCAGTGTTGATCACTGAAAATTACAGAACATAGGAGAGGACAGCAGTGTGCACTTCTACCCCTCAGCATCAGAAAGAGGAAGGTCTGGATTGTTATGGAGAAAATAGATATTTGTCAATCTCCTAGGATAATATGTGCCTGCTTATTTTACTGAATTACTTATTAGAAGGATATTATTTAAAAAAAAAAAGAAGGCTATTATTTGAAAGAAAAAAATCTTTCAATAGTTATTTTTAAATATTGTATGCTAGGAGCTTGGGGGAACTCCACAACTTCATTAGTGGATTTTTGTGAAAAGGCCAGGGTTCTCTCAAAGCTTTGAAAGGCATCCTTATCAGTCTTCTCTGCTTCAAGCTTCCTCCTGCACTAGTGTCTCTACCATTGCCGGGATTAAATATCTGACCAAAGCTCCTTGAGGGAAGAAGGCTTTGCTCTGGCTCACACTTCAAGGTCCTGCCCATCACACAGGAAGTCATGGCAGCAGGAGCTTGAAGCAGCTGATCACAGATCACGTCACATCTGCTCAGGAAGACAGAGCTATGAACAGCACTGCTCAGCTAGCCTGCTCCCTACAAGACCCAGGGACGGGGATCACCACTGTCAAGTCACCAGTCAAGATGTTCCTCCACAGGCATAGCCAGAAGCTGACCAACTCTGGCCCTACAGGCCTCTCCAGATCTGTGACGATGGATGGATCAACCATCACAGACCCACTCACTGGGCTCTGGTGTGGGATTGCTATGCTGCCCAGACAGTGTTTACAGATGGCCAACACTATGCCACACCCATTTTTAACATTTTTTAAATATAGTGTTTTCCATGCCATTGATAAGGAAAATGTATTTAGAAGTGGGAAAGGTCAGACTGGGTGGTGGTGGTGTAAGGAGGATGCTCAGAAAGTGTTAGCAACTTAAAAGAAGAGGGAAAAGGACGAGTGCTGTATTTGGTGGGAGGATATGCAAGGGTAACTAAGTCTTAGGGGAACCTTTAAGATTGTGTAGTGCTGGTCTCGGCTACTGCACAGAGATCTACATAAACGGCACATCCTCCAGCACAGAAATGACATATAGTCAATAGATAGCTTTGTTTATATATTTTTATATGCTACAATATTTAAATTTTTAAGATTATAACATAATTACATCTCTCCCTTCCCATTTGCCCTTCCAAACATTCTCTTATACCCCACGGAAACCACTAGAGAAACACACAGTGTTAAAACATAGAGTTGTAGTGGCAGTGTTTTCTGTACATAGGATAACTCAAAGCAAGTGAAAGGTTACACAGAAATCCAGAGCCTTAGGCCAAGTCAGGCCCCAGCATGAAGGAGGCAGGTCAGCGTAAGGACCTGCCTCTAGCTCAGAAGCAATTGGTAGTTGACAGCGACTAGGAGAAGAAAAATCAGTCTCTTTACGGGTGTGGCACTAGAAGTACAATCATTCTCCGGGAAGGCAACAATAGTATATTAGAGGCACAAATTATACATAATGAGTTTTAAATAAAAGAGAGCACACGTTTTTTATGACTCTGGGAGGGCTTGTGGTGGGTACAAACCACACATTATATTTTTTTGCAGGGAGACTTTTGGGGTTTTTTTTTTTAAGTTTGAGACAGTATGTAGCCAAGGCTGACCATAACTGATCTTCTGCTTCAGTGTTTAGATTCACAAGCATGCACCACCATGCCTTCTGTGTTTTAAAAGACATTTTTAAAATGTCTTTAACATCAAATTTTCTCCTTATCACCTCAGATATTTGATAAGTGGATGGGTCTAAATGGAAAGAAAACAATAGTCATTCATTCTTGGGGGCCATGTAAAATATTAATATCTGAATCTGTCTGTCTATCTGCCTGTCCTCCTTTCCTCAGGATCATTTTGTAATAGATAGTGTCCTACTCCACATAGCCCAGGCTAGGTTTGAATTCACAGTCCTACCCAGTTCTCAAGTGCCAGGATTGCAGACACTAAAACTCTTAGACTGCGGATTTGTGAATATAGATACACAGATGTATTCATTATTAAAATTCGATATTGGAAACTCAGGGAATGGCAGCAGCTAGCTGCCTGCAGTCTGCCTTCAAGCTAACAGCCTATGTCCACTGTAGCTCAGTCTGCTCTGCTCCTGCTCCTGCTCTGCTCCTGCTCTTCCCTCCTGCTCCTACTCCTGCTCCTGCTCAGCCCACTCTGCATTCTGGGACATCTGGATCATTGAGGATTAAGTCACAGACAGATGATTATTTCAAGTATTTTAGAGTCTTAAAAACCTTAGGGCCTCAGAAAAGAGGCTCCTTCCCATTGTTAGTCATCACTAAAGAGGTTTTGCTTCCCAGTCATTCCCTTTCAGACTGCTAACATGGACCACATCAGCAGGCCAGGTCACTCTCTCATGTTCTGTTGCATCTGCTATATTGTAGCCTGGTCTGGCTGTGGATCATTTGATTATTTTAGGTTCATTTGGATAATGAAGGTAATTTTTTAGGTCTACTTTGCCATGTAACTACACATTCCCAGACTCTAGAGATGAAGATATAACCATATGACAGAACTGGCCACCTACTCATTTTCAGAAACATTCTCTTCATTCAGGTTCTACTAGACCGCACACAGTTTATGCACGTACACTAAGTCTCCAGTGTGTGTCTTCACTGTAACTTGTAGCTTTTAGCATAACTGGGTCTCTCAGTAATCTGAAGCCAGATATCAAGTCCATATCTTCTCATGTGTCTGAAACCTTCTCTTCTTTATTTTTAACATTTCTGAATCACTATGTCTTCCTTTCTCTATGTATTTCCCCAAAGCCACCTGTCTATCCGCATGCCTTATATTGAACACACTGTTAGACTTTGCTTTGTCATGTTTTCTTTTGATGAAAAGGTTTAGCTCATTTATTTTATCTTGTTTGTGGTGAATGTATGTGTGTGTACAAACATGTATGGGTGCACACTTCTCATGATGTATAGAGGTCAGAGGTCAACACCAGTTGTCTTCCTAAATTGCTTTTCTACTTTATTTTTTAACACTTTATTTATTTATTTATTATTTCTCACTGAATGTGGAGTTGCCCTCTTCAGCTAGACAGGCAAGCCAGCAAGACCTAAGGGCTGTCCTACCTCTGCTGCTCTGCCCCTTAGCGCTGGGGGTTGCACCGTGCCTGGATTTCATGTGCATGCAGAGGACCTGAGCTCATCTCCTCATGCTTATATGGCAAGAGTTTCTGGCTGTGCTAGCTCCGAGCCCCAGATCATCAGTTAGTCCCTCAGACCTATCATTTTAATTTCTTTATAGCCTTTTAGTGGATCGCCTGCTACACGTTCCTCATGGATCCCACATCTGTAGTAACTCAAATTCGTTATATAAAATATCATGGTATTTATAAATGACAATACATATATTTTCCCATATCTTTCTAATACCTAGTACAGAGTAAATGGTGTAAATAATTACTTCTATATTGCTTAAGAAAAAAATTTTTTTTCAAAAACTGCATTTTCAGAATAAATACAGTTTCCTTCAAATATACTCTTTCAAATATCATCCAGCTATACTCCTATGTACGCAAGTATGTCATGTGGCTGTGTACATCTGTAAGACTTAAGAAAGTTTGTGTTCTTTATTTCACAGTTAACACTTATATCCACACTGTCCTAGAATGCCTTAGGTACCTGTCATTGCTAGGACCGCACTGTGTACTGGTTTTCTAATGTGATCTATCAGAACTTGAACTAGTTCACAACTATTCTCAGCTTTACGGATCTTTTTGTCAATGTTATATTTTAAGTGACAGTAGACATTTATACTTCCAGCTAGCGCCTGTAAGGCAAGAAGTGTTCTTTTATTTTGACGCTTGTCATGTTAACAGCTTTACTGTATTGTGTCTGTCATTGTGCCTGTTAAGTGAGGCACAGCCCCAGGGCTCTTTTATTCTGAAAAACCAACTAACTAATGAAAACAGGTTCTCTCACCATCTCCCTTGAAGGGCCTTAACGACAAACTCTCTATGTTCTGTTTTCATGATTTTGGCTACTTACACAATTTTAGGAATGAAGCCATCAGTGTTTTTCTTACAAGCTTCATTTGTTTAAATTGTATTAATATAAATATCATAATTTAAAGGCTTACTGCTAGTATTTTTGGCAAGTGTAAATGCCATGACCATCTCTCCCTTCCACACCATTGCTCCGCCCACTCAGTCTTCCTCTTCCTTAATGGTTCCTTCTAATTTCATTTCTTTCTGATTTCAAATATATATATGAATGCAAACATAATAGTTGCCTTTCTGAGTCTGGGTTATTTTGCTTATAATAATATTTCTAAACATTTTCCCATAAATGATATGACTTTAGATATTTATTATAGTAAACACAAACTTTAATGCCTTTTGTGAAAAATAAATTTATATAAAATGAAAAGGGGATTAGGGAAGTATTTGGCTAATCATGAGCATCTAGGCTCCAATCCTCAGGACCCAGGCACAACAGGATGTGTCTATAATTCCATCTCTGGGAGGCAAAGACAGAAGAGTCCCTAGAACTCACTGGTTGGCCAGCAGGTTCTGGGTTCAGTGAGAGATCAGCTCAAAATATGAAATGAAGAAGAAACTAAGGAATACACCCAGCATAGACTTATAGCCTTCATGCATACACATGCACTTGAGCATTTCACACACACACACACACACACACACACACACACACACACACTAAAACAACAATAATAACAACAAAATTATTCCCAGGGCAAGTCTCACAAATAGAAACTGTAGACCTGTGGGCATGGAGAGTGGTGCCAGATGAGATGAATGTGGGTCAGGCAGGTGTGCTGACCTGTGACTAGTGATTGTCATTTCAGATAGTAGCTGACCCTCAGAGAAAAGTCAGAACAGAGTCTGTAGCCCTGAACACCAGTCATACAGAGGAAAGTTATACCTAACTCTACTACAACTTATTCCTCTCTGTTACACTGCACATGTCTGCACAGAAAGGAAAGTGACTTAAACTAAAAAGAAAAAAAGCAATGGAAACAAATCTCAATAAGCAAACTAACTCCAGATGTACAAGCTTATGCATAGAAACAAAAACACCACATATACACAAACACACACACACACACACACACACACACACACACCCCAAGACATCTCTGTTTTAAAATTACCAATTCCATATCAATGGTCCCAGTGAGAACAACTTGGAAGAACTTACAGAAAAAGAATATAAAATAATGGTTATAACTATATTCAAACAGCTTAAGGAAGACATGAGAATACGCCAAAAGAATATAAACTCAGAGCCAAATGAAGTAAAGAAATTAATAGAAGATCTAGAAACAAATACAATAATTACTGAAGAAAAACAAAAGTAAGACACTGGAAGTGAAAAACTCAACACATCAAATAAAGCCTTCAGTGGAGGGGCTGGAAGATGGCTCAGCGGTTAAGATATTGGCTGCCCTTCCAGAGGACCAAGGTTTGAGTCTCAACTATGGTGGCTCACAAGTATTTAAAATTCCAATTTAAGGAGATCCAAGGCTCTCTTCTTGTCTCTGAAGGGACTAGGTATACACATGGTACATAGACATACATACAAGCAAGACACCCATATATGAAATAAAATGTCCAATGTAAAACTTCATAAATGGAATGGAATATGTGCAAAACAAGGGAGAGGAATTAGATCATTTAGGGAAGGTCAATAATAAAATTTAAATATTAATGAATGGACACCAAATAGGTCTGGATACCAAGAGAAGAGCAAATCTTCAAAGTATAGGTTATAATAAGGGGAAAACACACTAAAAACATAGACAATATTTTCAAGAAAATGATAGAAAAAAAGTTTCCCAAACACAGGAAAAGAAGTACTTGTCAAGGTACAAATGGCCTATAGAAGACCAAATAAATAAGACCTGAAAAAAAATACTCATGACATACTATAATTAAAACATCAAAAATAAAAAAGAAAGGGTACTGAAAACTGTACAAGAATGGTGAAGTCACCCATCAGAATAACCGCTGATTATTTGATTAAAAACTTTTAAAGCCAGAAGGGACTGAAAAGATGTATTTGAAGCTCTGAAAGACCACAATTGTCATGCCACACTATTGAACACAGCAAAACTATCTATTATAATAGAAGAAACAAAACTTTCCATGATAAAAACAGACTAAAGGAATTTATGTTCACTAAGTGAGCTCTACAGCAGATACTAGAAGGAATACTTCATAGTAGAGAGAGAAGTTTAACATGCCACGAGACTATAGCATAGGAATAAAGAATACCAGCACAATTAATCACTCTAAGAAAACACAACAAAATCAATAAAAGGTCAGAAGTCAATATATATTTTAATAGTAACTAAATATGAATATACCAGCTGATTAGATTAAAAAAACAAAACAAAACAGGATCTATCTTTTTTACTGCTTCCATCAAAGACAGATACACCTTTAAGTAAAAGGATGAAAAAAGTATTCCAAGTAAAGTAAACTAAGAAACAAAAGTTGCGGTCACTCTAATGCTTGATAAAATAAGATAAAGGCTTCAAATAAAACAAATCAGAAGAGATGAAGAGGGTCCTCACTATAGCAACAATCCATCAAGAAGGTCTTAGAATTTTAAATACATATGCATCAAACGGGTACACAACTCATTAAAAACTACAATTAAATCTTAAGTCACAGACAGGTCATCCAAACAAAATATAGAGAAACAATGGAGTTAAGTCACTTCATAAACCAAATGGACCTAATAGACCTCTACAGAACATCTCACTCAAACAGTGAAGAGTACACACTCTTCCTAGCAGCCCATGGGACTTTCTCTAAAACTGATGGCAAAATAAGATATAAATTAAGTCTCAAAACTGTAAGAAAATTGAAATAATACATCCAGTATTCTATCTGACCACTATGGAATAAAGCTAGATATCAACAGTAGTAAAACCTACAGAAAGTGTACAAACAAAACAACCCCCCCACCACCACCAGAAGCACTCCACCCCTAAAACATGGCTTCATCCTTCTTGTGCCACATGCTAGTCCCAGGCTGGTGAGTCTGCCTGAAACTGCCCTCTGCAATACTTCTCTTCCCTTCAGACCTGGACCCAGTTCCAAATCCGGTGCCCTAGTCTAGTCTTATCAGACCCACATACACAACCCAGGACTTCCAGGCTTTAGATACGATGGTGCCCCTCCTACAATCTGACTTTATCTCTCTTGTGCTGCATCCAAACTCCAGGACCAGATGGACCCAAACATCTTGCTCTTGAGTCCAGGCCAGTGAGTCTGCCTGCTCCTAATTTCTGGTCACCCTTCCCACTTCCCATATATAGCATGGGTTTCACATCCATTGCAGCAGCCTAGATGGGCCAATGGGGCCCTCCTCATGCTTGGACCAGGATGCACATCCTGTTGCTAACCCAGCCATACTGTGTTCACCAGGCTTCATCCCACCAATGCCATACTGTGTTTTTAGGCCCATCCTGTCCTCTATCTTAGCCCTCAGTATCTACATCAGACTCACAACCACAAAATGTCCACATGTTCAGCCTTATCACAAAACCACAAACAATATGAAAAGTCAAAACAACATCCCTCCCATACCTCAGTCACAAACTCAACAGTACAATAATAGAAATGTTCTCCAATGAGAATTACCTAAATGAGCCCTACAGTACAGATCTTAAAAAGCAACATGAACTTTAAGGAGATTAAAGAAGATAACAAGAGCTAAATAAGCTTACAGAGAATGACCTTAAAGCCGATAAACACTCAAGTTATGCCCACAAAACCACAAAGAAAGCTGAAAGAAATAAAGGAAATCTGGGATTTGAAAACTGAATTCAATAAAGGGAAATGTTGAAGAGAATTCAAGTTGAAGTCAAGATGGAATTGAAAAACTCAACAACCCAATTAAAAGACTCTGGAAAATTGTACTAGTAGAATGGATTAAGTAGAAGATTGAATATCAGATCTTGAAGATAAAGTAGAGAAATTAGACAATACAAGCAAAGAATATTGAAAAAAGTTAAAAACATAGGGAGGGTACAATCAGAAAGTCTGGGACACCATGAAAAGATCAAATCTTTGTATTATAGGTATAGAGGAAGGAGAAGAATCCCAGGTCAACAGCATAGACCACATTTTCAATAATATAATAGAAGAACATTCCCCTAAACTAGAGAAACACACAATATATACACAAGAAGTAATGGGACAACGAATAGGCAAGAACAGTCAGGAAACTCCCCCACAGCATAGTACTTAAAGCACTAAATATATAGAACAAAGGAAGAATATGGAAAAGTCAGTATCAAAAACAAAAGTCACATGTAGAGGAAAACCCACCAGAATACTAGCTGATCTCTCAAAGGAGGCGTTGAAAGCCAGAACAGCATGGAGCAGTTGTCCTAAACCTGCCAGATGTTGTGACCTTTTATTGCAGTTCCTCATGCTGTGGTGAACCCAACCATAAAATTATTTTCATTGCTGCTTCCTAACTGTAGTTTTGCTACTGTTATGAATCATAATATAAATATCTGATATGCAGGATATCTAATATACGACCCCTGTGCAAAGGTCATTTGAACCCTCACAAACCATTGTTACTCAAAGATTGAGAACCATTGGCCTAGAGCAAGGTGTTCTGAGTTCTAAGAGAGTATGGATGCCAATCTAGACTACTTTGCCCAACCAAACTAGCTGCTATAGTTGAGAAAGAAAATCTCTCCATGAGGCAAACGTGCTAAAAGAAATCATATCTAGCAGAACAACCCTACAGAGGCAATATGAAGCATATTGAAGCAATTCTTCAGTTTAGAGAAAAGGCCAAGCATGGCCAAAGGCTGTCGGATGGAAACAAATGAAGCCCTAATTACTGAAGCACAAAGCATGACACAGAACACAAGAGAACAAAGTACACAATGGAAAGGCTGCAGTCAAAACACACCTCCAAATAATAACTAAATATTAATGGCCTGAGCTCTCCCATCAAAGGCAGGCTAGCTGAGTGGGTTAAGGAACAAAATCCATCTTTCTGCTTTGGAAGTGCTATGCCAATCAAATGGAAGCAGGATTTAAACTAATTAGAAAGAGGGAGATTGTTGTGTGAAATAATAAAAAAGAACCGGCAAGTTCCCGGGCTACGCCCAGCTACTCTCAGGCCCAGCAGTCTCGACGGCCAGTTCTTCTCTCATGGAGACTCTCTGACTCAGAGTTCCAAAATCTCTCCCCCGAGCTCACTAAGTTCCCTCTGGTGGGTTGCTACCAGGCCAGCCCCATGCTTCAAAATCCCCACAGCCTTAGTGGTGCACATTGGCAAACCCATGCTTTGCCGCAATACCTTTCTCTCTTGAACCCGGTTGAACCTCCACATGAAGGGAAACGCCACACAAACTTAGTTCAGAAACAATGGTTACTCAATCGCTGGGTGCAACAACTAGAATTCTAATCTTGTACGCCATATTAAATCTAAGTCCTCTGGGGGCAAATCCTGGCAGATTCACCATGTAAGCCGGGAGACACTAGTAGCTCCATATTGTCCTCCCACTGTCCCCGTCCAAAATGCCCCTAACTCTCTCCTGCTTCCTCTCTTCCTCCATCCAGCCTGGAAGTCCTGTCTACTCACCCGTTGATTGGTCCCTTTATTCATTTGGGGGAAGGTTCACAAGAAGGCAACTGAGTACATGACTCATTCCTCCTTCCAGACAGCCCGTCCTGGGAAAGTGGAATTAATGTAAAAAAAATACAGGCATCACCAGGGCCATCCACAGCAGGGGACACTTGGAGGACCTGCACAAAGTAGGCAAGGAAAAAGGGACCATGGTGGGGAGATGAGCAAGAGAGAGGAACAGCGGTGTACAAGCAATTTGAAGGAGGAAATGGGGAAATGGGGGAGTTTAATTAGTGAAGGGCAGAGAGAGAAATGTAGAAAGAGGGCAAAATAACAGTAAAGATGTCTGGAAAAGTCAGAAGGAATCAATATCTCCCTAAAATTACACACAATACATCTAAGTCTATAAGTATATGATGAAAATTTTCCACCTGTGCTGACAGTGCTCCCTACAAGAGTCAATGACTAATAAAAACTTGAATGCTAGGCATGAGAAGCGCCCTGCTTTGAGTTGTTGGTAAGGCTGTTCAGGAGACTCCCCCAGCATTACAGGGGATTGATACTGCCCTTGTTTGCCCTCCAGAGGTTTAGGATTAAGTCTCTGTAGCTGAAAGTACCATGGACTCAGGCATAGGACCTTGAGCTTTGATTTGACATGAAAGCCTGCTGAGTAGCAGAGCTCACACAGTATCACAATGTATCCTGAAAGATTCCAAAGGAGGGAAGCAACCAATAGCCCCAACAAGCCATGATGCATCTGAACATAAACAATGGCCAACATGGCATAGTATCCATAGGGCTTCAAGAGTGTCACTTGTATCTTGGTGTGAACCAAGAACTGTTTACTTGGTCTTAAGACTCATTTAGCAAGAGTAAAATCTTGCCTAGTATTGGAAATCCACCCAAATACCCAGAGTTAGTGAAGGCCTGTATCTTGAAGAATCTATTACTGCCACTTTACTAAACTAGTATAATTCCTAACTACATTCTAAGTATTTATCCTTATACCTATAATCAACCATGCATTCCCCCCTCATTAAAGAAACTATCCTTGCAACACATAAATACCACTACAAAAAACAAACAAACAAACAAACAAACAAACCCATAGTCAATCAAATTTATTCAGGGAATAAGTGACCCTGTGGTACCCAGCCCTAACTGACAAATCTACAAAAAACTCCTGTACTTAAGGCGTAGGGATTAGAGCTGAAGAGGATGCAGAAAGCTTATAGGAACGGAAGGAATGGTAGGTTTGGTATGAAAGTGCACCTCCTAGAAATGTCAGAGAAACTAAACTTGTGAAGTCTCATCAGCATGGCTGCGTAACCAAGACCTGAACAAAGATGACACCAATATATATCCTATTATAACAGAGAAAATTTCATGGTGCTCAACCCTAGACTAAGAACTACAGGCAACTAAGGAATACTGAGAGCAGGAGAAATAGTCTTCCTCAAGGAAGTCCCCAAATTAGCTACCCAATACCAAGTGGTCAGTCCCAAAATGATATGGATAAAAGTATATGAACTGAGCAGGTTGCATTTAGATATTTAGGCCTCACCACCATTACTATTACCATCATCATCATCATCATCATCATCACCAAAAACAACAGCAGCAGCAACAACAACAATAAAAAAAAAGCCATGAAGTGAGAGAAAGACAGGGGGGAGAGGGGGATACATGGAAAGAATTAGAGGGAGAAAAAGGAAAGGAGAGAATCCTGAATAATTTTTAAGTCTAAAATACAAATATATATATATATATATATATATATATATATATATAAAGTGCTCTCATCCTTAGCCATTAAGGAAATACAGATTAAAACTACTTCAAGACTCCATCTCACCTTGTGTTTATAATGGTGGTCATAAGGAATAAAATATCATCACTGGTACAGTTTGGGGAAGGGGAACAGTCATATGCAGTTGGAGGAGTGTGAACTAATGAAGCCATTTGGCAAACAAGTTTGGAGATTTCTCAACAAAATTAAAAATAGAACTACCACATTCCCCAGCCATACCACTCTTCGGCAAACAAATAAAGGACTATAAACTCCGCACAGAGACACTTGCACATCTAAAATCAATGCTACTGCATTCACAACAGTTAGAACCTGGGATCAATATAGATGTACATCAGCTGACAAATGGGCAATGAAAATGTGGGGCATATTCGCCACTGAGTGACTCATCTGTTAAGAAATGTAAAATCATAAAATTTGTAGGTAAATTATCAAATTGGGGGAAAATATATTGAGGAGGCAACTGAGGCCTGGAAACAACACTACATTTTCTCTCTCTTGAGTCTTATGAATGCTCAAAAGCACAAGTGAAAGGCAAGAAACTCAAAGGGGCTGGGGTGTATGTGTGTATGTATGTATTTGTGTGTGTGTGTGTGTGTATGTATGTATGTGTGTATGCGTGTGTATGTATATGTGCATGTGTGTGTATATGTTTATGTGTGTATGTGTGTGTATGTTTGTATGTGTGTATGTGTGTGTGGTGTGTATATGTATATGTGTGTATGTGTGTGTATGTGTGTGTGGTACATCAAAGGTAAAGCAATAATATGAATGGGATACTGGGGGGCCCACTTAGGCTGGGAGGCGTAAACAAAGAAGCTGGTGGGGAGTTCATCAAAATAAAGAATGCATGAAAAACCATATGGAAACTTAATATCTTGTAACCTGGTTAAAAATATAATTAGAAGAGATGAAGCATATGTGATAAGAAAGAAAAGGGACGACTATTTGGGGTTAAGAGTTTAAGTGGGAATGGGTAGGATGGAAGGAGGAGGCTGGAGGTGGGTTAACCAACACTGAAGATCATGGGCAAAGACTTATACAAATATTAGTTTGTAAGCTGATCACAAAAACATGAGTTTTAAAAGAGTTTAAATGGAGGTAGACAATAGTGATCCCAGAAGACAAGGATTATTAAATGAAAATTATAGCAGCACTTACGAGTCAGGAAGTCCAGAGACCTGCAAAATAACATATTGCTGTTGGCCTTTTCTGGCCACCATAAACTAGATGGTAAGGACACAGGTATATCAACGTCAACTCGCCAGGGATGTCCTCCTTACTTGCTGCCTTTCCCAGTGCTGGAGGTTGTATACAGGCCACTGCCTTAACCGTCTATGACTCTGCATGCTACAACACCAACAGACCAGGGAGGAGTACCACTGGTACTGTAGTGAAATGATTACTATGGATTAACCAACCAGTTTCTGATTGGATTTGAAGGCTGCTCCACTGAAAGAAATTTATATGTGGCACTGTAGGCCTGGCCAAAATTCCACAGCTGGAGAGGTTATAGACCTTAGTGGTTCTCACAGGGATTGCCAAAAAACTATTGGAAAACAGATCACTGCGATTCATAACAGTAGCAAATTCTAGTTATGAAGTAGTAAGAAAAATAATGTTATATTTGAGGGGTCACCACAACATGAGGAACTGTATTAAAGGGCGTTGGAATAGGGAGGTCGTGAAGCACTGCCCTCAGGATTAACCTACTTCTGTTATTTGCTAGACAATCATGTTGTTGGATTGCCTTTTAAATAGTAATATTTATTCTTTAGACTCGGGCTGCTCTTAATAGTAGTCAGAGAAGCTTCTTTTTACAGTGGGAATAGTTAATACAGAGACTCATATCTGGTCAGTGATAGGACTAAGTGTGAGTGTTCGGCCCTCACACACCTCGATAGGTGTGTCGGTGCCCACCCCCATGCCAGGGCACAGAGGGCATCACAGAGTGTAGGGGCAGAAGGGATGTAAGAACTGAAGGATGAGGAGGAGGGCTGTGAGGTGATACCTTTGGGATAGGACATGGATATTACTCACGAACTGACAGAAGCTATACTTATTTACATAGGACTTGTACACGGCCAAGTGGTCAACCTTCCATCAGGGATGGAGAGGGGGCTCCCAAGGGCTGGCAGTTGGCAGCAGCTGAGGGACTGACAGTCACTCTTCTTTGTGATCATGTCTACTGCTATGTGCCTCACTGAGTGGCTCCACCCAGCACACGTGAGCCACACTGCTTGGGAACAATAGGATTAAAGAGAAAGACACAGAGTTGGAAGGAGGATGGTCTCATCCTGGGGGAACAGAGGTGGGAATGGGGAGCCGGTGTGATCACAATTCACTATGCGGTATGCATTCTCAGAAAATAGCTTTTCAAAAACTAAAAAGTCATGCAAAATTAACTTAATACAAAATTAAAGGTCATTTACAATGGGTAATTTAGAAAATGTACAAATGTAGCAAAGCACAGTGGCGAACATCTGGAATTTGAGCAGTGGAGACGGGAAGACCAAAAGCTCCAGATTGGTCTGGGCTGTGAATGAGGGCCTGTGTCAATACAAATAAAACAACAACAAAATGATGGTCAAACATTGTTCGTGAAAATGAATGGACAAATATGGAGTGTGAGAGGGTGCTTGTGTGGTGTGAGAGGGTGCTTGTGTGGTGTGAGAGGGTGCTTGTGTGGTGTGAGAGGGTGCTTGTGTGGTGTGAGAGGGTGCTTGTGTGGTGTGAGAGGGTGCTTGCTTGTGTGGTGTGAGAGGGTGCTTGCTTGTGTGGTGTGAGAGGGTGCTTGTGTGGGATGGCACCCACGGAACTCACGTTGGCCTTGCCCACGTCTGCTGTAGGATGATCTTGGACCGACCCTCTTGTTGACATCTCTCGGGCGTTAGAGCTATGTTAGAGAGCCGTGTCCAGATCGATAAGGAAAGTTTAGAGGAGTACATGAAACCAAGTAAGTATATTTACACTTAATACCAATATTTTCTATGAGAGTGCTGTGAAACCACTGGGGGACGAGGGCATTGTGCTGGGCTCACGTGGGCAGTGCTAAATGGCATTACTTCCACCTCATCCTGCAAAGGATAGCCAGTTTTGGACTTACAAAATACTTTAGACAAACATTTTTAAAACAACAACAAACAAAAATCAGTACCTTAGTAACATTTTTCCTATGAAGCACAGGTCTATAAAACAGAAAAAGCAAAATTATGTGTAGGAATGGGGTTGTGGGGGAGGGTTGCCAAACTGTGGTCAGGCTGTTTGTTTCTTTGTAACTTGTGAGCTAAATCTGAATTAATTTTTTAATGGTTAGAAAATATCAAAGGAAGAATATTTAGAGTCATGTCAACATTATATGAAGTTAGAGTCATGTCAACATTATAAGAAGCTAATGGCAATATTTACATCCATAAAGTTTTAATGGAACTCAGCTTTGGTGTTTCCATGTTCATATGTGTGGTTAAGCACAAAGGCAGAGGTGCAGATGGGCAGTATAGCTGCAAACTGAAAATGCGAAGCCAGTCCTTACAGAAGCTGTGGCCTCTGATCACCCCCTTCACCCAGAGGGGCTGCTCTATGGGCATCTGCCTCTTAAATCTTCTCCAATTTTACTTCAGTTCTAACAAAGAAAGGATTGGTTTGCTCCTCAATTTGTCAACCTTTTCATTTATAACAGGTAAATTCTTGAGACCAACAATAAAATATTTGAAATAGCTTTCTTTCTCTTGAACTAAATCTCACAGCTGTCACCTTGGAGGAAAGGGGAAGACTAACATATCATTTTGTGCTGGACCACATAATTAATGGACCAGTGCACACATTGATGGGTTTAGATGAAAAGAGACTGAAATTTGAACCGCTAGCTTTCCCTTTCTTGTTACTTCAAAACTAGTTTGAGCTTTAAACATCAACTTACAGGTGTTTGTCTTTTCTTATTTGTCAGATAAAGACTTTTCTTAAGACAACATTTTATGGTTTGGTCCACCTCAAAAATAAACCTCCAGAACCTCATGATTAAGCCTATAAAAAGGTGAGAGTAACCTGTATTCTTTGAGGAGCCTCGGTCAGCATTTATTAAAATTAAAAACTAGAAGTGGTACTGTGAACAACTGCATGTCCGCACTGTGTGTCGCACAGAATACACTACTGAAAGCGAAGGCCAGGCAATTATTTCCTGCATCGTAAAAAGGCTAAAGCGTTTACTATCGAAAAGCTGACATGTGAATTAGTACCATATTGAAATCAGGGAAAATATTCTGTTGCAAGTTTGGTTTTTGTTTATGGAAAAAGGAAGTTTTATGGAGTATTTTGATTAATTCTACCATATCTCTGTGTGGTTTGAATTTTTATGATTTTGTGTTTTTAAAAATGAAGGGAGTCACAATATATGCTAACAGTTTTTTTTTTTTAAAAAACTAAAGATCAAACTAAGGACGAAGTTGCATGGTTGCTGGCAGTGTGACATGAATATGTATTTGTTTCTACATTCAATAAAATAATTGCTTATTCTCATTTGCTTTAAAACACAGATTGTTCTATAATCCTTTATAAAATAATAAAGGCCTCTAATGAAGTTTTTGGCATTAATCCTAACTTTAATAAGATACACAGTTTTAAAATGATTTAAAATCTGCCACAAAAGTTAGTGGAATTATTTTATCTTCAATCTGAAATAACTGTTGAACATCTCATCTGAATTATATTTGAGGCCGTGTTACCTAACTGTGATTCTTAGCTCTGCAGTGTGGATGCACATATGCATACACATATGAACAGGCTCATAAATCCTCTCTGCGTTGCTCATTACTAGAAGGGCTTGTGGAGGGTTTTTTTTTCCAGATGGGTGCTTTTATGAGTCAAAACATTAAGAACATTTTCTGAATTTACCTCTAGGCATTAAGGCAAAAAAAGTATGGGTATTATAACCTGCCTTGTTTTAAACATCACTATGCTACTCTGAATGACAGCTTATAATTTACAAGTAGGGTGTGGCTAATAAAGCCACTGAAGCAGACACAAGAATAGGTTTTCCCCTTATACACTCCTGGCCTGTCAGTCACACCTCCCAAACGCTTTGTTGCACAGACATGCCAATAACTAAAACCACATTTTACCTGTTTTTGTGCCCAAGGGCTTTTAAAAGGCTATACAACCAAATCAGTGCTTGCAAATCCCAGATTAAAGCTCAAGACTTCAAGCCCAGGCTTTTACTTCATCTAAAATAGCAAAACAAGTTTGTATTTTCTGAAGGTAATTGATATACTGTATCAAGAATGATAAAATTATAACTTAACAAAATTGTTAGGGGTTGGGTTTTAATTTGTTGTGTCATTTCCAACATTTTCTATACTTCTAAACAATGTTAATATGAATGACTTAAAACAAAATTTTCTGCATCTTAGTGACATTTATGCATATCACACATTGGGAAAACAAACAACAAAGACTTAGGCTCTGCTGGGGACTCTCTTCAGTATGTGGTTCTGAATAGTGTCCTTAGTTATCTTTTTCTTATAATCTGGATGTTATCTGTGTATGCTCTGGGTGTGTGGTAATTCTATATAGTGCTTTAACTTTAAAGTGTAGATCTGGATGATGGAAGCAGGCTTGCAGACACTAAGAGCTTGTATATTTTTAGTACTTTCTGATTTTAGAAAAGTGATTTCCATTGTACTAAATTTCACAAGGGGACAATAGGGCTGTTGAGATCTCACTTCCGGTACATACTTTGGTATTGGAATATGGGATGAGAAAGAAAGCAGAGAAGCGGGGAACCACAGAAGGCGGAGAATCTGATGGAACACACAGCTCCAGGCTGGATGTGAATGACAGGTACATCTGTAACCTCAGGCGACTGAAGGGAGTTTCAGTGCAAATGAAGTGTGTTGGAAAATGGTGTCTCTAGCTTAGATTGTGTTTTCTGGTGACTGCTGTCTACTGGTTGGAACATTAAAAGATTTTCTTTGTAGTGTTTCATAATAGCAGAGAGGTCTTGAATATGTTTTTTTTAGTTTGTAGGTATTGAAGGCATGATTGCTAGTACTGAATGGTATATCATATGTAGTATGTATAGGAATAAAATGTTGTGTTTGGCTCTTAGATGCAGTGATAAAGTAGAAAGGAGAATAAAGTTGAAAAGACAGAAGTACCAGTGGGAGAGAAATAAAGGCTGAAAAAAGAGCAGCTGGCCCACGTCAGAAAGTCTTGTGGACCAGAAGCCAGTTCTAAAGCCTTACGAGTTGGAGGAGACTTCTTTCTGAGCCAGGAGATCTCTGGGCCTTGGGTACTAGAGTTGCAGAGGCATGGGAGGAATTTCCCCAGGACCTCCAGGATAATTATGGATAATCTATGTTTTGGGGACTGGTCACCCCTTTCCTGGACTTAACTTAGACAAGATCTGATGATGTCTGGATTCTCTCACAAGAACAGCTGCTGTCCAAGGCTGTAGGTGCAGAGAAGACCTTCTCTAGGATAAGCAAGAGGAATACTGAATTCTCTAGCATTTTAACCATATGTCTAGAGAGGCAGGGCAACAGACAGGACCTTCCGCTTGTCCCAAGGGACAGTGTTGGCAATTCTGGCTTTTCCTTTTTATGCCAATAGCCACAGTCGCAGGCATCAGGCCAGCCCCCCAGGGGACAGTAGAGGACAGACAGTATCTGGGTTTGAAGCACTGACTGCCTTTGTTCCTGGAACTGAAGGACGTAGCTGGACTCTTTCTCAGCTCCAGTGGAGCATCTGTGATGTCTGAACTTTGAACCAAAAACCCTGAGCTGTGAGTCACAGAACCACGCTTGCTATTGGGCAGGGAAAGCTGAGATGCAGTCTCATTCTGAAGGGCAGTAGTCCCAAAGCTCCATCAAAACTAGGGGCCGTCCTCCACCATGTCCTGTTGGCAGGCCCAAGATTTTGGGTGGCATCTAAGGGCTGGATGCTGGGCCATAAAGGCAGGAAGGTCCCTGTCCATGGCTGCCGAAGCTGCTGGGACTGTGCCTTGTGTGTTCTTCCATTGAAACAAGGCTGGCCGCCACAGTTAAAGGTTCGCGGAATTCTGCCGTTAGGCATGCCAGTCAGCTCTAAGTTGTGACTACGTACACAAGCTGCTGTCTTTTTCCCTGTTCCATCCAGAGAGCCTGGGTCGAGTTTATAAACTGCGTTCTTTTTCTCTGATCACCTTTCCAGCTTCCGCATTTAGACTTCCTGGGTGACAAGAGTTGTCCTGTGGTGTCTCCTGGCTTTTTCCTCTTAGTCTGTTTTTTTTTTTCCTTATTTATTTATTTATTTATTTATTTATTTATTTATTTATTTATTCTGTACCAGTCTTTTACAGGGCACCTCTATGCTGCCATTTTGGCCTCTATCTTTCCATGACTTAAAAAAAAAATTCTTGTGTAAGTTGACTTTACCTTATTGAAATTACTTGGAACACATATGAGTTTTGGATTTTTCGATGCTTTGGGGGTTTGGAATAGTCACATGTACACTGTTTAGATATTTAGAATATGAGACTGAAATAGGCCTCTCTATACATCCCTGGATATCCTGCAACTTACCATAAAAACAAGGCTGGTTCTAAACTAATAAGAGATCCACCTGCCTTTGCCTTCCTAGTGCTGGGATTAAAGGTGTGCACTACCACACCCACCCAACTAATATTTTTTTTAAAGATGGGGGTGTCTCACTATGTTGCATAGGATGAACTGGTCCATGGCCACCCAGTTTCTCCTGTTAGTGGCATTACTGATGGAACAACCAGCCTGAAGTATATTCTAGTCTTAGTGCACCAAGTTTTACTGTTACTAGCACATGGGTTCAGATGTGTCATTTTCCTAGTGGGATCATGATAGCATTTTAGAGCATTTCAAATTTGAGTTAGGGATGCATAACCTGTTTAAAATAGGGTCAGTGACTTTTTGTAGAGATAAAATTCATATAATATAAAATTATTTCAACCCATTAAGAAGTGAACAATGCATTAATTTGTTCTATATGGGTCAGTGACATTTTGTACTAGTTATAATTATACTTGGATGACATTGTGTGTGACTTGTAGATTCTGAAGCTTTTTCTTCTAAAGAACAGTGTATTGAGTATTGGGTTCAGCAAAGGAGCTGGTTTCTATTTGATTGTCAAGTTGAAGGGATCAAGAATCACTCTGAAGATAAAGTTCTGGTCAATCAGTGAGGGATTTTTCTAGATTAGGTAAATGAATTAGGAAGGCGCACCTTAACTACCAGACCAAATGAAAATGGTCATCACATTTTTCCTTCCTTCCTTTCTTTTTTTTTTTTTTTTGATGTTTCCATATCAGTTTATTTTCTATCTAGAACAGCAGTTCTTAACCTGTGGGTCACAACCTTTTTGTGGTTGAACAACTCTTTCACAGAGTCCATGCAAAACCATCAGAAAACACAAATATTTACATTACAATTAATAGCAGTAGCCAAATAAATCACCATTATGAAGTAGCAACAAAAACACTTTTCCTTTCTGCAAGGGAAGGACTAGCTGCCTCCCTTTCCTGCTACCACCTGGGATCACACACCCTCAAGCCCCGAGGCAAAATAAACCCTTTCCCAAGGTGCTTTGGTGGGACAGTTTATCACAACATGGGAAATGTAACTAAGTCAGTAACTGAATTACTGGCTAATGCTGTTGTGACTTAATAGGTAGTAACATCTAGAAATGAAACAACGTGAACACAGTATGTATGTAGTGGACCAGCCACTTACACACAGTTAAAAAAAAAAGAAGGAAAACAAGAAGGAATCCCAAGTAGCCAAGAAAAGACACCATAAACCACTGCAGCAGAACAGGCCTATGGTAATTACAACAATGGATAGAAGGGAAAGTAAGATGGCATGACTCAACACAGCAACTCATCTACAGTGAAGTAATCCCAGGAAAAGCCCAAGGAGGATGTGGGGGGGGGCGTACAACAGAGAAGAGTCTTCCTATTTGTATTCTTAATGTTACTGAGCATTACAATGCACTCATTTTGAAAATTACCTATTGAATTACTCAGGACTGCTATGCTCTTGTAGCAGTTACACACACCATTTATTTCTCTCTTAGGACATATCCTGCTTCAGTTAACTGAGGAGGACAGGACACTGTTCTGTTCTCACTAGCTAATCAAGATAATATGGCCCGGCCATCTTAAGCATCTCCTCTGGCAGCTCTGCAGATAGGGAAAAGACGGGCAAGTTTTGCTTCTGATGCCCCAATGCAGCTGTAACATTATTTACTAGAGATTCTAACATGTCCAGAAAAGATAGAAAAGTTAGATATTTGTGAAGTCCAGTATTGACTTTAATATACTCCTAACAAAATTTATCTCAAATGAAAATATAAATGAAATCATGAACAATGCACTCATCTGATCTGGAAAGATGCTAGAGTTAAATTCCTGTGGCAGCGATGGGTGGGTGTCTAGTGTGAACTTCCTCCAGGTTCCTGCTTGCTGATTAGTGGAGGGAAGATAAGGATTGGAAGATAAGGAAGATAATTAAACACCAGTTCAATTCTGTCAATTTGTAAATTTCCTTCAATCTGAACATTAAAAGAGTCTTAAACTAATGCATACTCTATAATTCTTGGTTTTACATTTAATGTTTTAGTTAGCCTATATCAACTATACAAATGATGTGTTTCACTATGACTTTAAATTTGAGTTTGAATGGTGCATGTGTGTGGGGCATCTGGACATCATGGGTTTCTTATATCACGCATGGGTTCAGGGGTTGACCTGAGGCTGTCGTGTTCACCCACTGAGCCGTCGTCCCAGTCAGGCTCAGTCACGGTGATGCGTTCATGCAGTATTCCTTGTGCTTTGCTCAGATAGCCACGGCCTCCATCACTTTCTCCTATCTATCTGTGCCCCTCCTGCGAGATCCCTTCCTCCCCATGAACTGTCCCCCATTTTCACGTTGTTTTTAAACTAGCGTTTACATATAAGAAAAATGCAATTTTTGTTTTTCTGAGCCCAGCTTATTTCACTGAATAACGGTCCATCCTGCAAGTGACAGAATGATTTATGGCTGAATAAAATTCCACTGTGTGCATGTGCACATAATACTGACTTACATGCTGGTGGCCATCCACCAGCTTGCCAGTCATGAACAGTGGCACTGTAAATATGCGCGAATAGTACCTCTGCTGTCTGGTGACTCCACCTTCTGCAGCTATATATCCAGGACTGTAATATATAACTAGATCAGTGTGATAGTTTAGGTTTTTTTTCCTTTGAAATACCTCCATACTGACTTATTTTTATACCAACTGAACTAATGTGCATTGTCACCAGATTGTGTAAGAGTTCTGTTCCCCCATGAATTTTTTCCCCCATGTATCTACTTGCTGTGTTTCTTCTTTTGAGAAATGTCTGTTCAATTCATCTGCCTATTTGTCAATTGGATAATTTAGAACTTGGGGTATTAAGGTTTTTTGACATTGTTAAAGACTCTAGATATTAATCCCTGAATATACATACACATACACATATATAAATATGGCAGATACTTTCTACCATTTTATAGTCACCCATTTCCTTTTTTGTCCAAGTTTTTTATTCATATAATCTTATTTGTCAGTTTATGTAATTATGTTGCCACTGAGCCTTTTCAGAAATCTCTGGCCTATGCCTATATTTTCAAGTGTTGTTTACTCTGGGGTGGCTAATGTCCAAGCCAGATGTGGGTATGGGTTCCCCTGAGTATACTAGAGGATGGGAATCCATCCATGCCAGAGCAATGAGCTGTGCATGGTCTCAGAACCCTGGCTTTCTGTCCTGCCCAGCAGTGAAGCAGCATGGGGAAGAGGACACTGCTAGGTTCAGATCAGCAGGCCTTGAGTGTTACCAGCCTCAGGCCCACATTCAGAAACTGTAGGGAGGCAGAGCTGTGAGCCAAGAAGTTTAACTGGCCTGGCTCAGCAGCTGTCAGACGATAAGGTTACTTCTTCCCACAGAGCAGGGCCACTAACCATTGACCCGTCATAGCTCGAATCTCCTGCATGCAACTTTTTCATTATATCCATAGGCAATGCCCTTCTCTACAACTGACTCTCTTGGCCTCCTTCTCATACACAGGCGACAGGAATTCTTGGGTCTATAATTTTCCCTAGTGTAGTTTAGTCTTAAATGGTAGGTTACTCCTTCAAGCAAGATGGTGCCTTGTATACAGCATTTTAAGATACTGGAAGCAACAAAATGGATGTAGGTTTGTCATTATTTGTTTTCTCTCTAATGCTGGTCTACCATAAGGTGCATTAGCCACTGGACTTAAGGCCTATGAAAACTGTGGGCTCATCTTAAGGCTAAGACTGCTTATCTCCTACATTTTGCTATATAATCTTTCTGTTTCTCTACACCTTCCAGTTGTCCTGTCTTCTTTTGTGATTCCTGAGTTATTTCTTTATTCTTCCCTCTGTATTCTTTTTTCTTCCTTGAAGTAAATTGTACAGTTGCCCTGATTTCCTTTTAGCATTTATAGTCACAGCATTTCATCTAGTCATCTTACCCAAGTACCTTATATTTCATCTACTTTTTAACCTTTGAATTTGGCAGACTTGACATATAAAAAGTGAAAAAATGTAAACAGTCTCATGGCAGAATGATGGAATGCAAGAATGGTGTAATGCTTTGGTTATAAGATACAAAAAAATCTATCTAGAACTAAAGCTGAAAGTGACTTCCCTGCTGGGCAGCCCTGAGGACCAAGAAGTGCAGTGCAGGCTGTGGGGGAAGAACTGTCACCAACAGCTTTGCTCAGTTTGGACCCTCGGTGCTACTACCAGCTGGTCAGGCAAGATAACACCATTGGTACAATGGTAGCAAGTTTGTCATATGGGCAACTGTAGGGGCAGTGCTGATGCTAAGGTCCTGTTCACCAGTTGGCTCTTGATCTGTCAATAAAGAAAGCCATAGGCCAATTGCTAGGTAAAGGCGGGACTTCTGGGGCCCTGGAGGAAAAGGGAGATGCAAGGAAGCAGAGACAGCGTTTTACCATGCTTCTGATAAAAACAGATTGAAACCACATAAGATCTCAAAACTGAGTGGCCACACAGCCCACTCCTACAGGCATATGGTCAGGGTGTTTAGCAGGGGCTAGATGGGACTAGCCACTAAAGTTTAGGACAGAGCTAAGAGCAATAATAAGGGAGCACTTTCCAAGTGGGACATAGTAGCACACAACAATTGTGTCAAGAAGGCAAGTTGAAAATGAATAACTGTGTGTGTGTGTGTGTGTGTGTGTGTGTGTGTGTGTGTGTGTGTGTGTATGAGTGCCTGTTCCTGGAACATAAGTGGGGTAGTGTAAAGCTACACACAACAGGCAACCAACCATCTTTCTGGTTGACTCTAAGGCCTGCTTCACAGAAAGGGACTCACATCTAGTACTGAAAATTTAGTAAAAAGCCCATGGCTGGGAGTTTATGAACCTTACTCAGAGGAACGTTTTGCTAAGTAAATCCAATGTGTCAATTATGCTAGCTTCTGAATATTTTGATGTGTCTATTACAGTACTGATGTGTCTATTAAACTGCCTTCTAAATATTTTTTGCTTATGTCCATAGATGAGTGCTGCTGTCAGCTTTAGTCAGAGATTTCTTTTGTAGTGGTTGGGTTTTCTGCTGAGTCCAAATGCTGAGAATAGCTGACTGTTGAAAGCTGAGTTGTAAATTGCTGTGATTATCAGCAACAGATCTGTATAAGATTGTTCCCATCAACATCCTACCACAGACAGAAGAATGGATCATGAGGCCCTATCCTCCCTGAGATATAAATGCAGTTAATGATCACTGAAGAGGGAGAGACATTTTCTTCCATGGTAGCCACTGGTAAAGCACCCATGCTCTGTGAACAACTGCTTCAAATAAAGGGGGACAGCACTTTAGCAGGATTACTTTGTTTAGACATGCCAACTGATCTACCATCTACCTTTTGTTTAAAGCCCATGTTGAGAAAGGAGTTTCTGATGACTGAATCCAGGAGAAGTTTCAAGAGACTGAGCAGCTATGGAGATGGATCAGTGTGTGTGAGTGCTGTGCAGACATGAGTTTGCTTTGCAGCCAACGTGTCTGTGACCCTGTGCTGGGCAGAAGATGGTAGGAGAAGGTAATCCACAATGGCTTCCTGGTCACACAGGCCAATACACTGGTGAGCTCTAGGTTTAATGAAGAGATCTTGTCTCAAACAAAAATGTGGAGAGCCACAGGAGAAAACCCCTGAAACGGTTTGCATACACGTACACAAAGAAAGGCAAAAAAAAGGTTTTTTTTCATGTCTAGTAGACACCCCTGCACTGCTGGTAGGATTGCAAGATGGTACAACCACTTTGGAAATCAGTCTGGCTATTCCTCAGAAAACTGGGTATGTCACTTCCGGAGGACCCTGCTATACCTCTCCTGGGCATATACCCAGAGGATTCCCCGGCATGCAATAAGGACACATGCTCAACTATGTTCATAGCAGCCCTATTATAATAACCAGAAGCTGAAAAGAACACAGATGTCCCTCAAAGGAGAAATGGATACAGAAAATGTGGTATATTTACACAATGGAATACTACTCAGCAATTAAAAACAATGAATTCATGAAATTCTTAGGCAAATGGTTGGATCTGGAAAATATCTGGAAAGAAAGAAGTTTTAATAGTTAAAGGAAACAATTTTGTCACTTCAACTGGTGGTCAACAAAGAAATAAAGAAACTAATTACTTGTATCTCATGGAAAACACTCTGAACTTGACAGACTTTAAGCTTCAACCTTTATCCCAATTGCCAAACATTCCCTTCTTTTCTGAGAAAAGCTTAAAGTAAAATATTATTGAAAACCCTTTAGTCTGCCTCAGTAGTGTAGCCAGCTGTGGTGTAGTCCGTTGTGGTAGTGCAGCCAGCTGTGGCAGTGATATAGCCAGCTGTGGTAGTGTAGCCAGCTGTGGTGGTGTTGTAGCCTGCTGTGGTGGTGTAGCCAGCTGTGGTGGTGTAGCCTGCTGTGATGGTGGTATAGATGAAAGGATAGAAAATACAGCCTAACTCTCTAATGACCCCAAGGAGTCAGAAGTTTAAAATGCTATCTCTATGAAGCTCTAACTCTAGCCTTCTAAGGAGCCCCAAACACTTCATATTCCAGAGCCCGCTCTTTGTTAGAAACTAGGTAAAAGGTCACATTCCAGAGCCCACCCTTTTTTTAAGAGCTACACAAAAAGGCCTTGAATAGGATCCTGGCCCTGTAAGGTAACTGGAAATGAGCTAATTATCTGCTTATCTTGCTTCTGTAAAATTGCTTATTACCCCCACCCAGGAGTTCACGCAACTATAGACCTCCAAGAAAATAGGAAACTAATTGGTTCACAGAGCACAGGCTCCAATAGTTTAAACTGATTGGCCTAAAAACTATGGAGTGGTACAAATCGATTGGCTCGCACTACGTGGACTCTTGATGCTAAGGAATGATTGGTTTATAATTCACGGGCTTTGTTGTAAACTTATAAAAGCTGTTCCAATTCTGCACTCAGGGTCTCACAGTCCTCTACCCCTGCGTGGTGTATGACTGTGGACCCCAGAGTGCTTGAATAAAAATCTTCTTGCTTATTGCATCGAGACCGTTTCTCACGAGTGATATGGGTGTTGCCTTCCAAGGCATGGGGTGCTGGGGAGCCCTCGTTTTTCAGGTCTTACATAGCCTGCTGTGGTGGTGGTATAGCCAGCTGTGGTGGTGGTGTAACGTACTATGGTGATGGTGTAGTCAGCTGTGGTGGTGCTGTAGCCAGCTGTGGTGCTATAGCCAGCTGTGGGAGTGCACTGAGGAAGCATGGGCAAGCAGGCGGTCTGAGTCTAGAGACAACTGGTCTACACAGTAAGTTCTAAACAACAATAAAAAAAATCTTTTAAAGATTGTTTTCAAGATTTCCTGAAGTTCCAGACGTGAGTCTTGGTGTTATGCTCTATCCAGTCATATCACTTTGAATAGACAGAAGAAAGGTTAGGAAAACTTGGAGTGCACACACCCAGCATGAGAAGAACATTTGCCAGCTATTTCATCTGCTTAAGTGAATCCATTTCAAATAGCTAGATTGCCATCTTGAAAAAAAATGTAAGTTTCATAAAATAATGAAACAAGATTCTCTCCATATGATTGCAGTAATATTCATAAGTGGTATACTTATGAACATATCTAATTCTGAAAAAGATTGGAGTTTTTGAACAGAACCAGGATTTTTCTCTTTCCCATTTTGTCTGTCTTTTGCCTTTGGCTGTGACTCTGAGCACAGACCTGTCTGCTTCCTCCTTAGAAGCATCTCAGAGAGAACATGACAGCTGGCTGCTATGAACAACAAAGAACAACACAAACGAAATTAAAATCAGTAGAAAATGGATCCAGTATTTGAGGCATGCACTCACTAAGCAAATCACCATGAAAATTTAAATAAACTCAACTAGCTCTAAATGCTTTCATTTGTGGTTTTGGAGGCAACTGAACTGAGAAGCTATGATACCCAGCAGATGTAAGAGAAAGAACCTCTCCAACTGAAGAAAAGTAAGTCACACACGTCTCCATTAAAGTAGACTATTATATTACATCATATCTTAATAATAATATAGCTATTATATTATAAATATAGCTGTCAGTCAAAATACGTACTAAATAATTCAGTCCTGCTTAATTTTAGAAATTGCTTCCCACTCACAAGGGCAGAGACACTCAAGGTCTACAGAGCAAGCATCTCTTACTAGAATGTATCTGCTTGCCACATGACAGCTCTGAAGAACCTGAGATGGCCTCAGAGACATCTTCTGGCAGTGTTCTACCCACACATCAGAAGCAGCCTTATTGGTGTTGTTTAGCATATGTGGAAAACTGAGAGGACAAAGAACCTCTCCCTGTCCCTCTCCTCCTCCCCTCCCCTCTTCCCCCATCTCTCCTTCTGTATCTGTCTCTGTCTCTGTTTCTCCTCCTCCCCCCGCCCCCATGTGTGTGTCCTCAAATTCTTAAATCACAGTAGTAAATCGGTATCATTGTTATGGCAGTGGTAGCAAGATATACAGGAATATCAATGAACTTCTAACATCAGAGTGGTCAGTGACTCAGAATGCACAGTATGCAGTCAAATGGCATGGTCTTCAATTCTGCTCTGGAACTCTGAGTCTGGGTCCTCATTTCTAAAGTGGAAAATTAATACTTAACTCCTATGGTTACTGTACACGCAAAACATGTCTATCAGTGTGCCTAGTGAATAACATGTGCTAACATATAGTAATTATTTTTCCAGGAAAACGGATTCCTTTATAACAGCTGTTCTTGACCCTCTTGGGGGTCAAATACCAAATATCCTGCATATCAGATTTTAGACAAGCCTGTACATTTCTGAATATAACAATTTACTATTTCAGAGTCAACTAACCTGGACCCTTGGGCTCTCAAAGTCTGAAGCACCAACCAAAGAGCACACACGGGCTGGACCTAGGCCTTCCTGCTCATATGTAGCAGATGTGCGGCTTGGCCTTCATATTGTTCCCAAACAGGAGCTATCCCAAAAGCAGTTGCTTGTATGTGGGATATTTTCCTAGCTGGGCTGCCTTGTCTGGCTTCAGTGGAAGAGGAACCTTCTGTTCAATAGCATCTGAGGAATATTCCAAAGCAAATACCTCACCTAATATCATTTCTAGTAAGGAATATTCCTAGAATCAAATCAGAGATCACAATACACATTTAGCCTGGGTTAAAAATCAACATGTAAGAACAGATTCACCGCATATTTTATATTGTACCACAGACTGATGTCAATCTGACTTCTTAGTCTTACACTGCAAACACTGTAATCACAAAACAAAGTCTTTTTTAAAAGAAAATCTTAAGGGGATGCCCACACTTACTTCTCACCCAACAAAAGCCGTTTACTCTCTATTTAATAACGTGAAACCTTAACTAGGTAGAAATTAGTTTATAATAAAAAAATCACTAACACCTAGATTTTATAGGCATTGTAGCTTATCACAAGAAATTACTACAAACACATGCCATGTTTTAATTTGAAAGGGACTATTGATAACTAGCCATTGCTAAGCTTACTCTTTGCGAGTCACTGTTCAAAGCATAAATTAACTATCTTCAATCCCATACTAATCTATAGCATAAGTACTAAGCATTTGTTGTAGACAGAACAGCAGGCACAGAGAAGGTCTTGGTAGTAAACAGCGGAGTGCCAAAAGTCAGCTCCATCACCATATTGCGTTCTATATACTTAATCAGCAATTCTTATAAATCTTTCCAGGTTTAATCTTGTGTTTAAATACAGCCAAACACATTAACTCCTTAAACAATACCTGAAATAATTAAGTAGCATAAAAATGAACAAATCCTTTATTTAGGTCAACAAAGTTTACAACTGCCTCAATTTACATCATTATATAGTTATTATACATTATTGTATACATTATATATAGCATATACTATTCTATAGTCTATATAATATATATATTATTATAATAATTGCCTTTATTATAATAGAGTTATTGAGTTTTGGCTTATAGGATTTGTGTTTTCCAAAATAATTTTAAGTACAGAATTTCATCCAATGTATTTTCTTTATTTTAGCTCTTCTTGTCAAATGAAAAAGTAATATAAACATATCATATAGTACCAAAAAGCAAGAAGGAATAGAAGAGATAAACTATTTTAAATGTTACGGCTGCCATCAAATGCTTATTAAGGTAATTTTGTTTTAGAGGCATTACCCATGTGGCTGTGCTACATCATGTCAAAGATGACTCTTTCTCCCCGACTTAAAATCTGCAACAGTTAGAATTCCACTGGTTTGCTCTGGCTCTATGGCATTGCATCCCCTTCTGGACTATGACTTAGAGACTGGGCTGGAGTTATTGAAGAGATCTGAGAAGTGCTGATTTGGGGAACAAAAATAACCAAAGCATAACATGACTTACTGGGGAAGACATTATAGTATTTTTCAAGCACTTCCAAAGGGGGAATCTTCTACAAAATGGGTTTAAGAATTACACAGACATGTGGAACCAATTCTACTATAATCCTGGAGGTTGTTTGCTTGTCTATTGGGAACAGAAGAGCCAAGAGAAATAAGAATTTTGATATCTAACTTTCAATGCTGGCAGACTCAGCAGCACTAGACAAGCTGGGGTTAGATACAAAAAGTACATGCAGATGGACTGCCATTTTGCTATGTTATATACAAAACCTTTCAAAAGGTCAGTGTAGGCTTTTGCTCAATCTTTATAATATAGCATTGAACAGGACATTAGGAGCTTGTGACAAATGCCCCCGCCCTGAGCATGTGCACGTGCGTACACACACACACACACACACACACATACACACACACACGGCGTGTACACACACACACAGACACACACCCAGACACACACACACACACACACACACACACGCATGTGCACACACACAGGTGTGCACAAAACCTAAAACACCATGCTAAAGAATAGAGTTATTTTAATATATGACACAGCTATGTACCAGCACAGTGTTGGTTCGCATAGCACTGATAAAAAGTCTCTTTCTCCCAAGACTTCACGAAAAGACCAAGTGGGACCAGAGAGATGGCTTAGAGGGTAAAGGCTCCAAGCCTGGCAATCTGAGGTCAGGCCCTGAGATATACATAGAGGAAGGACAGATCAACTCCCACAGGCTTTCTGTCCTCAACACACGTGTTTTGGTGCACGTCATCATCATCATCATTATCATCATCATGTAATATAAGCGAGTAATATGCTTTTATATTCTGGTAAACAGTAACCTTAGCCATTACTACTTATCAATTTCTTTTACAAAATTCAGCTTATTCATAAATATTGTATAATTTCAGATGGCTTAATAATTCATGCTTTTAAATATAATGTGTTAATAAGAGTAATTCAAATATAGCAATTATGCTCTACAGACACAATAGAAATGACACTAAGAATCCCCTAGAATCAAAGTATTCTAAAAAGTTTTTATTTTATTTTACGTGCATTGTCATTTTGCCTGTATGTACTTCTGTGCCAGGTTGGATTACCTAGAACTGGAATTAGAGACAGTTGTGAGCTGCCATGTGGGTGCTGAGAATTGAAACTGGAACCTCTGGAGGAGGAGCAAGTGGTCTTAACCACTGAGCCATCTCTCCAGCCCCTGAACCAAAGCACTTTTAACAGAGTGAATTAGGCCTTACCGACTCCAGAGGATACTGACTCAACATCAATGTCATGTGCCCTTCTTCTCGCCACTTCAGCCAGTGCCAGTTCACCCATATCCAGAGCAAGGTAATGAATATCCTTTGGAAATAAAGAGACAAAGGACTGACTAAAACGTAACCATGATAAAGCTATAAAGTGAGTTCAAGAAGAAAAAATATTCAGATACCAAAACAGATATGGACAATCCTTTTTTTCTGTTTTAAATTTATTGATATTCTTTACCAGAAGAGGGTAATTTTTCTTTGAGAACATGGTTGCAAATAATTATTTTAAGCCATAAGATAAAAAGCATGTTTCTAATAAACTGACACTTAGTTTTATGAAAAGTTGACACCTTAGTTGCATCTGTGTGTATAGCTGAAGATTTAATGGGTAAGGGAGTTTCTGTATACACACACACACACACACACACACACACACAAACACAAACACACACAACCACAAAAACATAAAACCACACACACACACACACACACACACACACACACACACACACACACACACAGTTGCAATGTGTTCCAGACTGGTCTCAAACTCTTAAGCTGAAGTGATTCTCCTCCTCCTACCTTTCAAATAGCTGGTCCTAACACTGTATGCCATTGCAGTTTCTCTAAAAGAGTTGACTATTATTATACTAAGTTCTCTACAAGGAATACTACATAGAACTTTGTTTTTATGAGCCTTGAAAATATGTGTTAAGATTGACACTACTTTTTAAAACTCAGGTTACATATAATTATTACATATATTATATAATATAATTCCAGTCTTAAATTTTTTGAATCTAGTAGAAAGCCAAATCATTATAAGAGAATTGTTAATTATAAAAACTGACAGATTTCAATGGCAATTATTTGTATATACTGAAGCTTAAGAAGGAGCTGATATTTGATCTCAACATTAAAGGATTCGTGAGAAATATAGCATTTATTTAGCAGAAAGCAAAGTGTGAAGGACAGTTGGTGCATCCATGTGAAATGCTTGACCCGCTCTGTGGAGGGATGCAGGTCTGTCACACGGGAGATGTGCTGGACGTGCGGGAGAAAGTAGTGGAAATTACTTTAGAGGTGCAGGTTGAAAAGTGCTCTAGAGTGTGCAAAATGGTCACAGGAATGAAAATTCTACTGCAATAAAAATGGAAAAAGGATATAAACAGGCAGTCTATAATGAATAAATATAAATGCCCTATAATTATGTAAAGATATTTCATATTATTCAAATAAATGTAAATCAAAAAAACTAATTTCTGAATTTTTGAATTATATGAATTTATAGGAAATAAAATGTCATATTTTGATATATGCACAGTATGCAATGAATCATCACACCAGGGAGTTAACATTCATATTGGCTAAGTTTCTAAAAGTTAGCGATTGGTTGCAAAGCTTTGGGAAACAAGTGCATTTACTCAGAACATAGTTACTAAAGACTTTAGAGATCAGAGGTTAGCAAACTATACCCAACATGTCAGACCAGCCAGTGTTGGCACATTCTTCAATGTAAGAGTAGCTTCTAAATTTTTAAGTGGTTCAAAGATCTGTGGTCAACCACTGGTCATGAACTTTGAAGGGCTGTGGAATTAGCATGAGCTGCAGACTTGAAAATGTTTTAAACTAAAATTACAAGGGAAAATTGCTTCTGTGAAACACTGTGATAAAATCATTCTGATGAGAACTAAGGTTGTTTGAATTGCAAGTCATGTCAGGACTACACTGTCAAAAGATGGGTTTTTCAAAGTAATATCTTCATTCCTATACAAATTCCCAGAAATATATTCTAATTTCAAACCAGAGAAATGTTTTTCAGGTTTATATGCATGTGTAGAAAAAAATTTTCATATTCCAAAAATCCATTTGGTGCACAATTAAGGAGCTTCTATGGGAAATGATTTGCAATGTAATGACATGCTAAAGACATTCTAGCCTTTCAGTTAATAGAATTCTAAAAATGCTTCCAACCTGTGAATGTACCCAATGAGATCCATGTCTCATGGCTGCATGCTAGCATTTGACAGTACTGGTATATACATGTGGAAAGATATTTGCAAAGGTTTTCAAAATATGGAAGTCTCATTATAGGTCCACACCAACAAATTAACCTTTATGATAAATTGGAAATTTGGGAACACTACTGTTATAGTTCAGAAAAGCTTCATTTTTCATATTTGTAAACCTAGATTACTAAAAATTATATTCAGCATACATAATTTTATGATATTTTAAATTTCATCAATAAAAGGTTTATGGAAGGGTTTGGGAGATAGCTAAGTGAGTAAACCACTTGCTACACAAGCTTAAAAAGAGAAGACACACAGAAACAACATAATGCTCCCCCCATGAGCACCTCATTATCAAAGATGATGTTATCTTGGAGTAAAAAGATAGAAAAAAGGTATTTTAGCAAATTGAACTAGGAAAACACCAAGTCATAGCTAATTCTAATACTAAATAAAGTAGACTTAAAACCAAAGCAAGACAGAAGTGATAAAGAACATCACTTCATGGACAGAGCCATGACAGGGTATCATGCCACTTGGTAGGAACTTGACTTTGGCCAAGGACAAGGGCTTCAGGCAGGAATCTGACATTAGGGCATAATAGGGAAGTAGGTTACAGCAGGAACTTTTATCCTAGGGTGGAGTGCTCAGAGTGAAGGTAAAGTTCATTGCTCCTCCAGGTCTACGAATTCCTGAATTAAGCAGGTGACCCACACAGCTGCCTGAGCAATGGAGCCAAGGACCACCAGACAACTTCCCAGGAACTCAGCCTGGAGTCTCAGGGGAGGGTTTTTTCCCAACCTATATCTATTGACTAACATTTATTAAAGTTTCGGCCTCGACTGGCAACTGTCCCCCTGGCCCTCATTCTTTTTACTGCTTCCCCACCCATCCCTCAGCTTCTTTTCCAGGAACAAGTTCGCAGTAGCTGCAGGTAGCAACAACTTCATATTAAGGGAACAATATATAAAAAGCACATCTTAATTCTAAATATATAGGCACTAAACATGGTAACGCCAATTTCATTAAAAAAAACATAACTAGATATGAGGACATGTATTAGTGGCAAAATGGCAATAGTGGGTAACTTTAATATTCAACTCCCACAGACAGGTTATCTGGATAAAAACTAGAGAAACCCAGTTTTCTGAGGAACCGCCAGACTGAGTTCCAGAGTGGTTGTACCAGCTTGCAATCCCAACAGCAGTGGAAGAGTGTTCCTCTTTCTCCACATCCTTGCCAGCATCTACTGTCTCCTGAGTTTTTGATCTTAGCCATTCTGACTGGTATGAGGTGAAATCTCAGGGTTGTTTTGATCTGCATTTCCCTAATGACTAATGATGTTGAACATTTCTTAAGGTGCTTCTCAGCCACTCAAAATTGTTCAGGTGAAAATTCTTTTTTTATCTCTATACCCCATTTTTTTAATAAAATCTTTCACAAAATCTTTTTTCACAAAATCTTCATTTTTCACAAAATCTTCATTTTTCACAAAATCTTCAATGAAGCATCCGTAAACCTAGTTCAATAGCACATTAAAAAGTTTAGCATGCTCAACTCCATTCTCCGTGTCAGGCTTCTGTAGTATATGCAAGTCAATAAATGTGAAACACTTCATTAGCAAAATGAAGGACAAAACCTACATGCTGTTAATAGAATCAGAAAATTCAATATGTCTTCATGATTTTTTTTTTAAAAAGAGAGAGACAGGGAGATTTCTGAGTTCAAGGCCAGTCAGGTCTACAGAGTAAGTTCCAGGACAGCCAGGACTATACAGAGAAACCCTGCCTTGAACCCCCCCTCCCCCCAAAAAAGAGGCAGTAAAGAGGATGCATAGGAATGTTTTTCAATACAACAAATGCCACTTTAAACAAACCACAAGCCAAAGAGCTTTGTCATCTGAGGTAAGGAATACACTGATGAACACTTTGACTCACTACAGTTCTAAAAGTCCTAGCCAGGCAAGAAAAGGAAATAAAATGAGTTAGTTCTGGAAAGGAAAACACGAAATGGTCTCAAGTTGACAGATGACATGATTTTATACACAGAAAACCTAAGATTCCATCAAGGGGCTATTAAAGAAATAAATTCAGTAAGGTTTAAATAAATAAAATCAGTAATATTTCTATATACCAACAACAACCATGAAAAAGAAAAATTAAGAAAATAACCCATTTTATAAAACCTTATAGACTTAGAAGTTTAGCCAGGAGGTAAAAATATATACAATATAAATCACTGAAGAAAAGAAGTTGAAAAGATGCAAATAAATTGACAAATGTCTCATGTTCAGGACTAGAATTATTAATATTATAAAAATATTCATATTATATAAAGTAAAATGATCTACAGATTCATTATAATTCCTAGGAAATCTTCAACATAATTTTTCACAGAAGTAGAAAAATTCTTAAGTTGTTATATAAAAAACTATCTCAAATAGCCCAAATCAAAGCAAAACAAAACAAAAAACTAAAAATCAAAAACTTCAGCAAGAATAACAACTCCCCCAACAACAAACCCCCCCAACCAAATATGGAGGTATTGTACCGCCCGACCTTAAACCATGCTACAAATAGCAGCTAAAGCCTAATAAGGGCATGAAAGAGTAGATGAAATGAGGCACGTGTACACCACCTTTGTCCTTTTGTGGGCCGTGCTAGTGGAACAGTGCTGCGATCAGAGCCAGCATACCCTTAATGCTAAGCAAATGCTCTATCACCACCACCCCAGTTTCGGGCAACTAATTTAGAAAGTGCTCAGAATGCACAATGGGGAAAGTGGTCTTTTCACTAAGACAGGGAAGGCTGAGCTTGCAGAAGAGTAAACAACACACCACATACTAGCTCAAAATGAAAGTTGGTTCTTAAACTGCAAAGCTACGATAAAGAAACACCGAGGAGAAGAGTTCCAGGACACAGGTTTAAAGAGAATAGAACTCATAAGAATAGATAAGATCAGTCTGGGGGTGGGGGAAGCAGGACTCCATCACACTAAAGGTTTCCTCCTAGCAAAGGAATCCCCTGACACAGTGGAGACAAACATGGATAGGGACCAAATATTTGAAAACCACACACTTGATGGAGACTATCATCTGAAACATTACCCTGATCTGACTATCATGCTATATTCATATTCCGAGTTATTACATTCTGACTTTTGTCTTCTATTACCCTGGAAGTGTGAGCTGAATAAACCCTTTCCTCCCCAACTTGTTTCTCAGTCATGATGTTTGTGCAGGGATAGAAACCCCGACTAAGACAGCTATACATGTAGCTATTGGGGTAATCTTGTGATTTCTGCTCTGAAGTCTACTTATGTATTCTAATACACCCATTTCATTGATTTTCCTCAATGACCCATCCTTGTATTCCTGAAATGAAACTAATATTTCTTTGTGTATAATTTTCTTACTGTGTTCTTTAATTCGGTCAAGTATTTTATTAAAATTTTTACATTTATGTTTGTGCTGGTTGGTTTTGTCAAGTTGACATAAACCTAGACATACATAGAAAGAGGTAATCTCAAAAGAAGAACTGTCTTTGTCAGGTTTCTATGAGCACCTCTGTGAGTTGTCTCTCTCTCTCCGTGTGTGGTGTTGTGTGTGTGGTGTTGTGTGTGTGGTGTTGTTGAGTTTTATTTTGGTTTTGATTCATGGTTGATATGAGTGGGCCTAACGCACTGTGAGTGGTGCTAGTCCCGCTGGGTAGGTGCTACTGAGTGATCTAAGAAAACAAGCTGAATAAAACATGAAAGCAAAAGAAGCGATTGCATGTGAACATAAGACACTACACTAAATCCCTGAGAACACATTTCAATCTCATCGCTCATCATAGATGTTTAACTGTCTATGTCTTTGTTATTTTGGCAAGTCTTCTACACTTCTAGATTCCTAGGCATTTGTCTTCATTTAAGTTAAAATTATTATTTTCTGTGTATGTATCGGTTTTTGCTTGCATAAATTTAAGTGTAAATTATGTGTGCCTGATGTCACAGAGGCCAGAAGAAGGCATCAGATCCCCAGAAAGTTACAGATGGTTGTGACTGTTTGGATGTGTTGGGTTGGGATGTGTGGCTGTTGGGAAATGAACCTGGGTCCTCTGGAAGAGGGGCCAGTGCTCTTAACTAGTGAGCCATCCTGCTAACTCCCAGGTTGTTTTTGAAATAGAAATTGTCATAGCATTTTTTAATTATTCCCCTGAATTTCAATGAAATCTGTTGTAGTGTCTATTTTTCCATCTCTTATTTTATTAGTTTTGGTCACCTTGAATAAAATTTTGACAAGCTTGTTTATTTTTTCAAAGAACTCTTTGATTAAGTCTATGTATTGTTCTTTTAGTTTCTATTTCATCAACTTATGCATTGTCATTATTGCTTACAGCCCAATGCCTTTGGGTTTGGCTAGCTCTTGATGAGATGTTCGGTTATTTTAAATCTCTCTGAGTTTTCAATGTAAGAGCATTGCCAGCTATAAGTTTTCTTGATATAACTATACTTTGTTGTATCCCAAAGGCTCTGATACAATATGCTTTAATTTTCAATTGATCCGAGGATTATTTTAATTTCCTCCCTCATTTCTTCAATGTGTCATGAATCATTCAGTAATATGCTGTCATTATGCTCTAATAGGAGACACAACTTTGGTTCCCTGCACCCACAGAGTTACTCAAAACCACTTGTAATTCCAGATTGAGGTGACCTAACACCCTCTTGTCTATGAATACTGTATACACACTATGCACACACAGGTTGAACACTCATATACATGATATAAAATAAATCTTTGGAGAAAAATTAACTTATTCAAAAATATTGTATCATGAGTCTCCCATTTTTTACAGTTTTTATAGTTTTTCTTCTACTAAATTCTAGTTTTCTTCCACTATTGTGTGATGAAACAAAAGGTTATTTGATGTTGTGTACTTGCTAAGATCTGCTTCTGGTCCAGACAGTGCTGTCATTTAGAGAAGGCCCCCTAGGTTGCTTAGATGACACAGATTTTTCTATATGCATCATGAAATGAATGCATATTCTCTATATGCTGCATGAATCCAATATATATTCTCTATATACCACATGGAATATTCAGCAAATATTATGTTCATCTAAAGGTCTGATTTAAGTAAAACTGTTTTTAGTTTGAAAGACTTACCTATATGTCAAGTAAACTATTATTATAGCAATACTTCTATGACATTTTATACCCATTGGGGCTTGTTTAGGAACTGGTGCGTGCCAACATCTGGGGCACACATATTTAGAACTGCTATATCTTCTTGCTGATTTTCTCGTTAGCCACACGGACTGGACAGCCTTCACACTCCTAACGTGGTCTGAGGCCTAGCCAGGGGCAGAATAACTGCCATGGCTGCTCCAGACATGTATCATAGAAGACCAGGAATGGGTACAAAACACAGATTTGGACTTGCCTGTACGGCCATTCCCAGAGCGGTGTAACTTGGGAGGGAAGACCGAGTATGTGGAAGACCCAGTGTGAGTGTAAGCAGCTCTGGCATGCGGTGGGCGCGAGAACTGAGTGAAGATGGGGGAGGAGGCAGCTGAGCATCAGCAGTCATTCTCCACATTTCCTTCTCAAGACTTGCTGTGAGCAGCGTCCGAAAGGCTGCAGTGCCGTGACTCTTCACCACAGTGTGAAGAGTCTTCACCCTCCCAAACTATGAGACGGGACAAACCTTTTCTTTTTCTAAGTTGTTTCCAGTCATAAAAATGAGGAAAGTAACTTAACACATTCTGGAAATACCAAATAGACAATAAGCTGGGTTTGTAATCCCATCACTTCAGAAGTTGAGGCACAGAGATCATCACCAGTTCAATTCTGTCTTGCTTCAAAAAAAGGAAGGCTGGGAAGATGGTAAGGTGGAGCTAACATTTTAAGGAAGACACACGAGAAGTAGCAACCAAGTGTGATGCTGAGCACTGTGCATCCAGAGGAAAAACCTTGTCACAAATAACTTATCTTCCATCTTTAAAAAAAAAATATCAGGGGGCTGGAGAGAGAGGTCAGCGGTGAAGAGTACTGACTGCTCTTCTGGAGGTCCTGAGTTTAAATCCCAGCAACCACCTGGTGGCTCACAACCATCCATAATGAGATCTGACGCCCTCTTCTGGGGTGTCTGAAGACAGCTACAGTGTACTTACATATAATAAATAGATACAAATAAAACAAATCAGGATAAGAAATACCAGGACAAGTGTTTATATTTTATTTATTCTACATATCATCTTTTTAAATAATGAAGAGTGGCAAAAACAAAACAAAGAGTAACAACGAACCCTCTAGAGTTGGGGACACTGCTCCACTGGAAGAGTGCCTGTTAAAAAGCATCCATAAGCATGAGTAAGGAAAGAAAGGAAGAGGGGCAAAGCACACCAATCCTGAGCTCATGCGCATTAGTCATCGAGCAATAGTTGCCAAGCTGTGTATCTTCACAGGTAGTACTGACATTGTCACTAAATGTAAATAGTGCTAATTTCCACCTGATAGCACTTTTAGCCCAACAGCTATTCTAGTTGCTGGTCTGTTGCTGTCATAAATACCACAGCTAAAAGCAATTTTGGGAGGAAAGGGTTTATTTCAGATTATACTTTGTGTCCTGTCTCTTCATCATTGAAGGGACTCAGGAAGGGATTAAAACAAGACAGGCACTTGACGTAGAAACCATGGAGTAATTCTGCTTACTGGTTTTTTTCAATGCTAGCTTTCTTGTATAACTTACATCTACTTTCCTATGTTGGTGCTGCCAACAATGGAGCTGGTCCCTCTTCCACTAAGAATCAATCAAAATAATTTCTCACAGACATGGCTAAAGAGCAGTCTGACTGAGACAGTTCTTCAATTGAGGGTCCCTCTTCAAGGTATTGAGTCAAGTTGACAATAAATGCTAATCAGGACAGCTATTAAAAAGTACATTTTAAGGATTGAGGGTATGAATAAGTGCAGAGAGCTTACTTTAAATGTAAATAGTCCTAGATTCTATCCCCTGAACTTTAAAACAAAACAGAACACAGTTTTTTTTTTTAATTTTAAGTCATATTTTATTTTTAAGAGCATTATTAGATGAACCCCAGGGTATATAATTTAAAAGAAAAATCATAAACTTCAAAGATTCAAGTTTAAAGAAGACAAAAATAGCCCAATGAGCTTAAAGATAATGTAATCAAAGAGAATACATGCCTGAGTAATGCTCAACAAAACACAAAGATAAGGTTGAATAAGATGATAAGGAAAATCCAGGATTTGACAATCAAATTCAACACAGAAGTAGAAATATTTAAGATAGTTTAAGGAGCAGAAAGATAGAATTAAAAGATAAGGCTGCATGAAATGATGAGAACAATCCAGGATTTAACAACTAAATTCAATAAAGAAGTAGAAATATTTAAGATAGCTCAAGTGAAAGACAGACGGAATGAATTAAAAACTAAATAACCCAAAAAGAATTCTCAAGAGAAATCCATACAAGAAGAATGAATCAAGAAGAAGATAGACTATGAGGACCTAAAGGTAAAGTAGAAAATTTAGACCACACAATCAATGAATATGAACAATTAAAAAGCTTAGAAAATGAACATGCAGAAATTGTGGGATAATATGAGAAGACTAAACATTTAAATTTTATGCAGAGATGAGAAGAGAGAGGATCCCAAGTCAATTACATAGACTAGATCTTCAACAAGTTCACAGAAGAAAATTTCTAGAAAGTAAAGAAAGACATATCCATTCCCATACCAAAAAACATAGACAAGACCAGAAAAGAAATACCCCCAAGGCCTCTCAGTTAAAGCACTAATAATATAAAACATTGAGTAATGAAAGCTGTAAGAGAAAAAACCACAAATCACATAAAAGAAAACTCATTGGAATAATAGCTGATTTCTCAAATAGAAACAGTAAAGGAAAAATAGCATGGAACAGTGCACTAGAATTCATAATAGACCATGGATGTTAATCTAGACTACTCTACCAGCAAACAGGCTAAAGGAATTCACATCCAGGAGAATGACCATAGAAAGAATACTGGAAGCAATACTTCAGACTGAAGAGACGATAAACATAGCTAGGAGGCTGTAGAAAAAAACAAAACAAACAAAGCTGTAATTATGGAAACTAATTACAAAGTGTATCTAAACTCCAAATGTACTAAACAAAGAATATTAAAGGCAGTAAGAGAAAAAGGCCAAGTAGCATATAAAGGAAGACCTATCAGAATCACAGCAGATTTCTCACCTGAGACTATGAAAGCTAGAAGATCCTGGGCAGATCTCATGCAGACTCTAAGAGAACACAAATGCCAGCCAAAACTACTATACCCAGCAAAACTCTCAATCACCATAGATAGAGAAACTAAGATATTCCATGACAAAACCAAGTTTACCCAATATCTATCCACAAACCCAGCCCTACAAAGGATAATAGGAGGAAAACACCAATACAAGGAGGGAAACTTGACCCTGGAAAAAGCAAGATAGTAATCTTTCATCAAACCCAAAAGAAGTTAACCAATCAAATGTAAAAAATAACATCAAAAAATGACAGGAAGTAACAATCACTATTCCTTCATATCTCTTAACATCAATGGACTCAATGCCCCAATAAAAAGACATAGACTAACTGACTGGATACGTAAACAGGACCCTACATTTTGCTGCTTACAGGAAACACACCTCAGGGTCAAAGACAAACACTACCTTAGAGTAAAAGGCTGGAAGACAATTTTACAAGCAAATGGTCTCAGGAAACAAGCTGGAGTAGCCATTCTAATATCAGATAAAATTGACTTTCAACCCAAAGTCATCAAAAGAGACTCTGAGGGACACTTCTTGCTGGTCAAAGGAAAAATGCAACAAGAACTCTCAATCCTGAACATCTATGTTCCAAATGCAAGGGCACCCTCACTCATAAAAGAAACTTTATTAAAGCTCAAAGCACACATTGCACCTAACACAATAAGTGTGGGTGACTTCAACACTGCACTTTCCTCAATGGACCGATCAGGAAAACAGAAACCGAACAAGGACACATCGAAACTAATTGAAGCTTTGGACGAAGTAGATTTAACAGATATATAGAGAACATTCTATCCTAAAGAAAAAGAATATACTTTTTTTCTCAGCACCACATGGTACCTTCTCCAAAATCGACCATATAATTGGTCACAAGACAGACCTCAACAAATATAAGAAGATCGAACTAATCCCATGCCTCCTATCAGATCACTATGGAGTAAAAGTGGTCTTCAATAACAACAAAAACAACAGAAAGCCCACATACACGTGGAAACTGAACAATATTCTACTCAATGATACCTTGGTCAAGGAAGAAATACAGAAAGAAATTAAAGACTTTTTAGAACACAATGAAAATGAAGACACAACATACCCAAATCTATGGGACACAATGAAAGCAGTACTAAGAGGAAAACTCATAGCCCTGAGTGCCTCCAAAAAGAAAATGGAGAGAGCATACACTACCAGCTTAATGACACACCTGGAAGCCCTGGAACAAAAAGAAGCTATTTCACCCAGGAGGAGTAGAAGGCAGGAAATCATCAAACTCAGGGCTGAAATCAATCAAGTAGAAACAAAGAGAACCATACAAAGAATCAACAAAACCAGGAGCTGGTTCTTTGAGAAAATCAACAAGATAGATAAACCCTTAGCCAGACTAACCAAAGAGCACAGAGACAGTATCCAGATTAACAAACTTAGAAATGAAAAGGGAGATATAACAACAGAAACTGAGGAAATTCAAAATATCATTAGATCCTACTACAAAAGCCTATACTGAACACAACTGGAGAATCTGGAGGAAATGGACAGTTTCCTAGACAGATATCCGACATCAAAACTAAATCAGGATAAAATAAGATCAACTAAAGAATCCCATGGCACCTGAAGAAATAAAAAGGGTCATAGAAAGTCTCCCAACCAAAAAAAGCACGGGACCAGATGGCTTCAGTGCAGAATTCTATCAGACCTTCATAGAAGACCTAACACCAATACTCTTCAAACTATTCCACAAAATAGAAACAGAAGGAACTCTACCCAACTCGTTCTATGAAGCCACAATTACGCTGATACCAAAACCACACAAAGATCCAACAAAGAAACGTCGTTGAACACATCAAAACGATCATCCACCATGATCAAGTAGGCTTCATCCCAGGGATGCAGAGATGGTTCAATATAAGAGATTCCATTAATGCTATCCACTACATAAACAAACTCAAAGAAAAAAACCATATGATCATCTCATTAGATGCAGAAAAAGCATTTGACAAAATTCAGCATCCTTTCATGCTAAAAGTCTTGGAAAGAACAGAAATTCAAGGCCCATACCTAAACATAGTTAAAGCAATATACAGCAAACCGGTAGCTAACATCAAACTAAACAGAGAGAAACTTGAAGCAATCCCACTAAAATCAGGGACTAGACAAGGCTGTCCTCTCTCTCCATATCTTTTCAATATAGTACTTGAAGTTCTAGCTAGAGCAATTAGACAACATAAGGAGGTCAAGGGGATACAAAGTGGAAAGCAAGAAGTCAAATTATCATTATTTGCAGATGACATGATAGTCTACTTAAGTGGCCCAAAAACCTCCACCAGAGAACTACAGCTGTTAAACAACTTCAGCAAAGTGGCTGGTTATAAAATCAACTCAAGCAAATCAGTTGCCTTCCTATACTCAAAGGATAAGCAGGCTGAGAAAGAAGTTAGGGAAATGACACCTTTCACAATAGCCACAAACAATATAAAGTATCTTGGTGTGACTCTAACCAAACAAGTGAAAGATCTATACGACAAGAACTTCAGGTCACTGAAGAAGGAAATCGAAGAAGACCTCAGAAAATGGAAAAATCTTCCATGCTCGTGGATTGGCAGGACTAATATAGTTAAAATGGCCATCTTGCCAAAAGCGATCTAGAGATTCAACGCAATCCCCATCAAAATCCCAACTCAGTTCTTCACAGAGTTAGAAAAAGCAATTCTCAAATTCATCTGGAATAACAAAAAACCCAGGATAGCTAAAACTATTCTCAACAACAAAAGAAATTCTGGGGGAATCAGTATCCCTGACCTCAAGCAATACTACAGAGCAATAGTGTTAAAAAAAAAAAAAACTGCATGGTATTGGCACAGTGACAGACAAGTGGACCAATGGGATAGAATTGAAGATCCAGAAATGAACCCACACACCTATGGTCACTTGATCTTCGACAAAGGAGCCGAAAACATCCAGTGGAAAAAAGATAGCCTTTTCAACAAATGGTGCTGGATCAATTGGGGGTCAACATGCAGAAGAATGCGAATTGATCCATTCTTATCTCCATGTACTAAACTTCACTCCAAGTGGATCAAGGACCTCCATGTAAAACCAGACACACTGAAACTAATAGAAAAGAAACTGGGGAAGACCCTTGAGGACATGGGAACAGGGGGAAAGTTCCTGAACAGATCACCAATAGCTTATGCTCTAAGATCAAGAATTGACAAATGGGACCTCATAAAATTACAAAGTCTCTGTAAGGCAAACAACACTGTTAAAAGGACAAAACGGCAACCATCAAATTGGGAAAGGATATTCACCAACTCTACATCTGATAGAGGGCTAATATCCAATATATACAAAGAACTCAAGAAGTTAGACCCCAGGGAACCAAATAACCCTATTAAAAAATGGGGTACAGATTTAAACAGAGAATTTTCACCTGAAGAAATTCAGATGGCCGAGAGGCACCTTAAGAAGTGCTCAACATCATTAGTCATTAGGGAAATGCAAATTAAAACAACCCTGAGATTTCACCTTACACCAGTCAGAATGGCTAAGGTAAAAAACTCAGGAGACAGCAGGTGTTGGCGAGGATGTGTAGAAAGAGGAACACTCCTCCACTGCTGGTGGGGCTGTAAGATGGTACAACCACTTTGGAAATCAGTCTGGCAGTTCCTCAGAAAACTGGACATGACACTTCCAGAGGACCCTGCTATACCTCTCCTGTGCATATACCCAAAGGATTCCCTGGCATGCAATAAAGATACATGCTCCATTATGTTCATAGCAGCCTTATTTATAATAGTCAGAAGCTGTAATGAATCTAGATGCCCCTCAAAGGAGGAATGGATACAGAAAATGTGGTATATTTACACAATGGAATACTACTCAGCAATTAGAAACAATGAATTATCAAAATTTTTAGGCAAATGGTTTGATCTGGAAAATATCATTCTAAGTGAGGTAACCCAGTCACAAAAGAATACACATGGAATGCAATCTCTGATAAGTGGATATTAATTAGCCCAGAAGCCCTGAATACCCAAGGCACAAATCGCATAACAAATAACTCCCATGAAGAAGTATGGAGGAGGTCCTGATCCTGGAAAGGATTGATCTAGCATTGGAGGGGAATATAAGGACAGAGAAAAAAAGGAGGGAGGTGATTGGAGAATGGATGGAGAGAAGAAGGTTTATGGGACATATGGGGAGGGGGGATCTGGGAAAGGGGAAATCATTTGGAATGTAAACAAAGAATATAGAAAATAAAAATATTTAAAAAAAAGGGGGGGGAGATAGCCCATATGTCAGCAACATACTTTTTTTTTTTTTTTTTTTTTTTCCCAGCCTGCCCTGGCCAGCTTGCTCCGGTCCTGCTCAAGCAACATGCATTTAAAAATTACAACATTAAGTATCAATTGCTTAAATTTCCAATAAAAAGAAATAGGTTTGATGAATGCATTAAGAACAATCTTTGTCTATAAAAACCTCATTTTATCTTCAAAGACATACACTACTTTAAAAGGATGGAAAAAAGTACCTCAACCAAATAGGACTGGGAATCAAGAAGGCATCATTATTCTAAGAGTTAACACTACAGATTTCAAACTAAACTAATTAGAAAAGACACTTGGTTATAATCAAGTGAACAATTAAACAAAAAGACACACAGGAAGTAATTTCTATTTTATTCAATTTCTTAGAAAGTGGAATTAAAGACAAAGGTTTAACATATAGCAATTAGCATTATGCTATTTGAATATCCTACTTTCTTAAACTGTCAGGTTACTTTAAAAATCAGAGAAAAATAATAATTAAATGGCACACATCAGTTGGACCTAACATAACTACGAAATATTCCACTCAGACACGAAAGCTGCTCATTGAAGCTTCTGTAAAGCAGACCATATGCCAGGGAATGAGACAGATCTGAAAATTCATATCTGACCATGATGAAACAAAACTCAAGATTAACAGCAAACAAATCTCCAGTAAATGCACAAACTAATGGAGATTAAACAACTCAGTCCTGAATTGGCCAAAGACAAAAGAAAGGAAGGAAGGGAGGAAGGAAGGAAGGAAAAAATAAATCCTGGAATGAAATGAAAATGAAAACACAATACAATACAGCTTCTGGGAAATATTAAATGCAGACCTAAGAGAAAAAATTTAAAGTGTTAAGTACCTACATTAAAAAAAATAGAAAGGACACAAATGACTTAAAGATCTAGCTCAAAAATCTGCAAAACCAAGAACAAATTTTAAACCAAGTTGATGGCAATAAATAGTAAAAACCAGAGAAGAAATAAACGAATTAGAAAACAATATAAAGAATCAACAATCTAAGAGAAGGTTCTCTGAGAAGAAAAACAGTAACAGCAGACCCTAGGCCTATCTAACCAAAAGAAAGATGACCCAAATTAACAGTCAAGAATCATTACAAAGGACACTAATAAGTTCAGAAAATTATAAGCAAATGGTTAAAAACCTGCATTCCATTAAGTTGGAATAGATGAATTTCTAGATATATCCAAACTACCAAACCTAAGCCAAGAAGAGATAAACAACATAAAAAGACTGATAAAAATGAGGAGACTGAAATAACAACAGCAACAATAATAAAACTTTCTGACTTAAAAATGCCCAGGCCCAGATTTCTACCAGATTCTTAAAGACATCTATAATCAATTCTTTTTAAATTATTCAAGAACTGAAACAGAAGGTGCTATCCAAAACTCTTTGCAAGGTTAGATAAAAATAGAACAAAACCAAAGAGAACTATAGGTTTGATGGACCTATATTAAAAGCCCCCAATAAAATACTTGTACATGTACATATCTGAAAGATTGTAAGTTGGCATTATCATGGAGATATAGGGATGGGTTAATAAATGCAAGTCTGTAGCCTGACTTTGGCTACTTTACAGGATCTTCTTTTGTCCACCCTTCTCCAACCCTTTCCACCATTTCCACCCCTACCTAACACTAGAAACCAGAGAAAAAAGGACAGAGGGGAAAGGGAGCAACAGTATCCTTAGACTATTTCTTGATGATTAGGGGTATTGAGTTTCTTGAGGCAGGTTTGATCTTCACAGTCAGGATATCTAATTTTTTATTGTTTCTTTTTTGTACATGACTACTTAACAAACCATGACCAAGAGCAACCAACCAACAAACAACAACATACCCTGCCTCTCAGGGTCCTAGCATTTATATAGCCTCTGAAAAGTCCCCAGAGTTCCAAACATCACACAATTGCAGAAACTATCTGCTGCTGGCAAAGTTACACCCCTGTACGAGGCAAATGATGGTCAGCTGCTGTGGACAATCTGAAGCAGACACATATTTCATACCTGGGATTAAAATAGAAACATATTCTTATGATATTTCCGTGTTTTTTTAAAAAACAAAATGCCAAAATTATCACTATATTTCCCCCTTCTGTTTTAAGCCATTAATCGTGCTATGTGCAGTGAGAAATTATAAAGAGAGCCATTTTCAATGAACAAAATACTTTTTGGGTTAGTGGCCAAATGTTTTCAGGAGACCTCTTTTGTGCAATTTTAATCTTTATAAATTTTGATGTTATCCAAAGCTTTTTATTTCCTGTGGAAATATAAACAAACCCATGTTCCCAATACAAAACTTTTACAGGTTACCATTCTGATGTTAATACACACACACACACACACACACACATATTATATAGGTCAACTTAATTTCAGTTTTTCCTATAACCCAGTGACTCTTGGCTGCTGGTGTTCCTTGAGTTGAAATGGCTTGTAATTTTTGCTGAGGCCTGAGCCAGGCCCCCAAGGCTGTTTCCCAATGCAAGAAATTGCCTTTTGGACCTACCCTCATTCGTCCTATAGCACCCCTACCACATTGCCTGTACACACCTGGAACCCTGGGTCCTTTTTCTGGCTCATACTACAAAAACAAAACAAAACAAAACAAAACAAAACAACAACAACCAAAAACCCATTACCCTTACAGATTCCTTTGTCACCTTTCTGGAACCATATTTCTCTCAGTTAACACACCAACCATTTTTGAGTTCTGATACCTTTAATGGCTTGGTCACAATTTCTGTGCAAATTACCACATTTCCTACTATTGAAGCACTTGGAATTTTGATATCAGAGACTTCTAGCTATAGCTTGACATATAATATTAACATGTTTCACTTTAGAACCAAGATCTGTTGTATCCCTTAACCATTCATCTATAGGCACTGAGCACTCCTTTCATGGCTTAACCTTTTTTTTTACCAGATTTGCATTTTCATATGCCAAGGTCTCTATCAACACCTGTCTTGCATTACAGTTGGTTTCAGCTTTATTCATAGCTGAGATTAATCTTTGCACAAAAAGATCAATGGTGGCTTCTCCAGAGCCTTGTGTAATGTTTGTAAATGAAATGGATCTTTTCCCAAGTTCCCCACTTTCCCCAACCTCTTAAAGCTACCAATCAACATTGTCCTATAGTAGCATCCTCATATTAAGTCTGTTCTTTTATATTGGAATACCATCCTTCACCCAGCAACTGATCTTTGACTATATTCATCTCCCCAACTCCATTTTGCTGTTCAATATCCATGGTTTCTTACCTCCTACATGTTAAGCAATGCAACTGTAGATGAGCCTCTATAGTATAAGTGTCACCAATCCCTTCCAGCATTGAGGAATAATTCTATTGTGAGTACCCCAGTTATTTACAATTTGCTTCACATAAGGCAAGTACAACATATATGAAATCATAGAATCTTGATAATGCCTTAGATCTATCATTTTATAGCATAACATCCTACCTCTTCATAACCTTGTCCCCACTGTTAGTAGGCATATGCTCTACAATACTGGGAAAGCTAATGGTGGTTACTTTGTAACTCAGGGTCAGCCCTCCTCCCACTCTGGCCATGTAGTTGGTTTGAGATTAACCAACCCCTAACACTAGATAGGTGAGGAAAGAAGAATAGAGGGGAAAGAGGGCAACATCACTGCTAGAATTCTCTTGAAATGGGCTGCTTCATCACACTGACCTCTGAGAGCCCTTTCAGTTTTTCTTTGACTGGACTGCCCTCCACCACAGTTTCTTTCTTTCTTGAAGCAGGAAAATTCCCACTTCCTTGCTCAGTCACCTGGACTGAGTCTAATGCCCTTTTTTGATGTTCCTCACCTTCCACTTCCATGCTCAATTGTTCTAGCTGCACAGCCAATTCTGCAATCCTTATTGATACGAAAGAACACAGTGAACACTTGTTTTCTTATTTCACCTATTTCTTGTTTCTCCTCCATTTCTACCCACAATTTTTTCAACTGCTCAGACATTTTTCCAACCTTTCTTGAAACAGAATAGGTGGTGATGAAGATGAAGATGAAGATGAAGAAGAAAAAAAGAAAAAGAACAACAGCAACAGCAGCAGTAACAGAAAATATTCTCAAGGAGCAAAGTGGTGGACATCCAAGGGGTAGCAGCCACAATGCATTTTTTGCTGACATCCTGAAAAGAGATATCCATTTGTTCATCCCCTGACGTCTTCTCTGAGGCATTTGGAATCAAATTTCCTATTCTGTCTAGCCCCCACATCTGGGTACCACTTGTAGCTTGACTTTTTCTACCTTGTGGGGGCTTCTTTCTTACACACTTCCCCATCCCTTTCCCACTCTCTCAACCCCTAACACTAGATAGGTGAGGAAAGAAGAATAGAGGGGAAAGAGGGCAACATCACTGCTAGAATACTTTCTGTTGATGAGGGGCAAGTTTGATCATTACAGTCAGAATATCTAATTTCTTTTTGTTTCTTCTTTGCATATGAGTACTTAACAAACTTAACAAACCATGGCCAACAGCAATCACCCAACACCCAACAATGTACATCATCTCTGGGAGCCCTAGTATTTATATACCCTCTGACAAGACCCAGAATTCCAAACATCACACAATTGCAGAAACTATCTGGAGCTCGCAAAATCACAAGGCAAATCATAGTCATTTGCTGTGGACAAATGAAGCAGTCCCATATCCCACACCCAGAATTAAGAAAGCAAATTCCATATTTCTGTGTTTTTTAAAGAAACCAAAATTCTCACTACAATATTCAACACATAATAAATCCCATAAATGGATTTAGAGAAAAATCATATGGTTGTCTCAATAGATACAAAAGAAGCCTTTGACAAAATCCAACAGGAACAGGACTGGAGGGAGCAGACCTCAACATAATGAGGGCTATCTGTAACAAACACACCCCCAGAATCATTACCTTCACAAAAAATTGAAACAATCCATGGAAATTAGGCAAAACACAAGGCTGTCCACTATACCTATGCCTTTTCAATATTGCGCTCAAAGCACTGGCTGACTAAATAAGGCAAGAAAAGGAAATTAAACAAATACAAAAGGAAAATAAGTAAAAAATCCCTATTTTCAGATGATATCATACAGAAATCCCAATAATTATACCAGAAAACTTCTAGAAATGATTAACAACTTCAGCAAAGTGGCAGGATACAGAGTCAACTTATAAATATCACTAGGTTTTTTTTATACACCACCAACAAAATACAAAAAGAAAAAAATAATGGACATATTTCTATTCACAGTAGCCTGAAGGAAAATAAACTATCTAGGAATAAGCCTAACCAACAAGGTGAAGGGATCTGTACAATAAAAAATTTAAATACCAGGTGAGGGGAGAAGAAATCTAGATAGACAGAGGAAGACACTAGAAGACAGAAAGACTTCCATACCCATAGGTTGCTAGAAATAATGTAAAAACAATGATTCTATCAAAAACTACTTACAGACTCAATGCAATCATCATCAAACACCCATATCATTCTCACAGAAATAGGAAAAACAACAACTCTAAAATAAATTTGGAGGCACAAACGATCCCAGAAAGCCAAAACAAAACAAAAAGCAAACAAAAACCCCAATATTTGAAGTATAACCATTCTATATTATAGAGCCACAGAAGAAAAACAGAGAAGCCTTGGTATAAAGAGTGGCAGATAACATACTGAAACAAAAGAGATGAACCAAACATGAGTATACGGCAATATAGCACTCTCACATTTGACACGGGTGCTAAAAATACACACTGGAGAAAAGACAGCGTCCTCAGCAAGTGCTGCTGGTGAAGTAAGATGGCAAAATGCACACCCATGCCTTGTGCAAAACTACCTCCAAATGGATCGACGACCTCAGTGTGAAACTGAAACACTGATCTACTATAGCAGAGAACGCTCTGAACAGGACTTCATTAAGGCTAACAACTGACGAATCAGGCCACATATAACTAAAAAGCTTTTGTATAGCTAAAAATAAACAGTAAGGCAAGTAAAGAAACCCACAGAATGGGAGAGAATCTATTCCATCCCATTTATCTAATATCCAGGATATATAAAGAATCCAAAAGCAAATACTTAAAAATACAAATGACCCATTAAAGGGAAATAGACCAGACTTCACTCCTACTGACTAGAGTTCATGATACTGGAAGATAATCTACATACTTCCAGAGGAAGAAGGTAAACACCAACCCAGCCACAGATGTTTCTCTCAATAGTGGCCTGTTTGCATGATAGACTGATACAATAGTGGCATAAAAGTTGTGGGAGTAACCAATCTCTGATTGGATTTAAGGCCACTCTAAGAGATGGATTTCATGTCTGACACTGTTCAGGTGGCCAAGAATCTGGGACTAAGCAGGCCATAGGATTAGGGAAAAACAAAATATTACTGGTATGCTAAAGCAGTGCTTCTCAATCTTCTTAATGTTATGATTCTTTAATACAGCTCCTCATGTTGTGGTGATCTCCAACCATAAAATTATTTCTGTTGCTACTTCGTCACTGTAATTTTGTTACTGTTATGAGTCATGATGCAAAATTTATCTGTGTTTTCCAATGGTCTTAGGTGACCCCTGTGAAACAGATGAAGAACAACTGTGATAAAGGAACATAGCAAATATATTACTTCTAGTAACATTCTGCTATACTCATAGATAAGTGTTTTAATAGTCATCATCACAGATGCTTCCTCCTGTGGTAGATGGAAACAAATACAGAGACCCACAACTGTTTAATGTTCAGAGAGTGAATGCTCAGTACTGAAGAGATGTCTTTATTAGATGCCCCCATCACAGCTCAGGAAATGCTGCAGAATAGAAGGAAAGATTGTAAGAGCCAGTGAGCATGGGAAACACAAGCAAATCAGGCCTTACAGACACACAAGGCTTGACATATAAGAAGTCATAGAGATGTAGCAGCATGCACGGGCCTGCACATGCCTAACCAAGTTGGGGTCCCAGTGCTGAGAGAAGAATTGGACACAAGGCTGCACCCTAACCTAGATGCTATCTCCAGTTAATAACCACTTGCAAAGGGGGAAAACTGTTCTCTCCAACAGAGTCATGGAGGAGACATGAATCATACATGAGGGCAGGCCCCATGCCCAGCAGTTGGTGGACATCAAAAAGCTAAGTCAATGGGATTTTGGAAGGCATTTTGTCCCCTAACATCAGGACATTTTTCTACCTTACAAGTCTTTTGCGTACGTATCATGGTTTCCAATTTCGTGTTTTTATGAGATTTCTGTGTAAGTGAATGTGCATATCTATATTTATATGTGTTTCTTGTGCTTCTCTCCTCCCCCCATTAGTTTATCTTTTTTTGGTTTGTTTTAGCTGCCCTTCTGTTTTCTAATGAGAAAGAAAGAGAGGGAGGCAGGAATGGAGGGAAGGAGGAAGGGAGGGAAGGAAGGAAGGAAAGAGGGGTATGGATGAGAATGCAATAGGAAAAATATGGGAGGTATTGGAAGAAGAAAAACTGTGATCAGAATATTACTATATGAATAACTCTTCAATTAAAAAAACTTAAAAAAGAAAATGAGCAGAGTGTTCTTAAAAAAGAAAAGAACTAGCTAAGAAATATCACATAAATGTTCATCATCCTAAGCAATTAAAAAATGTAAAACAAAATAAATCTGAGATTTCCTTACCCCAGTAAGAATGACTAAGATCAAGAGAAAATGTGGCAACAAATGCTGGAGGGGGTGTGGGGGAAGGAGAGTCTCACTCACTGTTGGTGGGAGCGCCTGCAATTGGTGCAGCCACCATGAAAGTCAGAATGGAGAACAGAATGCTAAACATAAACCCCTTGGCATCAGAGCAAATGACCCAACAATTGACTCCACTACCTGGCTAGTTACAAGGCTAGGAAATGAAAGTCAGCTGTCCAAGTGTCCTTCAAATGACAGAAGACAATGAAAATGTGGTACATACATGCTGAGGAATTGCACTCATTGTTTAATTGGATATTTATTTACATTTCAAATGTTATCTCCTTTCCTCATTTCCCCTCCTAAAACCCCCTGTTCCATCCCCCACCCCCCACCCCCCCACCCCACCCCGCTTGCCAAACCACCCACTCCTGCTTCCCTGTCCTGGCATTCCCTTACACTGGGGTATTGAGTCTTCTCAGGACCAAGGACCTCTCTTCTCATTGATGTCCAACAAGGCCATCCTCTGCTACATATGTGGCTGGAGCCATGGGTCCCATGTGTACTCTTTGGTTGGTGGTTTAGTCCGAGGGAACTCTGGGGGTACTGGTTGGTTCATACTGTTGTTCCTCATATGGGGCTGCAAACCCCTTCAGCTCTTTGGGTTCTTTCTCTAGCTCCTCCATTGGGGACCTTGTGCTCAGTCCAGTGGTTGGCTATAAGCATCCACTTCTATATTTGTCAGACACTGGCAGAGCTGCTCAGGAGACAGCTACATCAGGCACCTGTCAGCAAGTACTTGTTGGCATTCACAATAGTGTCTGGGTTTAGTAACTATATATGGGATGGATCCCTAGGTGGGGCAGTTTCTAAATGGCCTTTCCTTCAGTCTCTGCCCCATACTTTTTCTCTGTATCTTCTCCTATGGGTATTCTGTTCCCCCTTCTAAGAAGGACTGAAGTATCCACACGTTAGTCTTCCTTCTTCTTGAGCTTCATGTGGTCTGTGAATTATATCTTGGGTATTCCGAGCTTCTGGGTTAATATTCACTTAACAGTAAGTACATAGTGTGTGTGTGTGTGTGTCATTTTGTGATTGGGTTACCTCACTCAGGATATTTTCTAGTTTCATCCACTGCCTAAGAGTTTTATGAATTCATTGTTTTTAATAACTGAATAGTACTGCATTATATAAATGCACCCACATTTTCTGTATCCATTCCTCTGTTGAGGGACATTTGGGTTATTTCCAGCTTCTGGCTATCATAAATAAGGCTGCTATGAACATAGTGGAGCATGTGTCCTTATTACATGTTGGAGCATCTTCTGGGTATATGCCCAGGAGTGGTATAGCTGGGTGCTCAGGTAGTACTATGTCCAATTTTCTGAGGAACTGCCAAACTGATTTCCAGAGTGGTTGTACCAGCTTGCAATCCCACCAGCAATGGAGGAGTGTTCCTCTTTCTTCACATCCTCACCAGCATCTGCTGTCATCTGAGTTTTTGATCTTAGCCATTCTGACTAATGTGAGGTGAAATCTCAGGGTTGTTTTGATCTACATTTCCCTCATGATTGAAGATATTGAATATTTCTTTAGGTGTTTCTCAGCCATCTGGTATTCCTCAGTTGAGAATTCTTTGTTTATCTCTCTACCCCATTTTTAAAATAGGGTTATTTGTTTCTCTGGAGTCTAACTTGAGTGCTCTCTATATATTGGATATTAGCCCTCTGTCAGATGTAGGGTTGGTAAAGATCTTTTCCTAATCTGCTCGATGTCATTTTGTCCTATTGACAGTGTTCTTTGTGTTACAGAAGCTTTCCAATTTTATGAGGTCCCATTTGACAATTCTTGATCTTAAAGCATAAGCTGTTGGGGTTCTGTTCAGGAAATTTCCCCCTGTGCCCATGTGCTCAAGGCTCTTCCTCGCTTTCTTTTCTATGAGTTTCAGTGTTTCTTGTTTTATGTGGAGGTCCTTACTCAACTAGGACTTAAGCAATGTACAAGGAGATAAGACTGAACTGATTTACATTCTTCTACATGCTGAACCCCAGTTGAACCAGCACCATTTGTTGAAAAGGCTACTTTTTCCACTGAATGGTTTTGGCTCCTTTGTCAAAGATGAAGTGACCATAGGTGTGTAGGTTCATTTCTGTGTCTTCAATTCTATTCCATTGATCTACCTTCCTGTCACTGTACCAATACCATGCAGTTTTAAAGGAAGATTGAAATCAGAAAATGTGCACATAAGTGATTGGAATGAGAAAATATCGATTAAGGTAAGGCAGAAAGAGAAACACTGTGTGTTCTCTCTCATCTATGGTTCCTAACTCTAAATCTTCAGATGTGAGTATGTAACCTTTAGTATTAGAAGAAAGAAGAGGAAAGAAAATTGACTATGCCAGGGGACAGGGGAGAGTGTTAGAGTGTTGTGGATAGCCCTGGGCTGGTATTTTGATTCTAATTCCACTCCTCAGAGGGGTTTCAGATGAGGAGTTGCCTTGTGAACCTTCTCCCCACCTTAACTTTTCAAATAAAGGCTTGAGTCAATGATTGGGCAGGAGGAAGTGGGAGGAGCTGAGAGCTTGGGGGAAGAGAAAAGGATTGCCAGGAAGAGGGGGAGCTATGGAGGATCTAGGGGAAGGGAGAGGGCTAAGAGGGAGGGATCAACGGGGCTATAGAGAGAGAAGCTCGTGGCCAGGAGAAAATGCAAGTTATATGGGATACTATAGCTGGTCACAGAGTAGTGTAGTGGGAGGTCTGCCCAATCTAGGCTTGTAGCTTGTATTGTTATTAACTGAGTTGAGATTTCTTTTACTGAGGAATTGAGTTGGAAACAAAGTAGCAACATTAGAGCAATAGCAGGATACAAGTGATAGGACAGGAGGACTGGGAAACAGGCATAGGATGAAGTGGAAATTTCTGGTTTCTTTGGAGAGTCAGTTGTGTCATGTGATGGTTTTTCTGGAAACTGTCTTGTGAGAGGGTGTTTTTGCTGAAGCAGAAACATGGGAGGATGTTTTTCTGAGAACAGACACATGTTTTTCTGGAAGCAGCCTGGAAAAGAGGCATATTTTGCTAAAGTGGATGCATGCTTAAGAGAACACAGGATGTTTGGAAAAGGTGCAAATACAAAGCAACATACGGTGGACGATGCTGTATGGTATTGGTACGCCTTGCCACTTTTTGCTGATCATGATTTGCTGTGACTTCATAGAGAGAGACACACCAAAGAACTTCTGGTGGCATTCCAGCTTCTACAGACTCAGGCCAGAAACCTCACGGTTTCTTCTGGATTGAACTGCAGTTGCTGATTTGTGAATTATGTTTATGAGTGGATTGACCTGCTGCTGCTGATTTGTGTGAACTGAACGGCTGATTTCCTGACAACACATTGGATTTGCTCCTAAGAACTATTTCTAACCAGGTCCATGTTCTCCTTTGCTCTATTAACCTTTCCTTTCCTTTCCTCTGCCTCTGATGGGTGGTGGACTAGAGGAAGGTTAATGCATTTAAGAACCTTTATTAAAGTATATTTTTAAAAATATAAGTCTGAAAGATGGAAGCAGGAACAATGAAGTCAATAAAGAAGTGGGGGGGGGGAGAAAAACTCAAAAAATGTCTGAAAAAGCCATAATCATGCTATTTTTGCTTACCTAAAATTATATATTATCCAGATAAGTATATGTATATATACATGTGTATTTTTAATGAAGTTATGCCACTTGGGGTAATAAAGCTTTCCCCAAGAGATGTATACCAATAAATATTACAATACCAGGTATGAGAACCTCCATTTTGAGTTGCTCAGGGTAATCTAAGATATCCCCAAACAATATGAGCTATTGCTGTTGCCTCCTACAGTCTGAAAGTAAGTCTCTATTCCTGAAGATATCATGGCCTCTGGACACAGCCAACCTGTTCTACACAGCAAGTTCTATACCAGCCAGTGTTACAGAGTGAATTATTCTCTCTCACACATTCTCTTTCTCTTTTCATTCTCTCTCTCTCTCTCTCTCTCTCTCTCTCTCTCTCTCTCTCTCACACACACACACACACACACACACACACACTGATTATTATGTTTATTTGTTGAATTACTTCTATCATCAGCTATTCTATACTGAAGTATCTCAGTTTTGTCTGTCATAAGTAACAGATTACCCAAATTTGATAGCTGAAAATAAAGCAACCTAGAACGTTATTTCACTATTTCTGAAGGTCAGTAAACCTTGGATTCGTGACCATGATTCAGAATCTAAAGAGGTTATATTCAAGGTATTTTCCACTATTGAAGTCAACTAAAATTTGGAAATTAAAAATCTGTTGGTATGATCTGGGGAGATGGCTCAGAATACTTGATCCCCTTGCAAAGGATCTGGGTTCAGTTCCCAGCACCCTCATGGTGGCTCACAACCATTGATAACTCCAACCATCCATAACTCTTTAAGACTCCATGGGCACCAGGCACAAACATAGTGTACATATATATACACAGGCAAAACACTCACACATAAACCTTAAAAAAAAAAACAACCTTCCTGTAGGTTATGGATGGTTATGATTTTTCTACCTGTACCTATCTCTGTGATGTTATCTTCTTATAAAGACAGCATATTGGATGATACCAACAGGCCCAAAACCTTAATTGCCCACCTTAAGGGTTGTGTTTAGAAGTTCTATATATAAATTTTGTGGAAGAAAAACACAATTTAGTCCACAACACCATGAAGTTCTAGTCTTCTTCTGAATATCCTTAAATTCTTAACACTCATAATCCTATTTCTGAATATAGAACTGGGCCTGACCCAGTTTTTACTTCTTGTGATTTTTCTCTATTTACATATCTTCTTGTTAGTACTGAAGCATCCCAAGGATCCATCCTTGCTTGTGCATGAATACTCTTTCATTCATAGTGTTCTCTCTCCAGGGCATGAAGCTCTGGATGTTCCTTCAATGTTTGCAGTGGTCTTCTCTTCTTAACACTTGCTATGACCTTTCTTAATCTCACTTTGCCTATTGTATGGTTCAGTGGATTCTCACAACTTCTGGCCTATCAAATATTCTTATATTGATTCCAGTTATAATATTTAAAACACACACATTTCTCCAATTTCCAGAGATTTAGCACAAGAAGAGAGATTTACTGTTTACTCAATTAACAATCTTACAGAAAGTGCTCTTCATGTATTAGTAACTGTTCTGAGTCAAGACTACTGACTGGAACTAAAATGTGAAAGTTTAAGCTCAGTTTGAGTCACTAGAGTCCAGAAAGACGTGTGCATTCATAACATTGAATATTGCAATAATAATGGGTTAAACAAATGCCAAGTCTTATTTCAGAAGTTAGCAGGTATAAACCTCCTCTGTTTGAAAAGAGTGCCAAAGAAGCAATTCTATGTCAACTTGATCACCAAGCAAGTGCCTAGGAATAGCAGATGTAAGCCGCCCTACAAAACCAATGCCAATGGAAGACAAACTACCCAACAGTACTATGCCAAGGGAAGGCACAGATGGCTGGAGAGCAGCAGTTATGGGTCTTTTTATAGCATTATCAGATGGTATATTTGACATTCCAACTGGCCTTTTGCCAGTGGCCAAGGTAGTCAGAGATGCCAACATGAGGATGCTCGGAAGGCACAGCCATCATCATGCCATCCAAGATGGGGCCAGAGAAGCAAACCTGGGTGGCTTTTATGCCACAATGAACATAGCAAAATGATTATCTCTTATGTCAGGATAATAATTGCTTTGGAGGGGCTACCTGAATTTTCAAACTCAGAATAATGTTCCAAAGACAAGAAGCTAGAAACAACATTTTGTGACCAAAGCAACAGACTTTTGAGCCACACAGATTCCACCCAGAGAAAATATGGTCAGCAAGGAATCTACTGCTGCAGTAAATGAAGATGTATATTTTAAAAACAATCTCTAGCATCCACAAAGTTTCAAATACAGCTCAGAGGTTACTTTTACATTTCCTACAAAAACAAAACATCAAAATAATGAAAACTGATAACTAGCATCTGATAACTAGCATCTGATAACCAGCATCTGATAACTAGCATCTGATAACTAGCATCTGATAACTAGCATCTGATAACTAGCATCCACACTACAGTGAGGTTTCATTCTTGGCTGTTCCTTATCCCCAATGGACAAACTCTGGGTGCATTTAGTGATGATCAGTAGTCTCCTTTAGGTGACCATCACGTTTTTTAAGAGTAAAGGCTACTTATAAAAATGACCCTCAATTTGGAATTCAGTTTTACCTTTTGTCAGGCAAGTCACAGAACACTGTGTTCTTGCTTAATACATCTAGTGGAAAACTATTTTTATTTGTTCTGTTTTTGTTTTATTGTTATAATTATCATATTATTACTTTGGCATTTGTAGTCTAGAATGGTCTCAAACTTGATTCTATTGCCTCTACTTCCCAAGCCTGAGATAAAAGGAGTGCACAGCAGCACACCAGGCAATTTGTTCTATTATTGATGAGTTATGATTGTTCAATTTGCCCACTGATAGCCAATTTCTTCATGGCTGTTGCTTGTGTTCCTTTGTAAGTAACGCACACCTATCATAATATTTTAAGAAATACTTTGAGAACTTTTAAATAATTTGTTTCTGCTGAACCTTTCACCAGTTATAGAATCCATTAGTAACCTTTGCCTTATTCCATTATAACCATGATGTTTGCCTAACTGTGTGACTTTCTAATTCTGTTACATTTAAATTTTCAATTAGATTTATTTACTTACTTACACATGCACCTACCTGTATGGATTAATCATCACCCCACACATTCTATTATGTTGTATTCTCATAAAATTCATTTGAGATAATTTTTATAATTACTTTTATGATTTCTTCTGAAATTCAGTTTTTAACAATTGTGATTTAATTTGCAAATACTCATACAATTCAGAGGTATAGAATGTTACTGATTTATAACTTAATTCCTTCATGTATAAATTTTAAAAATGTTTCATGCCTTATCATATGGCCCAATATATAGTTACATTGATGAATGAATGACATACAGTTGAAAATAATGTGAATTCTGCAGATGTTGAAAAATAATGTTGGATTATGTAGCTTCTTAAACATCAAAAATAGTTTGACATATTTTAAATATTTATATGTCTATGCCTACTTTCTCTATGAGCTTTTTGATCTACTTTTTTTCAGTAGAACAGGGAGAGGGAAGAGGGCTTATGGGACTTTTGGTGAGGGGGAGATCCAGGAAAGGGATCATTTGAAATGTAAATAAAGAATATATCGAATTAAAAAAAAAGAGCCAATGTTTACATTTAGCAGGAAGGTATAAACATTGTTTTTAATCAAGTTAATGTATATGTTTGGGCTTAAAATTAAAATCTTGCTGCTTATTTTCTTTATCCTTTTCTGGTTTTAGAATATTTTTAAATATTTCAATTTTCTGTGTTGAGCTTTGAAAGCTACATACGTCCTGAGTTTGACCTAGAAGAATCCCCTCTACTTGCTGTAATATAAAACTCTAACTTGTCACCACATATCTAGAACCACAGCACTTCCGAAGAGTCACCACCATGAAGTGGTGTGACTCCATCTGCCCTTCCCATGCCAGCACCATTCATTTTTACATATGTTAACATGATGTTAATGACGTGACTTTTACTCTAAATATTTTTTTAAAGAATAGAGATGTGGATCCTTAAAAGCTAGCCACACACAAATTGACATATAAAGACTATACATACATATTTGTCGGACACCATGTTGTCATACTAATATATGCATATTTTCTAATATTTAAGTAAGGATAAACTTATAAGGGAAAACCTCTGTAGCAGATTTTTTTCCCTTAATGAATTGATTGGATAATAAAGATGACAAGAAGCCAATCTCTGGGTGAGGAGGAGGTGGGTCTTCTGAGTCCGAGAGAGGAAGAGGGCACACAAGAGAAAAGAATGGTTCTTTTCGGACAAAGCTTGGAGTGAAAGGAAGCAAAATGTAGACTGGGGATGATTAGATCTAGGGCAGATTGCACTACCAGAAGATTTCTAACGTAGATGGTTAGGATGATAGATTTTGCCCCCAGGGGTTGTGTCATCTGTTGATTCTAAACTAAGAATGTCTGGTGTTTTACACTTGGAGAGACTCAGGTTGGCCAGAGGGAAAGAACATAGCTGAGGTTGACTTGGGACAGGACTTTAGCCATGCTTTGAGATGGGAAGACTGTGCAAGGACCGAACTCCAGGAGAAAGGTAACCCATTGTATAAAAGTTGGAGAGGCCAAACCAACAGAAAAATAAAAGAGCTCCAGGAACAGGCACAAGAATCAAAGACCCACTCGCTCACACATTCAGGGGTCCCATAAAAGCTTTAAGTTGAAAACCACTATATATGCAGAGGCCCATGTGAGCCCTGCGAGTTTCCAGACCTTTCCCTCGGTGACGCCGGGCCTGACTCTTTGTGTCCTTCAGTCCCTTTTCTCCCTCTTCCTCTCCCCTCTTCTACAGATAGCTCCCATTTTTAGTAATAAACCAACCCAATAATTTTGTTCATCATTTCTTTTTTTTTTAATTAGATATACCCTTTATTTACATTTCAAATGTTTTCCCCTTTCCAGGTTCCCCAATCACCGAAAGTCCCATAAGCCCTCTCCCCTCCCCCTGTTCCCCAATCAACCCCCTCCTGCTTCCCTGTCCTGGTATTCCTACACTGCTGCATGGAGCCTTTCCAGGACCCTGGGCCTCTCCTTCTTTCTTCCTGGGCATCATTTGATATGTGAATTGTGTCTAGGGTATTCCAAGCTTCTGGGCTAATATCCACTTATCAGTGAGTGCATACCATGTGTGTTCATTGGGTTACCTCACTTAGGATGATATTTTCCAGTTCCATCCATTTGCCTAAGAATTTCATGAATCTATTGTTCTTAATAGCTGAGTAGTATTCCATAGTGTAAATATACCACATTTTCTGTATCCATTCCTCCATTGAGGCATCTGGGTTCTTTCCAGCTTCTGACTATTATAAATAAGGCTGCTATGAAAATAGCAGAGCATGTGTCCTTATTACATGGTGGGGAATCCTCTGGGTATATGCCCAGGAGTGGAGTGGTATAGCGGGGTCCTCTGGTAGTACTATGCCCAGTTTTCTGAGGAACCCCAGACTGATTTCCAGAGTGGTTGTACCAGCTTGCAATCCCACCAGCAGTGGAGGAGTGTTCCTCTTTTCTGCACATCCTCTATAGCACCTGCTGTCTCCTGAGTTTTTGATTTTAGCCATTCTGACAAGAATCAGGTGAAATCTCAGGGTTGTTTGGATTTGCATTTACCTGATTACTAAGGATGTTGAACTAGGTGCTTCTCAGCCATTTGATAATCCTCAGGTGAAAATTCTTTGTTTAGCTCTGTACCCCATTTTTTAAAAATAGGTTTATTTGTTTCTTTGGAGTCTAACTACTATATTGAACAAATATGGAGAGAGAGGGCAGGCTTATCTAGTCCCTGATTTGAGTGGGATTGCTTCAAGTTTTTCTCCATTTAGTTTGATGTTGGCTACCGGTTTGCTGTATATTGCTTTTACTGTGTTTAGGTATGGGCCTTGAATTCCTGTACTTTCCAAGACTTTTAACATGAAAGGATGCTGAATTTTGTCAAATGCTTTTTCAGCATCTAATGAAATGACCATGTGGTTTCTTTGAGTTTGTTTATGTAGCGGATTACATTGATGGATTTCTGTATATTGAACAGTTCCTGCATCCCTAGGATGAAGCCTACTTGATCATGGTGAAAGGTTGTTTTGATGTGTTCTTGGATTCACCTGGCAAGGATTTTATTGAGTATTTTTGCATTAATATTCATAAGGGAAATTTGTCTGAAATTCTCTTTCTTTGTTGGATCTTTGTGTGGTTTTGGTATCAGCGAAATTGTGGCTTCATAAAACGAGTTGGGTCCTGTTCCTTCTGTTTCTATTTTGTGGAGTAGTTTGAAGAGTATTGGTGTTAGGTCTTCTTTGAAGGTCTGATAGAATTCTGCACTAAAACCATCTGGTCCTGTGCTTTTTTTGGTTGGAAGACTATCAATGGCCACTTCTATTTCTTTAGGGGTTATGGGACTGTTTAGATGGTCTATCTGATCCTGATTTAACTTTGGTATTTGGTATCTGTCTAGGAAATTGTCCATTTCATCCAGATTTTCCAGTTGTGTTGAGTATAGACTTTTTGTAGTAGGATCTGATGATTTTCTTAATTTCCTCAGTTTCTGTTGTTATATCAGCCTTTCCATTTCTGATTTTGTTAATTTGGATACTATCTCTGTGCCCTCTGGTTAGTCTGGCTAAGGGTTTATCTATCTTGTTGATTTTCTCAAAGAACCAGCTCCGGTTTTCTTCTTTTTGTTTCTGCTTTGTTGATTTCAGCCCTGAGTTTGATGATTTCCTTCTATTCCTCTTGGGTGTATTAGCTTCTTTCTGTTCTAAAGCTTTCAGGTGTACTGTTAAGCTGCTAGTGTATGCTGTCTCCATCCTTTTGGAGGCACTCATAGCTATGAGTTTTCCCCTTAGCAATGCTTTCATTGTGTCCCATAAATTTAGGTATGTTGTGCCTTCATTTTCATTAAATTCTAAAAAGGTTTTGATTTCTTTCCTTATTTCTTCCTTGACCAAGCTATCATTGAGTAGAGCACTGTTCAGCTTCCATGTGTATGTGGGCTTTCTGTTGTTTTTGTTGCTATTGAAGACCAGCCTTAGTCCACAGTGATCTGATAGGAGGCATGGGATTACTTCAATCTTATATTGGCTGAAGTCTGTTTTGTGACCTATTATATGGTCAGTTTTGGAGACGGTACCATAAGGTGCTAAGAAAAGGGTGTATTCTTTTGATTTAGGATGAAATTTTCTATAGATATCTAATAAATCCATTTGGTCCAAAACTTCTGTTAGTTTCACTGTGTCTCTGTTTAGTTTGTGTTTCCCTGATCTGTCAGTTGAAGAGAGCAGGGTGTTGAAGTCACAATTATTGTGTGAGGTGTATTGTGTGCTTTAAGCTTTAGTCAAGTTTCTTTTATGAATGAGCATGCCCTTGGAGTATAGATGTTCAGAATTGAGAGTTCTCCTTGGTAGATTTTTCCTTTGATGAGTATAAAGTGTCCTTCCATGTCCTTTTTGATGACTTTTGGTTGAAAGTCTATTTTATTGGACATTAGAATGGATACTCAAGCTTGTTTCCTGGTCTCATTTGCTTGGAAAACGGTTTTCCAGCCTTTTACTCTGAGGTAATGTTTGTCTTTGACACTGAGATGCATTTCCTGTATGCAGCTGGGTCCTGTTTATGTGTCCAGTCTGTTGGTATATGTCTTTTTACTGGGGAATTGAGTCCATTGATGTTAAGAGATATTATGGAAAAGTGATTGTTGCTTCCTGCTATTTTTGATGAAATTTTTATGTTTGTGTGGTTATCTTCTTTTGGGCTTGTTGAAAGAAGATTAATTTCTTGCTTTTCCTAGTGGGTAGTTTCCCTCCTTTTGTTGTTGTTTTCCATTCATTATCCTTTGAAGGGCTGGATTTGTGGAAAGATATTGTGTAAATTTGTTTTTCTCATAGAATACCTTGGTTTCTCTATCTATGGTAATTGAGAGATTTGCTGGATATAGTAGTCTGGATTGGCATTTGTGTTCCCTTAGGATCTGTATGACATCTGCCCAAGCTCTTCTGGCTTTCATGGTCTCTGGTGAGAAATATGGTTTAATTCTGATAGGTCTGCCTTTATATGTTACTTGCCCTTTTTCCCTTACTGCTTTTAATGTTCTTTCTTTGTTTAGTAAATTTGGCATTTTAATTATCATGTGATGGGAGGAATTTCTTTTCTGGTCAAATCTATTTGGAGTTCTGTATGCTTCTTATATGTTCACGGGCATCTCTTTCTTTAGGTTAGGGAAGTTTTTTTCTATAATTTTTTGAAGACATTTATTGGCCCTTTAAGTTGGAAATCTTCACTCTCTTCTATACCTGTAATCCTTAGGTTTGTTCTTCTCATTTTGTCCTGGATTTCCTGGATGTTTTGGGTCAGGAGCTTTTTGTCTTTTGGGTTTTCTTTGACTGCTGTGTCAATGCTTTCTATGGTACCTTCTGCATCTGAGATTCTCTCTTTTATCTCTTGTATTCTGTTGTTGATGCTTACATCCATGGCTCCTGACTTCTTTCCTAGGTCTTCTATATCCAGAGTTGTTTCCCTTTGTGATTTCTTTATTGTTTCTACCTCCATATTTAGATCTGGATGTTTTTGTTCAATTCCTTCACCTGTTTTGTTGTGTTTTCCTGTAGTTCTTTAAGAGCTTCTCCCTGTTTACTTGTGTTCTTCTGTATTTCTTTAAGGGAGTTATTTATGTCCTTCTTGAAGCTCTCTATCAGCATCATGAGCTGTGATTTTTAAATCCAAATCTTGCTTTTCTGCTGTGTTGGGGTATCCGGGTCTTGCTGTTGTGGGAGAATTGGGTTTGGATGGTGCTCTATTGCCTTGATTTCTGTTACTAAAGTTCCTACATTTGCTTTTTGTCATCTGGTTATCTCTGGTGTTAGTTGGTCCTGCTGTCACTGGCTGGTGCTTGTCCCTCCTGTGTGCCTGCAAACCTATCTCAGCACCCCTGGGTGACTGGCTTTCCCCTGGCACAGAGTAAAGTGGGGCTGCCCAGCTTCTGGGTGCAGGTGGGGCCCTGGCAGACGGAGTCCCAAGTGATCTTACACTGGAATGTTCCCTGCGTTCCTGGCTGTAATAGCCTGCTCAGTTGCAGGAGTCAAGATGGTGGCCTCACCTCTAACCACAGGACTCCCTTCAGAGCAGATGTCTCTTAGCAGACTAGGTGCACAGAAGGCTGTGTAGAAATACATGTCTCCTCCAATTCATGTTTCATATATATGTTTGCATACATCATCAGATATGCAAAACACACCACCAACAACAACAATAACCAGAAAACCTTGCGGCAACATTCCACTGAGATCTCTCCTAAGCTGACAACTTCTCACAAATGGAGAACAACAGAGGTTAGACAGATGAATTGCCAAAGATGCCTGAGTCCTATGTAGTGAAAATGAATCAATGGCTACAAAGAGAACTCAAATGTGGGGAACTAATTTGAAGCATAAAGAAGAAAGTTATGAAATTAATTAAGTAAGAAAATTACTACACAAGATGAAATGACCACTAACTTGGAGAAAACATCAAGGAAAAAATCAGTAAAGAAAATGAGACACTGAAAAAGAGTCACACAGGAATTCCTGAAATGAAAGAAACAACCAATCAAAAGAAAAAAACCAAAGCAAAAGAAAAAATACACAGAGTAGTAAGCATCATTAAGCATCAAGACCGAGTAGAATGAGGTCAATTTGTTTGCAGGAAAATGGATGTAAGTGAGGATAATTACATCAATTGAATTATGCCAATTTCAGAAAGACAAATTATGTTTTCTCTCATTTGCAGTTCTTAGATCTTAATACAGATAATCAAGTTTTGTATACAAGATATGAAAGTACAACTAAAACTATGGAGATTTAAGGAGGCAGTGGAAAGGGGATGAAGAGGGAGCAGAATCTGAGAAGAAATGGGCTCAACATGCAGTACACACATGTAGAGAAACTGAAAACAGCACTACAGGTGGATGCAGGGGGCAGAAACCAACCAGACTGCCCCACCTTTGTGGATCTGCTATGATGAACAAATACATGATGGGGAGATGGAAAAAATAGACATCAGAGTGCAGGGTGCTAGCATACAGCATCCTGGAGCTTCTACAAACACAGACTCTGCCATTGAACACAGCGCCCAGCCACGGAATCACCCTGGCTCTGAGCCACATTGGAGGCCCGAGATGAGGAGAAGTTTACTCTCTGGATTGGGCATCCTCAAAGGACCACTATGGTCCTCATCAGTGATGCCACCAGAGGCCATTTTGGTGTCTGTGGTTCACGCTGCTGTCCCAGGCTGCAATGATGCCTGGAATCCACGTGGAAATATGCAGTTGGCCTGCTGCTGGCTGCCCTGGTACTGTCCTCAGGCTTCGCTGCCACGGGAAGCCTTCTGGATGTGGGTGGGATGTGTTGCCACCTGAAGCCACATTGAATGAAGCCTGTGGTCCATGCAGCAGCTGAAGGCCATGAGTGAATCAGTGGTCCTGATACGGCAGGGGCTGTGTTGATGTCTGTGGCCCATGATACCACCACAGGACATGAAGAAGACTGGTCTGGGCTGCCAACGGAAGCCATGCTGGCATCCATGGGCACTGGAGAGCGGGCCTTGCCTCTTGCCTGCATAGTACAGATGCAGGAGAGCTGGCCCTGACCCTCACATCTGGCAGCATAGTGGCTCAAGCAGAGACTTGGGCACTGGAGAGCTGGCCCCAAGGAATCCCAGAGACCTGAAGCAATCCCATTCCAAAACTAACTATAAATACACTACACAAAGAAGGCTGCATGATCCTGCCACAAAGGCAGAACTATGGAACAACAGAAGACAAAAGAAAAAGCTTCAGCATCCTGGTGCTTACTTCCATGTAGTGATTACAGAGTTCACGGTTTCATCTTTGTATTAGCCAGGTTTCTATTCCTGCACAAAACACCATGACCAAGAAGTAAGTTGGGGAGGAAAGGATTTATTCAGTTTACACTTTCATGTTGCTTTTCATCACTAAAGGAAGTCAGGACTGGAAATCAAGCAGGTCAGGAAGTAGGAACTGATGCAGAGGCCACGGAGGAATGTTCCTTACCAGCTTGCTTCCCCTGGCTTGCTCAGCTTGCTCTCTTTTAGAACCCAAGAGCACCAGCTCAGGGATGGCACCACCCACAATGATCACACCCCCTTCATCACTAATTGAGAATATGCCTTACAGCTGGATCTCATGGAGGCACTTCCTCAACTGAAGCTCCTTTCTCTGTGAATAACTCCAGCTTGTGTCAAGTTGTCACAGAACCAGCCAGCACAACCTCGAATATTTTCTGTGTTTATGGATCATTTATAATTTTTATTTTTGAAATGACTTGTTGTGATTTATCCTAGCATTTAACTCTGGTATTTTACAATTCACTGGTTATTTATTTATATAACAGCATATTAACTCTTTGCTATGAAGAATGCTGGGCCATCAACATGACCTACTGAAACTTTCTTCAGTTGTTTCAAATACTACCATTATTGTAGATTAATTCAAGCACAACAAATCTACTTTCTATGTTAAGAGAACAGATTATAAAACAAAGCTCTCTTGAATGATCTAAGCTATCAATAGAAACAATTTACAAACATAAATTTCAATGGTTGTCAGAAGCCCAGCATTACTAATCTCACACACACACACACACACACTCCTTAGAATTAAACACTATACAAAGATTTGAGAAGTGAGTGATAAGAGAAACGGACTAGAACCCTGAGCACCCAAGCCTGTACAGTATGCTAGACACTTCAGATACGCTAACCTATCGCATACTTGGGCAGTTCATGCACTGTTGCCGCGCTGCAGACAATGAAGTGGAGACAAACAAGGCTAGGTAAACTATGTGAGCCCACACTGCCAATAGCTGAGTTTGGAACTGAACCAACAGGCCTGAATATTATTTTTAAAAGGTCAATATTAGGGTGGTGGTTCAAGGATACGGTCCGGGTGACCCACCACTGCCACTTTAACCTTTACCCTGAGAGCTGGATTACACCCTATTTAGCACACTGCCGCCTCGGTCTCCCTCTAAGTGAGGAGTAAGCAAACAGTGGCAGGCAGCCAAATGTCACTAAAGAAAAGACGGTTTTTCTTCTAGTTTAAAGCAGTGTGGGGGAAATCACAGGGTTTTTGTTTTTTTTTTTAATGCAACACTTGAAAATGTTAAAATTGTTGTAAACGAACCTTTACAGGAACACTCGCATACTCACTGCACATGTGGGTGCCTTCACTCTATTGTGGCAGTGTTGACTCACTGAAAGGCTTGCAAAGGGAAATACTCTCTACCTAGTGCTCTCCAGAAAAGGCTCACACGGCTTGAACACCAGCTGGCCTCCAGCTCACACTTGAGGCCTCTCTGGTCTCAGTCATCTGTTTTCCATCAACAACACCATGTCAGGCTGTACACCTTTGTCTGCTTACCACCAGCAGATTGCACAGAAAAAGCACTGTTTTGGGGTTACCTGGTCCTTTTTGATATTGCTTTTGTGTTTTGAGACAGTCTCATGGAGTCCAGATCGGCCTCCAAATTGCTATGCAAACCAAGGATGAGTGTGAGTTCTGGTCCTCCTGCCTCCAGCTCTCAGGGCAGGAGGGTGCCACCACACCTAGTTTATGAGTGGTGGACATCAAACTCGGGACCTTGCGCATGCCTGACAAACACTTTACCAATTGTGCTATGTCCCTCCCCAGAGATACTTCTCCTTCTTCTTCTTCTTCTTTTTTTTTTTTTTTGTGGTCTCTTTGGTATTATTTTTAATCTTTAAGGAAGAGATGGCTTAAAGATAATAAATCCTTTGCAAGTAGAGATAATCCTGCTTACTTTATAAACTTTCATTTTTCAAAAGAGGTAATATTTCTTAAAATATAGTTTATGAATCTCTGGCCAGATGAAATTTAAACAGTAAGAATCAATCTATAAGAAAACATGATAAATTCTTTTAGATGGTTTCAGCATCAAGTCTCAAATGTACATAGTACTTTCATAAACTTAAATGGAGCTCTGAGGCCTCAACACTCTTTATTTTGAGATCTCTTAAAATAGGCCTTGGCTAAGGGCGGTGTCTTAGAGGAGGAGCGAAGGTTCAGCACTCTGAATAATGTCTGTACTTCTCCAAATCAGAACGTCTAGTCATTCTCTTCTCTATTTTAACCCATCAGTAGAAAATCTTTGTGGATTAAGGAGATTTGAACGAGCACAAAGACTTTCTCTAAATTCGTACTGGGTTAAACAGAATAAAATGCTGAAACAAATATGAAAATACTTTAGAAGGTGTTTTGATAACAATATTTACTAATTAATAAAGAAGTAAAATTGCAGAATATAATATTCTTAGAGAGAAATTTTGCCTAGCAAAAAACATTACAATTCTAATCACATTCTTACATGGCCAAACAAACAAACAAAAAACAACAGATGGACTATAGGCATAAAATAAGAAAGATGGACTTATGTCTTTAATCCCAGAACTTGGGTAGGTCTACAGAGTGACTTTCAGGTCAGTCAGGCCACATACTGAGACCTTGCTGGAGGAAGAGGAGGAAGAGTGAGAAATGGTGGGGGAATGGGAGAGGAAGGAGAGAGAGGAGGGCCATCCAGACACCTCTACTGGAATAACAAGAGGGAGAAAAACGGCCAATAAGATCATAATTAAAGCTCTGCACTGTGACGTCTGCAGGACACATTTGGATGAACACAGTAAACCTTCCTCACTGTACTAACATGCCAGTCAACGTAGAGAGCAAGATGAAGATAGCGAATACAATGTTCTCTTGAAAACAACTACTTCTTTTTCATGATTAATGTGTGTACAATTGATTTGAGAATATTCAATTTAAAGTTTGTGATCTATAATTTAGAATTTTAATACCAAAATTAATAGAAACACAAATGACCAAATGTGATGAACTCTATACCTGGGAAGAGCAATATTTCATGGCAGTATCTCCATTGTACACACAACCAGTAAAAACCTTTGTCTGACTGTTTCCTTGATAACAATGGAATTGCTGCTTTGTTCATCAGCTCTCACTAGGGTGAAAGTTCTCATAAGAACCCAGAGTGGGGAGGAGCTGATGGGAGGGTTGGATGGAGGAAGGGGAAGAGAGACGAATTGTAATTAAATTACAGTCTCAAAAACAAATAGCCAGGAACCTGACAGCGGGCATAGATAGGGTCTGTAAGAAGCTGGGTAACCTCACCCTTGGGCAAGTGACAAACAGCAGAGCAAGCAGGTGGAGGACTCACACCTGTACATTCACTCTATGCTCTCCAATTATGCCAAAGAAGCTGAAAAGCATTCATAATCTCTCACTTATCAATGAAACCTGACAGTCCAACCATGTCTTGGGGACATGCCTCCTCGTTTCCTGGCTCCCATAGCTGCAGGCTTGCTCAGAGCATGGATCAGAAAGGCATTTCAATGTAATAGATGGGAAGGTGTCAATTTTGCACATCAAGGTTCATGGGGAGAAAAGTTCAAGAATCATAAATGCTTTGAAAACATAAAACATCCTTTGGCCCTGGCAAGGAAAATATCAACAAGTCGGAAGAGCCTAGTTAGTTATTGACCAGCTTCCTGAAGGTAGGGCTGCAACCAGTGTGGAATAATGCCCTCCCTCCACATGTGTAAGGCTGCAAATGACACTAATCCTTTTGAATGGTCACAAAAACTGACAACTTACTCAGCCTTAGAACTGAAGCACAAAAATCATCCCTGGGAACGACTTACCATGAACAGGTCACGAGCTCCAATGTCAATAGCTAGAAGAAAGGCCTTTTCAAATCTCTTGTACCTGTGATGGAGGGAGAAGATATTAGCTGTGAACAAAGCTATATAAAGGGGGAAAGTGCTTGGTTTTGTATATTTATTATATTTGCATATAATATTTGTATATATTTGTATATTTGTATTGTTTGCATCCTTCTGATGGGGAAAATACTTTCCAAAAGAAAGGGTCTGGGCCACTAAGATCCTCAGCACATGGCATGATCTTACACCGCCAAGCACAGAGACCTTGGGGACCATGAGTGTGATTCCAGACAAGTGGAACTCAAAGGAGCTCTTAGCAAATCTGAGGAGATATAAACTTAGAAATCCTCCTAATTTTCACTTTATTGGGGTTTTTAAAGAAAAACTTATGGGGTATAAAGAATGTAGCAGAATAAGAAAAATTGATACATTATATAAATGAACCTCTGTGCTTATTAGATAAAAGTTAAGAAATCAAATTTTAACATTATTATAAAATCTCACATTGGTAAGTTTTAAATATTCTCAGCTAACTTAAAAGAACAATACAAATTATTGCTAATTTTTAAAAAGACATTACTTTGTATTCTTTTCCAAAACCATATTTTTCCAATCTCTCTCTCTCTCTCTCTCTCTCTCTCTCTCTCTCTCTCTCTCTCTCTCTCTCTCTCTCTCTTTTTCCCCACAGTTGCCCTGGAACTCTTTCTGTAGACCAGACTGGCATGGAACTCAGAGATCTGCCTGCCTCTGCCTCCCAGGAGCTGGGATTAAAGATACATGCCACCATCACCTGGCTAGAATATTCTTAGAATAAGCTAAAGTTTTATTGTAGGCTAAGACATAAGAGAACAAACTTGAGTTTAAGTTTGTTACAAAACTACAAAAGTTTAAGAGCTCAGGAGAAAATTTCATTGTAAACACACTTCAAACAGGTTTGGGGCACCAAAACTTGTCTTTATTTTATATGAGTGCAGACTGTATTGACAGAACTCATCAGTTTTCCTGATCCCCAAATCAGTAAACTGTTCCCCACTCTAAATTTTATATTGCAAAATTCAGTGGAAGAAACCATCATGACATTTTAAGTTTTAAAAATATGTACAAAGATTGATAGTATAAAATTCATCTGCAAGGTTGATAGGACTATAGGCTATAGGTCCTGGGGCAACTTCGTTTGTGTTGTGGAAAAGGAATTTTTCATAACAGGAAGCATAGTGTCTCAGTAAGCCCATGGTCTCAGCCGACCTCAGCAGCTCCTCCATGAAGGCTTCCCCTCTCAGGACTGACTCCAGGCTGTGTCAAGCTAACACCTGGACCCCTCCTCTTTATCCTACCTACTCCTGCAACCCTTCCTCCTTGTCCTGAACCACTTCTTTTCTTCGCTTCCCCTCCCTCTCTTATGTTCAACATCCCTGCACTACTTCCATGTGTCTGAATCTTAGAAAAACCCAAGCACATCAATTTGGCTCCTACATCTACATTTAAACATCCACAATGTCAATAAATGGCCTTCAAAATTTCTCTTGCTTCTGAAGTAGTTTCTTTGTCTCACTTGCATTTCCAAGGAAACTTCACAAATATTTAAAAAGTAATGTTTAAACAATCCAATTAGAAGATAGGTAAAAACATTCAAGAGACATTTCAATTCAGAGTATACAGACAAAAAACAAACACATGAAAAAAAAAAAAACAGACTCCATCAATATCATTTAGCCACAAGGAAAATGTAAACGAAAACCTCAATGAGCTACAGGCCCATAACTATTATTACAGCTAAAATGGAAAATAATTGTGGGAAAGCAGATCTCTCAAGCTCTGCTGTAGATGTGCAAAGTAACATAGCTGATGTCACTGTGAAAAAGGGCTGGCCTACACCAGAGAGACTCTCCACCAAACCCAGAGGCTCTGTGGAAAACAACATGGCAGAGGGCTGGCCTGAACCAGTGAGACTTCACCAAACGCAGAGGCTCTGCCTTTTAACAGCCTCAAGCTGGAAACAAACAATGTGCCCCTTGATAGAAAATTCCCTGATTGGATCCAGATGTCCCTCAACAGAGGAATGGATACAGAAAATGTGGTACATTTACACAATGGAGTACTACTCAGTTATTAAAAACAATGAATTCATGAAATTCTTAGGGTAATAGATGGAACCAGAAAATACCATCCTGAGTGAGGTAACCCAATCACAGAAAAACACACATGGTATGCACTCACTGATAAGTGGATATTAGCCCCAAATCACAGAATACCCAAGATATAATTCACAGAGCACATGAAGCTCAAGAAGGAAGACCAAAGAGTCAGATGCTTCAATCTTGGAAGGGAGAACAAAATATTCATGGGAGGAGATACAGAGACAAAGAGTGGAGCAGAGACTGAAGGAAATGCCACCCAGAGACTGCCCCACCTGGTGATCCATCCCATATACAGTCACCAAACCCAGACACTATGGTGGATGCCAACAAGTGCTTGCTGACAGGAGCCTGATATAGCTGTCTGCTGAGAGGCTGTGCCAGTGCCTGACAAATACAGAGGAGGATGCTCATAGCCAACCATTGCATTGGGTGTGGGGTCTCCAATGGGGGAGTTAGAGAAAGGACTGAAGGAGTTCAAGGGGTTTGCAACCCCATAGGAAGAACAACAATATCAACCAACCAGACCTCCCAGAGCTCCCAGGGACTAAACCACCAACCAAGGAGTACATATTGAGGGACCCATGGCTCCAGGCGCATATGTAACAGAGGATGGTCTTGTCGGGCATTAATAGAAGGAGAGGCCTTTGGTCTTGGGAAGACTCGATGCCCCAGTGTAGGGGAATCCAGGGTGGGTGCGTGGGTAACCTCATAGAAGCAGGGGGAGGAAAGATAGGATAAGGCATTTCTGGAGGGGAAACTGAGCAATGGAATAACATTTGAAATGTAAATAAAGAAAATAGCCAAAAAAAAGAAAAGAAAAAATTAAAAAAAAAGAAGAAAAAGAAAATTTCCCAATTGGAAAAAATTACACATTTAAAAACATTTCTTTCAGAGGAAGACTGGGAGGTTTTGTGCATGGGGGAAAAACAATATTCATTAAAACACTCAAAAATCAAGTCTTTCCCCAAACAAGGCAAATAAAAATAAACCTCAGTTCTGAACGAGACTACAAGACAAATAATGGAAGACGATCCTAGTGTGACATTACCCACTGTCTAGTCAGATCGTGAAGCACGGTCAGTCTAGACTGTCAGGGGACACCCGCCAGTGTTTCCATGTTCAACAAAAGCTCATCAAGAAAATTACTTTTTACCCCTTCCACAAACTCCCTACTGACTTTTTTTTTTTTTAATTCTCAGAACTCTCCCAACTTTTTCAACATCAAAACTACTTAAATTGCCACCACACCTTATTCCAAACAGATTTTACAGCAGATTCCCTCAGACACCCAGGAAGACAGTCCTTCTTTATTCCCTCTCCAGACAAGCCTCCTGGGTCCGCACCTCTTCCCAGCTGCTTTTCAATAGCCTGGTTTATCTCTGCACACAAGCGCAGACGGCCTGTGCTCAGTAAAGTGCTTCAGGCTAGAGCAGATGTTTATTTTAAAATGCTGATAGCAGCTCAGGGCACTTGTTGTCTCCCGGTTCCTTTGCTCCAACCTTAGTGTGCTATATCCCATCATTTTTCAATAATTCTCCACAGCTTCTCTTCCGTCCCAGCGGTAGGTCTTTCACTAAGTGATCATTTAAGTGACCGTGACAGCCTCATTCTACTGAGCAGATCCGGCTATGCTGACCAATCAGTGCACTCGGCTCCAACATGGCTCTTTCTAAAAACATCTGAACCACATTCAAATGATAAACGTCAAACCTCCAGATGACACAGTATATAGTAAACTGATTAAATATAGGTCCATCCTGTAGGTCTTAGTAAAGTGTTTCCACAACAGGACAAGATGAAGGGAAGGAAAAGAATAATCTAGGTTAAAGTTCAAAGAACTTTAATCACCTAGACATGTAGCCACAAAATATTAAAGTTTTTCAAGGGTAATGATACATGAGTTACAGAAAATAAAACAAAATGCATTAAATTAATAGATGGGCAAAAAATAGATGAGAGTAAGTCAGAAACATTTATATACAGTGGACTAAGTAATACTGTGGTCAACACAGCTACTGAATACCTCATGCATAACCTTGAACCCATGATATAGGCCAGCTAGCCTGGAACTCTCTATAAAGAACAGGCCAGCATCAAACTTACAGAGAGATACCTGTACCTGCTTCTGTGCTGACTAGTGCTGAGATTAAAGGTGTGCACCACCACCACTGGCAACAAAAAAAAAAAAAAAAAACAAAAAAAAAACAAAAAAACAACAACAACAACAACAAAAAACATTTAATTTTACTTTAAAGTATTTCATAGAAATAACCTTTAATACCTGTATTTTCCAAATACCTACTTGACTACATTATTTTCTACAAGATTCTTCTGAACACATTATAAAAAAAATATCAATTTTTAACTAATCGTTATTACTTTCTAAAAGACAGGACCTTGTGGTAGCTAGCACTGAAGTCACAGCAATGCCGGTTTCGGCCTCCCAAGCCCTGGGTCACAGCCTCAAACGCAGCCACACGAGCAGCTTCTAATTACATCACCCCTGAGCAACAGCAATCTGCTCCCAGGTCTCGTGCTGACTTTATTGTCTTTGTTTCTCTTTCCTATAATTTCCAATTTTAATTACATATTGTATTCTTATATTAACTAGATAATTTCTTTTCTAATCCTAATTTCTCTTTGTTTTATTTCCGAATATTTCTTTGTGAGGGACTAGATTACTTCGTTTGAGGTTCTGAATTGTTCGATTTCTGGTTTCTGTTTAATGAACAGAAATCACATTCACAAAAGAGTTGATTACTTTGTCCATGTCAAAAGCCATCTAAATAACTAGACATATTCACATCCCGATGTTGATAATAATTATTTTTCACATATATTTTTTAATTTAACAGTTTTAAAATTTAAAAACATTAAAATTGCAAGCTAACCACAATCTTAGCAGTTTTCATGCTATTAGGAAACCAAATTGGGAAATATACCTAGAAGAAGCCTATGTTTTGAATCACTGGACCACAGTTTTTAAATAAAAGTGGTTTAATTTGTAAAACAAACAAACAAAAACTTTGGTTCTCATGGTAACTCATAAATAAATTGTCCATTATGTTTCCCTGATTTTTTAACTCAGATGTTCCATTTCCAATAAGATATCTTTCTCAGTTATTTTTCTTAGTGATGTGACAAAGTATCTGGCAACACCTGAGGCCAGAAGTTTATTCGGGCTCAGTTTTAAAGGGCCCTAGACCATGATGGTTGGGAAGGGACGTCCACAGTCTGGAAGCAGTGAGAGGCACACTGGCAGCCAGCGTGGACCAGTGCTGCCCACATGCAGGATGGGTGTTTCCTTCTCGGTTAAAGCTCTCTGGAAAAGGCCATCACAGCATGCCCAGAGGCACGTTTCCTAGGTGACTCTAAATCCAGTCAAGTCTACAATGAGGATTAACCATCACAGCGGTACCTTCCAAGAATGTAAAGGAGGCGTAGTATTAGGAAACCTGTCGATAAAACGAACTATCCTTACAGAACAGGGACACTGAAAGATTGAAATTTTTAGATTTAAAGAAACATTCAGTGAGAGGGGACTTATGACTGGCATTCTAGGGAAACAGAAATGCATAAAAACACAGCAGTGTGCACAACAACAGCAGCAGCACACAGAATGAAGGAAGAGGAGCATTTTCTCACTGAAGTAACAAACACAACGGAGGATCCTTAACATAATCATTCACAAGAATCACAGTTTGAATGCATGATGTGGGGAGCAGGATGATTACCCACAGACAATTCAATGTCTACCACAGAAGTCAAAATCAACTACAAAATTATTAGAAATAAATTTTAAATTTCCAAAGGAGTCCTACACTATAAAACTAACATGATTTACATACCAAGAATCGCCGTTATGAAGTTTGATTAGAAGAAAAAACCAGCAATAATGGCAAGAAAGAAAAAATAAACATAATGTTTAGAAGGAAAATAAACAAAACGTATCTGCAAAAAAAAAAAAACCCTACACAGTAGAAATTGAATAAATGAAGAGAATTTGTTTTTTTTTTTAAAGAAGAGTGACACATTACAAACATACCAGTTTTTTACAAAATCAACACACATATTGACAATATTCTAATCAAAATCTTTCAGAGACTTGTTTAAAGCAACACTAGAGGGGGCTGTAGAGATGGCTCAGCGGTTAAGAGCACTGACTGCTCTTCCAGAAGTCCTGAGTTCAATTCCCAGCAACCACATGGTGGCTCACCACCATCTGTAATGGGATATGACGCCCTCTTCTGGTGTGTCTGAAGACAGCTATAGCAAAATAAATAAATAAATATTAAAAAAAAAAAGAGGCAAAGACAGGTGGATCTCTAGTTCAAAGCCATCCTGGTCTACATAACAAGTTCCAGGACAGCCAGGGCCAGGTAGAGAAACCTTGTAACCTTTTCTTAAAAACAAAACAAAACAAAAAATAAATAAATAAACCAAACCAACCAAACAATAACAACAAACAAAACAGCACTAGAGTTCATATAAAAACTTCAAACTCATGACATAGAACATTTTGAAGAGTTCTTTGTACCATATCTAAGCTTAGCGATGAAGCCAGGCCGAAGAACAGCCCTGTAACAGGTTCAGATCGCTGACCTGTTTCTAAGACAGGCCTGGGCACCATGGCAAGTCCCCATCTGTATTATTTCACCTCTCTATTGCTGTGATAAAACAACTCGGGGAGGAAAGGGTTTATTTCAGCTTTTACTTAATAGTCCACAATTAAGGGAAGCCAGGGTGGGTGCTCGAGGGAAGAACTTGGAAGTAGATATTCAAGTAGAGACCGTGGAGAAATGCTGCTTAGGGCTTGTTCCCCATGACTTGCTGATCTGGCTTTCTTATAGAACCCAGGACTACCTGCTAGGAGCTGAACTGCCCACAGTGGGCTGGGCCCTCCCCCATCAATCAATGATCAGGAAAATAGTCCAGGCCAATCTGATGGAGGAAGTCCTCCTATGAGAGTCCCTCCTGCCAGCTGTCTCCAGATATGTAAAGTTGACAACCAGGACACCATTTCAAACAAATGAAACAGCTAACTGTATTGGCACGAAAATAATTATCCAAACTAGGTACAAGTAGATAGGAATAAGTCAAAGCAAATATATTTAACAAGGTGAGAAGGGATGGAGAGATGACTTTTAATACAACATGCTAAATATTTCTACTCTCAGCATCCATATGAAAGGCAGCTGAGCTTGGTGGCCAGCCTTTCATCCCAGTTTCCATTAGACAGAGATCCCTAGGACAAGCTGGGTAGCCAGAGTAACTATAACAGCAAGCTCCAGATTCAGGAAGAGACCCAGATTCAGGAAGAGACTGCCTCAGGATATAAGGTGGAAGCTGAGTGAGAAGGCCGTGTGACCTCATTCTTAGACCGCCATCTGCATCCATGCACGTGCAGACACAGACACACACACACACACACACACACACATGCTACACACAGAGACTTACTCATACACAGTCTCAAAAACAGTAAATGACTTAGGATTTATTATTGTTTTGTTAAGAAAACTAGAAATGTGGATTATCTATGATATGTCAAGTTTATGGGCATGCACACACATGAGTTCACAGATCTACCAGAGGAGTTCAACTTTGTGACTGCTGTCAAAAGCTGACTCATAATTTTAAGTGTGGAATAAAAGTGAGCTCAGATGTCATTAGAATCTCATGAACATGTTATTAGATAACTGGCTGTATTATTTATTATGCTAAGTTATTTTCAGAGCACTAGAAGAATAAAATGTGAGGCAAAAAGTCATAGAGATGACTGAAATAGATTCCTGATTATAGAGAATTCCTATTATCCTAGGATGATGTATGTGGCACACAAGAGACGACAAAGCACAGCAACACACTGGTCACTAAAAATGTCTATTGAAAGAGCAAACACAAAATATGCATTGAATTGAAATAAATATCAAGTACATTTTAAAAATACTTGCAATGTATAAAAGACATAAAAACTAAGAAACATTGACAAAGATAAAGATTCCATAGCAGGAGTGGGAATGAGGAAGGGGCCGGAGGGGAGGACATTAGCAGAGGATTTGATTACTTCCTTTTTATGAAATGTAAGAACAAAATGTAAAACAAACAAAAGAGATAAATATTCTAGTAGAGTGATCAGAGAATTCACAAAATAAGCAAGAATGGACCAGTCAGTTTACACAGGATCTACACATTTGCACTAAAAACATGAACAAGAACAGAATGCTCATAGCAATATTGTAAGTAACAGCCCAAAATGAGAAGATATGAGAGATGAGTGGGGGAATGCCATATTCCCGCATGTCTTTGTCCAAAGATCCATAAATGAGCTCACCCTGAACTCCAGGAGGATTTCTGGTGGCTAGACAAAAGTTAGCATTCCTCAGGAACTAGTGAAGCTGGCTCCCCTCCTTTCTGTTACCACTGGCTGAAGGGACCTGTGCAGCTGTGGTACCTACCTATCAGCATATCATCCGGGCTCCTCCAGGCTCCCGCAATGGCAGGAGCACCAGTTAACATTTCAGAGCCTAGCCCTTCTTACGTTTAGCTCGCAGACTTCCTCCTTGTGGTTACTCAGCTTCCTTATAACCATGATATTTTTGCTATAATTTCTCTATACTCAGTTCCTGCTTTAAAACAACAAAAAAAGAATGAATGAATATGAATGAATGATGCCTAGCCACCGGGTTAAGGGTTAAGAATTGAACTGTCATTACATCTGCTTAGAGACAGAACATCCATTTTCTCCCATGGAGTAACATGGTGTGTACCAACCACTCCCGGGCAGACCTTATGCTCAGGAATAGTTGACCCAACATATACTGGCCACCAAAGGGTTTTTTTGTGTGTGTGTGTTTTTATTTGGTTACAGTTTGGTAGGTTTCGTTTTGTTTTCTTGGTTTGGAGGAGTTTTGTCATTGTATTGAAATTTTTTTTTTTGTTTCTTATGAAAGAACTTAAAGTTGAGTAGGTACTTAGGGGAACGATCTGGAAGGACTTGGGGAAGGGGAAGAATAAGATCAAAATGTACTTAAAACTAGAATTGCTTTAACTGATTAAACATAAAACTATACTATAAGTTTCTAAACACTTAGCCTATCAGCTAGCTCGGTCACAGACCTTCAAGTCTATGTGCTGTCTTGTGGGATCTAGAACTACTCTGAGTGCGACCTGGAGGCTGCCTTTCCTGCTGGATGTACAATTTGTCATTTGATGACAACCAGTGTTGCTCAGCAAAGACATTTCTGCTAAATGAAAACATAAATTCCATGCACTAGTTTGCAATGATACACATTTTAAATAAATACTGGAAAGGAAAAAAAAAGGCACTTTCTGAGAAAAACTGGTTAAAGATTTAAGAACTCAATAGCATCTGTTGGTGAAAGTCTGAAGACATTTGAGACAAAAAGAACAGAACCTGGAAGGCTCTTCAGAGGACTAATGCTGAATGAAAAACAAATCTCCAAAGGTCATGTACTATATAATTCCATTTGTGTAACACTGTCAGAAACCATGTGTGGTCAAGAGAGGATGCAGGAAGGACATAGCACCAACCTGCCACCAAGCTTGACGGGTTCAATCCCCAGGGCCCACAGGTACAAGGAAGAGAACTGACTCTGCGTGTATGCACACATCCAAACTCCATTTTTAAAGTGAAACAGTAGTTGTACACATCCTCGCTGTGTCTTGACTTCATTAACTCTAGGATGGCACGTGTCAGATGGGGGTATAATTTGGAAGATAAGACCACTGGGGTGAATAGGGCAAGGGGCACAAGAATCTCTCTATTATTTCTTATATTTAAATTTAGGTCCATGATTTCCTTAAAATGTAAAGTTTATATGCACTGGCTCTGTTGTAACTCTGAGGGTTGCCACTATTCAAAATTTAACTTCTAGCCAGGTACACTAAGAGTCTTTGGGAATTTTCTTCCGGTATTGGAGGCTTTTTATTCTCTGCCCGCTACTTTCCTCCCCTCCTGCCACACAAGGTCAGCATGGCCATATGTGGGCTCACACTCCCTAGGCTGGTCTCATGTCTGCTGTGTTTTGTATGTCCAAATCACCTCCCGGGGGCTGGAGAGATGGCTCAGTGATCAGGAACACCTTTTGCTTTTCCAGAGGATCTGCATTCCCAGCACCTACAAGGTGGCTCACAGCTATCTGCAACTTCAGTTTCAGGGAATCAGATACCCTCTTCTGACCTCCGTAGGTATGAGGCACACAAGTGCTACCCAGATATGCATGCAGGGAAAAGGCTCATATACATTAAATAAATCTTTAAAAACTAATCTTTCCATTCCTATATGTACCCTCAACTTCTTAGACATAGCGTTAATTCCACTGGCTGAAGTAATTAACTGCATATTACAAATAAAATTTGTCTCATCTGCCCGAGACACTCAGACGACATGCGCCCAACAACTGTAGGTCTCTGCTTCTGTTTGTTCGTTCATAGATGGGGTTTGCAAACTTTCTGTGTAAAGGGTCAGATAGTAAATACACATTGAGGGGTACACAACCCTGTCACAACTACAGCTTGAAAGCAGGCATAGATGTTATGGAAACAAGTGGGCTTGGCTGCATTCCAATGGAATTATATTTACAAAACCAGGAGGCAAGTTATAGTTAGCCGACTCCTGCTTTATATAATCAGCCTTGGCATCTGTAGTCAAGAACATGCAGTGACTTGAAATGGGGAAATACGTATTTAAACTGGGCTGTTGAAAGCATTAGCAAACAGCCAACTAGCACAAATTTGAATTCAGTACCTCATGGGTACTGTGGGGAATGATTTTCTGGGGGAAAATCTATTGAGGTCTCCCTGGCACGGGCAGTCCTCTCAGAGCCAAGGGCTGAGTCTTGGGAGAGGTCACAGGGGAAGGAAGGTGTTGATCATGAATTTTCATGATCTGTTATACCACGTGGCAAGCACAGTTGACAAAAATGTATTACAGCTTTCTAATTTGCTAAAATATAAATGTCCTCTCTATAGAAAATAATAAATTGATGAGATTGACAGATATGTTAACTTACTCAATTCAGACTGTTCTCTATAAACATACAGAAGAAAATTAAAATAAATGTCAAAAGTTTCAAACAAAACAAAACAAAACAAAACTCCTGTAACCCATGAAGAATACACCAGGGCCTAAAAATCATAATCTTTTCACCTCTTAGGATCGCCTTCCTTTAGATAACAATTATTTCTTCCTAAAGGAAAGAGTAAACACTGATCAACATCTTTATGTCTTTAAGTTCTGAATGCAGGTCTGCTAAGAGAAAATGGCCTCAGGCCGCTATTAGGCAAGATTTGCTCAGCGATGGCTTAATTCTGAGGAGCACCCTCAAATGACCTAAGATCCTCAGTTGCCTAACACTGCCAGAAATGAGTTTCATCATGACAAGTTTATACTGCATGTGCAGGATGCCTGTGGTTCTGAAGGGTAGAACCAGCAGACAGCGCTGCTCTGCCTGCGCCTGAAGGCACACTGTGTTCTTGCTTCCTAACTTAGGACTGATGTCTCCCTGACTGTCCACTTGGACTTGGGAAGCCTTGGCCTCACTAAAGAGGAAAAGCCAATCTTAGAGAACTTATGGTGACACTACACGTTCCAATGAGCCTGAAGCAAAAGGCCTGTGAAGCCAGAGGAGCCTCAAAATAAAAAGAAAGTTCAACTCCCCAGCTGCTTTCCTATTAATAGTTGAAAAGATTAAAGACTTTTAAATTTTAATTAGATTTATTCGTTTTCTGTGTAAGTATTTTGCCTGTATGTCTATATGCATGGCCACATGCATGCTTGATTCCTGCATAGTCAGAAGAAGAGACTGAATCCCCTGGAACTAGAGTTATTAGTCAGTAGGTGTTAGGAATGGAACCTGGGCCCTCTGCAGAAGCACCCAAGGACTCTTAAGCAGCAAGTCATGTCTCCAACCCTTAACTGTTTATTTGTTTGTTTGTTTAGTTGTGTGTCTGCTTTCATTTAGACTGTCAATTTCAAACATCATACTGAGCAGCATTGAAGGGTGGGAATCTGTGGCTTCACTTAAGAAGCATGTGCTAAGGTTTTATAAAGACTGATCTTATTTTTGTGCATATGTGTCTGTCTGTTTGCATGCCGTGCCCACGGAGGTCAGAGGGAGGTACCAGAGCCCACAAGTTCAGGGTGGTCATGGGCCACCTGATGTGGCTGCCGAGACCTGGATGGTCTTCACCACTGTGCTGTCTGTCCTGCCCCAGGTTCTGTGTTCGCTGTTTTGAAAGTATCAAAAGAGGAACAAAAGAAAATAAGATTTATTTTGATTCAAAATGCATGGATGGCTCTATCTTCTTCCTTAACTACGAGTACAGGCGCTGACTCCACCACCAGAAATATGACCCACATTCTATTACAAACTTAAACAGCAAGGTGGACAGAACACATATGGGCCATCCAGCTCCAACACTATGTTCTAACTGTTATCGTAGATCTAGCCACGCATCTCTTTCTAGTTAGATCAATTCATTTTAATTTTTCATGTGGAATGGTAAATGAAAACAAACATATTCTTACAATCCTCTACAGAACATCACAAATATTATATCTGTCTTTCTAGGCAATGAAGGGCTCTTTCTCAAAGCTTAGCCTGCTGTTTTACAAGCATTTCAAAGGCGCGGGCCTGCCTTTATGTCACCACACATTAATACCACCATATCAGAACACATTAGCCTTATACTTGAAGAGAAAATTAATTACAAAAGTCACTACCTCTCTAAGTCACCCCTGCTTCCCACATTACTGAACTACGGCCATGTGGGCGCGCTCGGGTGCGACGCCGGCTCGGGTTCGATGCTGGCTCGTCTCAGCTCTCTCTTGCTCCTCTCCCAGGCTCTACTGTTTATGAAGGGAAGCTCCTGTTTGGAAACGGCTCCCTGCTAAGTGCACTGGAGACTGCTCAGCCTCACTAAGGCAAAAGGAGAATAGCTACTTTCTAAGCATATTTCAGGCAAAGCTGCATTTGCTGTTTGTAGGTGTCCTGCTGCTTGATAGTTTTTATAAACCAGACTATTATGTCTTTCATTTTATTAAAACACTTTATTGAATGATTTATACTATCCACGGACATTTCTTCTTAAAACTCAGCAATTGTGAATACATGCAACAAGTTCTCAAGAAAGATATGATAAATAAACCTTACAGTTTAGCTATGTTTAAACTTAGGGAAAGGCCAAGAAACACAGAAAGAAAGATGTCTGGAGACCTGCTCTCCAACAAGAACAAAACCGGAACTGCACACAAACATTTGTTTTAGCACAGACACACCCGCTAGCACAGCGTCCCTGTGACCTCAGACCCTGTGTACTGGATCACAGCAAAGCGAGCACAGCACCCCCTCTCATCACCCACGAGTCCACCCGAGTGGCTTCAGCTAATTCTAATTGCCAGGAGGCTCCTTCTTCCTCGAATTAAAAATGCCCGAATGTGGCCTTAATTCTGTAGTAAGTTTTCAGAGTATGAAAATAACGAATAGCTAAAGCAGAAGACTTAATGCAATCCTAGCACCTTTCCTTCCTTCCTTCCCTCCTTCCTTCACTCCCTTTCCTTTCCTTTCCTTCATCCTCTCTCCCTCCCTCCTTCCCTCCCTCACTTCCTTCCTTCCTTCCTTCTTTCCTTCCCTCCTTCCTTCCTTCATACATTTGACCAGCTTCATCTCCCCTAGATAAAATTTCTCAGTAGCAGATTAAACAAAACGGTGTTTCTAATTTAGGCTGTCTCATTTGGTTTCTACTAACATACATTTCTCTTTCACAATGCCCTGAGCAGTTACTACTTGAAAAAGAAACTAGTAAACTCATTGTAACTGAAGGCATCCAAAATGGAAACACCAGTCAGCATTCCCCAAGGGACATGTCACATGACCAAGCATCTGTCAGCTTTCCCCAAGGGAAACATCTCACATGACCAAACTGAAAAGTCTAAATGTAACACTGACCAGAGCAACAAGACCCACTCACCCATCACAGAATACCCAATTTAAAATAACACCGAGGAAAAATCACATTCATACAAGATAGCTTCCTAGGCCAGAGGTTGTGAAAATACAAATAAATGCATTAAACTCAGAGGCCAAAAACCATAGCGAGGCTACAACACAGAACACTTTCAAAGTTCTTATTCATGTTGAGCTTTCTGAGCTCTTTAGATTATCACAAGAGCAAGAGATTACCACATAAATTTTCCCTAGAAACAGGAAAAACAAATAGGAATTAAGACAAAAAGCAAAACCCTATGTTCAAGCACATGTGACTTTAACCCCAATATTTTTAGGATACGCTCGTGCATGCTGCTACATTTAAGATGAGGAAAGACTCTCTTGAAATATGCTAACACCATTCAGATAAAAAGGCAAGATTCAATTACAGATAATAACTCTTGCAATATATTAACATTTCCTAGTTTCCAAAAATATGATTTTTCTAAAGGCCTCACTGCTGTGTAGAGTTCAAAGTACCACCTTATATAGAGATAAAAGTAATTATGGAGCACAAATGTCTATATAACAGTATACCTCCTCAAGTCTTGACCAATCTTAGCATACCCCTCTTTTGAGATGGTTGCCTATTCTTATTTTAATGACAATTCACAGTTATTTTGGAAGGTAGTATCTGAAAATTATGCAACTAGTTTCAGTAAGTGATCTTTAGGAAAGAGTAAAGAAGTGTAGAAAGCAACCCAAGATCATTTGCTATTCATCTAAGTAAGCTGCTGATTACCTCAGCCTGAGTTTATAACTTCATGATATAATACTCCCTTTACAAAGTTGTTCTGATAAAAAATAAGAGAACATATATTAAAGTCTTTGAAAGCATTGCACAGTACTATAGCAAGTACATTTTTAGTGAAATTAAAACTAAAATAAATTCCTTCATGAAATCCTTCCTTTTTGTAAGCAGAATTCAAAATTCTATATAAAATATTATATATACAGAATACAAGAAGTATACATATACAAGAGAAAGAGAAACAGCTTCACACACTAGTATATACCACTCATCTTAAGAAACAAAACTGGTGTATTTGGGTAGCCAGGTCACCTGCAGGTACCACATTTCTTTCCATTCCAGAATACCTTTCCATGCTAACCATTTACCTGATTTTAACACTAGTTTTCACAGCCTCTGTGTGTCCCTAATCTTTCTATCTTGATTTTCATCTTCCTTCCATCCCCCTCTGTGAATAGAGGTTCTCTCCAGCTCCTACAATATGTTTCTCAGAGCCATATTTGACATTTCTATCAAATCTGTCAAATGACCTCTATGGTTGACAGAATGTGTATGTACATAACGTAGGAACATGAGTTACAGTCAAGTCAGCGCCTACCACTGTGTGCAGGGACAGCAGAGAAGTCACTGCAGTCACGTGGAAGGGGAGAGAGCAAGCCAACACCTGCCTCACAGCCTCAGAGTACATGCACACACTTAGTTCACGTTCAGTTTAGACAAAAGTAGGTGTGTAGAGCTAGGAACAAGATTCATTAACATTTTCAAACTCACTTTTTTACAGAGATAGTTGTTACTATTATATTAAAGGGTACAGTCTATTGCTGATGATGAAATGGCCCTAGATAGTATCCAATATTTCCTTAAAAGGAAAACAACTGATTAAATAAAGACTAATAAAATTTGCTTTTCTTTTAAAGAGAAAAACTATCAGGAAACAGGCACATAAAGGAGGAGTCTCGTGAGAGACAGCTCGCTGGCTGCGTACTCTGGAGGCAGGAGAGTCAGGGGCTCTCACCTGAGCAGGTGGTGGAAGAGCCTCCTGGCGTACTTGCTGAGCGGCTCCCTGTACTCCAGAATGGTTGTATCCAGGAGGGGTCTTGCTGGAGCATAGAAGGTTCCCAGGCTTGCCTCGAGCTGTGCTGTGGAATTCAAACAGCATCACTAAAACAAGAGAAACTCCTTCAATTACAACAGAATCCGCGTGTTTGCAGTCAGTCAGGTTCTGCAAACTTGGATGAAATGTAAGCTTGTTGCAGGGAAGACGAAGTTAAAATATGACAGCTGGTACAAAAACAAACCTGTGTATAAACTTTCACTTGAGACAAAGCTGACAATGACTCTAAGCAACAAAAAGCTGTCAAAACTGAAGAAATCCATAATGAACCAACCTCTCACCACAAATGGGTAATTAAAACAGTGACTCAGCAAAGTAGCACAGTTTGAACTAGTATTTCCAGTAAAATCAATTTGCAGTGTGCTCAACATTAAACATTCTCTTTAGCAGAAAGGGAAAACCGACTGACTGAATGGGGAAATAAAATCAGCACAGCAGAAACGTTTTCTTAAAATATCAGTAAGGGCCAGCAGGTAAATACATTTGCTGCCACGCCGAGGACCTTAGTCCCATGTCCAGGACACATATGGTAGAAGACAGACCGGACTCCCACAAGTTGTCTGTCGACCCCAATACATTCTCTATGGCCTACACTCAAAACACACACACACACACACACACAATTTTAAAAATTAAAAAATACAAATAAAAATTTGCACATTGGAATAAGACCTGTGATGCAACTTTAGGAGAACAATGGAAACCTCTATTGTGGCCTGAATCCTGCCATAAACAAGGTCCTGTGCTTTGTCCTTTCATGAAAGCAAACACCCTGGGATAGGAGAAGATTGGAGAGAAGCTTTTGATAAAGGGGGAGGCCAGGAGATAAGAGATTAGGAGACAAGGTGCGTTCTGTCTACTGCACAGTTTTACCAAGATATGCCAGTGGGGCTATGCTTCTGCTCAGAAATACCTGGCAGCGATTACCATATGGTGAGAACATGAGTATGTATGGATGTACTGCAGTTCACAGTTAGATTCCTCTAATATTCATGCTTCCAACACTGAGCTGAATAAACAACTCATTATTTAGTGAAACTCTTTAGTTGTAGGCCTGTTTAGATTTGTAAGTATTAAACTCCTTGTCAGAATAATTGCTGCAGGCTTGACTAAGCTTTGGTAATTTCTTTTTTATTTTTCAATCTCAAATCTAGACAGTAAAATAGGATGCATTTTGGAGGTATTTTCTTTCAAAGCAGCAGTCAATTTAGATTAAAATTGACTATAGCACTGTTATTGTGAAAACAAGCCCGATTCCCTCACCATGGCTTGTTTTCCTGACAGCATGTTCTGTGCATCTGAGATGTTCAAGCCCAGGGAGTACTCAGTCCTCCCAGCACAGCTCCGGATTCATTAGGCTGCCCAGCTTGATGTTGAAGGCAGAAATGAAGATCTCAAAGACAGACCCAACACAGCTAGAAATGACAGCACACTAGGTTTCACTAATAAAAGGACCAGGAATTACCATGTCAAATTTGTTAGATTCAGATAAAATAAATCTCAACAGGGAATTCTGAGTGCTTTGGAAATGTGTTTTGTAGTTACTTGACGGAAGGACACATATCTGCTTAGCATAAACACATTTGGATAACCCAAGATATATATAGATTTTGTTTCAATAGCCCAATATCATAAAAACTTTTTATTTCCCTATCTCCCAATATGATTCTTTGGGAATAACAGTCCTTTATAGGACAGGAATCAGGTAATGTCCATTTGTGTATTTCTTTATAATCTTTCTTACAAGCTAGAATTTAATATCGTAAATTCACAAAGGAGCTAACAATGCAGAGTCCTGAGTGACTCAGCATCTTACCTTCCCATATTTATCAGCAATGGCACACGTGGGCTTGTCCCACAGAGCACATGTCACTGCAGACTATCTTCGGAAGCTCTGATCTTTAGTTTTTGTTTTTACTTTTAAGTACATACTCAATCAAAGTTTATCAATGGTAAGAAGTAAGTATGTGAGATAACTCTGTAGGCAAAGTTAGAGCAATTTTTTTCTGTCGCCTAAAATCTTGGAGTCGCACCTTCTATTCTGAGAAGTCCCACAGTAGGCCGTGCACCGTGGTGGGCACTTCCTTTGTGGACAAACACGGACATTCCACAGATGAGTTTGGACTACTTCCAAAAGTTCACTTAATTCTTAAACACATATTAGAAAGGAATTCTGGGAGTTAGGCCAAGGTCCATAATATAAACTTCCTAGAGATTCATGAGCTTACTGGTTAACTACAAAATTTTATCCAAAAACTTATTATTTATTTGGAAATTTAATAAAAATGAAGAAAGTCTATTAAAACCCAGAGGGAAAAAACTAAGAGAAAAATGTTCTCTAATAATAGACCTGTCCTAATTTTCTTACCCTGTATTATTTAGGAATACCTTTTAGTCATAATTTTTTAATATTAGTAGTAAAAACAGATATGAAATAAATGTATAAATCCTAGCTGTTTTGGTATATTTTGCAGCATGTAAAAGAATAACAACTCATAAATACATGCGACAGAACTGGGAGATACAGAAATTTGTTCATATCTGGTATGCTATTTATTTCTCAGCGTTTACCACCTCAACAGTGAACATCTTGGATTTCTATGGGCAAAATTACTAAGGAAAGGTGAGGCAGTCCCAGCAGGCAGAGGGGGGCAAATCAGGAGAACAACTCCAAAGCATGACAACAAGGGTGTGTGTGGAGGGAGCCCTGGCTACAGACCACATGTGGGGGGTAGCCTCCACTATAGACCATGTGTGTGTGTATGTGTGTGTGTGTGTAGGGGGAGCTTTAGCTACAGACCACATGTGTGTGTGTTGGGGGGAGCCTCAGCTACAGACCTCGTGGGGGGGGGCTGGGGTAGCCTCAGCTATAGACTGTGTGTGTGTGTGTGTGTAGGGGGGAGCTTTAGCTACAAACCATATGTGTATGTGTTGGGGAGGAGCCTCGGCTACAGACCACGTGTGTGTGTGTGTGTGTGTGTGTGTGTGTGTGTGTGTGTGTGTTGGGGGGAACCTCGGCTACAGACTACATGTGTGTTGGGGGGGAGCCTCTGCTATAGACCACATATGTGTGTAGCGGGGACCTTTAGCTACAGACCACTCTGATGCCCACAAAGTGCACTGTAAAAACTGCTGTCTGACAGAAAGAGGACTTAACGTGGGAGAGACACTGCTGCTTGCTGTGAGAGAGGAATAAGGCCTTGGCTTGGTGCCCTTTGTCTGCAGACAGAGAATAAATGAAATTTCTGATCAAAGCTTGAAATCTGAGCATATTCCACACATGAGCCTGACTCAATTATGGAACGACGACGCTGTGAGTTTCAACACAAGCCCAGGCAGAAAAGGTGTCCTCTGCGGTCACAAACACCACACAGGAAGCAGTACCATTTGGGAATAAATCTTTGATATCGGCTCAGTTTTAGTACAGCACTGATACTTTTGTTCCTCAGTCTCCAGTGACATAACCCAAACCCCCGAAAGCTCGCCCCAAGTGTATTTCATGCATCCTCACACCACTGGTGCCATGTATCCAGGTCTGACCTTCTCTCTCTGGGGTGAGCCTCTGTCTCAGCAGATGGTTCACGATGGTGCTCAGGCTGCGGAAGCACTGCTGGCCCAGGGTGTCCCAATTCATGCTGCTCAGGATGCCGATCGCCTCGCACACCTCATCGCAGTGAACATACTGTAAGATGAGGTCCACCAGGCCCAGCTGTCCTCGCGTGAGGATTCCTGTCACAGAGTAAGGGAAATACAAAGTTGAGTAACAAAAACAAGGGTACTCTTTACATGAAGGAAAAAAGATACTGGGACATCTGGGGGGCACATTGGTTTACCCTTTCAATAGAAAATAAATCCAATCTTGACAGATCAGGAACATTAAAAAAAATAAAGGGCTCAATGAGTCTTATTTATAAAAGGCTGATGGCATTTGAAACTAACCATTTTTACATTAAACGGCAAACACAGTGGCTTTAAAGCACCTTTCTGTTTTGTTTCCATTTTTTAATGGGGCTGGGAAGATGGCCCTGCTGGTGACAAGCTTGGTGAGCAAGCATGTGGACTCCAGTTCAAGGCTCCAGACGCCACATCAGAAGTGCGGCCCAGCAGTCAGGCCTAGGATCCAGTGCAGAGGAGATGGGCTCAGGAGGAGAAGGGCTCGCTAGCCAGCCCGACTGCTTGAAAAGGAGAGACCAGAAGGATGAGAAGCAATTGAAAAAGACTCCAGAACTGGCCTTGCCCCCCACATGCATCTGATCATATACATAAATATGTAAATATACATATACACAAAAGGAAAAAAGGTTAAATGTTCATTTTTTTTTCTTCTTCAGCAAGTGTTTTATTGATTCTGGTAAGTCTATAAAAACTTAGCACAAATAATCATAAAACTAAATGAGAAAATGACTGTGAAATTATTTTATAAGCCATAAAATATTATAAAATATTACTGTAATTTCTTTTTATTACTGTCATCAGAATTTAACTGGGGATATTTATAGGTTTCATGGTTTTTAAAATATACTAGTTCATGATAAAGATGGTGAAATTCTTCATACTAACTCCAAGTTACATTAAAAAGAAAACAAACCCAACAGCCTACTTGTGCTGTATCTAGCAAGACTCAACTTGATAGGGAATCTGGGGAATCGCCCTAAGTCTATTAAGCAGTAAAACTTTACTATCCCTTTTGAGTTGGTAGAATCAACAGATGTAACTACCCAAAGCCCTCACGAGCCTGTGTCAAGTGCTGCAAGTCCTCGTCATAAATCAGGCAGCTCCTGACAGGAGATGTCAGTGTGCAGCATTGCTGAGAATAGCTGGAGTCTCTCCAGTCTCAGTGATCAGAAGCAGCAAGTCTTCTACCAGCAAGAGAAAGAAGTAAGCTGTTCTAAACAAAGCTCTGGATGATCACAGTCAAATAGTTCAAAAGTAAAGAAATTCTTTTTAATGGTGGTGAAGACACAGGACATACAGAGAAACAAGAAATGAATGATAATAGGCTTTGCATCTGAAATTATGCAAACTAAAAAAACAGGAAGACAGTTTTAAAGGGCTTAAGATAAAAATAAAAATAACCTAAAATTTTAAAGTCTTATAATAGGATTCAAAATTCATGAAGAAATGAAAAAAGTCTTTAAATATATCTAATAATAGAGTACTGAATAATGCAACAAGAATGGACAGAACTAAACAGGGTGAGAAGACTAGGTAGAGGATCACAACTGAGATTTCAGTGATTTTTCACCAATCAAGAGGCTATGTAAACACAAAATCTGGAAAAACATTTGAAAAACACTATCAGTAAAAACTTAACATCTAGATATATTTTCTTTCCTTTGTTTCCTTTCTCTGTCTGTCTGTCTGTCTGTCTGTTTGCCTGCCTGTCTTCCTCTTTCCTAGAACAGGTCATATAGAGGCCAGGCTAGCTTCAGGCTCTTCATGTAGCAGCAGATGATCTTGAACCCCTGATCTGGCTTCTACCTCTTCTGTGCTGGGGTTACAGATATGCACAACCATGCCCATCCTAAATAAGCTTCATCTCTAACCCAACATCTGCAAAGCATTTCACCCAACAATAGTGCATCATATATTCTTTTTGACCACACATGGAGCAGGACCAAGCTAAAGCATCTCAGAGGAATAAAACATCCCAAAGTACATTTCAAAAGTTTTAAATCATATGACTAGATTAGATTCTCTAACATCACGGGGATTCGATATAAAAAGCAGAGAGAAACCTCCAAATATTGAAAAAAATGTCACCAAGTGAGCTCATCACTTGAGAGTTAGTGCTGAGGGATTGGAGCGGTGGCTCAGTGGTAGAGAGCATACTGCTCTCTTGCAGAGGAACTAAGTTCCGTTTCTAGTACCGATGACACACAATTTACAACTACCTATGAACGCCAGCTCCAGGGGATCAAATGCCTCTTCTGGACTCTTTGAGAACCTACATTCACACATCCACACCGCCAACACACAGACACACTTAAAAATAAAACAAATCCTCAAAGTCCAATGTTGTAGGAAATAATAATAATTTAAAAACAAAAACAAAAACAAAAAAAAACCTGAACCAGCGCGATTCTGTTTCCACGCTCGTTCCTCTGCCTGGCAGCTTGGCCGTCCATGCACTGGTGGGCAGTGGACGACCTCAATGGCTGCATTTCTATGGAATTCTACAAAAGGCAATTCTTAATCTGTAACTAGAGAAATGAAAGCAATGATTATCAGTTCTAAGGAAGGCGGGGTTGAGTACAAAGGACTTTAGGAGATGCTTTAGAGAGATGAAATGTTCTCTTTTAACTGAGGTGGCGATCGCAGGAATGAACAGATTAAACTCACTTATGAGCATGTTAAGTGTGCATAGTTTATTTATATAGATTATTTATATAGATTCAATAAACCTGATATTAAAACCATGAACTTTCTAAGGTGAAGGAAGAAGATGCTGTGTGGAATAAATGTTCATTCCTAATGAACTTGGAGATGACAGGAGCCTTGAGAGCTCATGGGTCAGCCAATATAATCCCTACATTTCGTTTCTTTCCTTTTCATAATCAATGGATTTCATTATTACATTTCCTTACATATGTATCACTATACTGGGTTGTCTTTGCAACCCACACCCTCCCATACCTCCAGCTGTAGTGGGTTGGGCTAATGCAGCTCGTATTCTAATGCTAATTTGAGGCTCCAAAGGCTGTTTGCCCCAAAGAAGAGAGCCTTACTAAGTAAGACACTGAGTGTCTCTGCTCACAGTTAATTGTGATTGGTGAATAAAAATGCCAACAGCCAATAGCCAGGAGAAGAGAAATAGGTGGGGTTGAGTTTGGGTGGGCTTAGAGGAAGGAAAAGTGGAGAAGGGAAGAGGCTGCCATGGAAACGAAGAAGAAAGTGCAGGAGAGGACAAAGGAGAGCAGCCATGGGTTAGCAGAGCCATAAAAATGTCGCCATGTTGGCTGGCCAACTGCAGCTAAGAGCAGCCCAGAAGAAACATAGGACGCGATAACTTGGGTTAATGATAGTAGATTCTAACAGCACAAGGTTAGGCCGTTGACCAGCTATTGTGCTGCTTAAGGCATATTAAAATATAAGGTGTGTGTGTGTGTGTGTGTGTGTGTGTGCGCACCAGTCTATCTTTGCCTACACTGCCTTCTCTCTTCCTCCCTAGATTTCTTCTGACGCCTTCCTTTCTACTTCTCTCCCTATTTTTAAGTTTTTCCACTTCTATTCTTTGACCATTCACTATAAGATATAGAAACCATATACTATTTGACATTTGTCACATGACAATATGTTGAGTAAATTATAATACAGAAAAAACTCAATGTTACTCAGCTATTAAAAAATTACTAAACCAATTAGTAAAAATGACATTTATAGAAAATATTACAAGATTTCTCAAAAGAACCCATATACTTCTTGCTTTTTAGAAAAATAGACACATAGACAGGCAACTAGATAGACACAGATAGACTGATACACACACACAAACACACACACACACCGAGCCTAGGAATTTAACATCCCTCTGAGAGAAAGGACATTAACTTTAATTTAGCTTACTCCCAGTTTTAGAGGTGAAAGAGGACTCTCAAAGGTAAAATGTTTTTGATTTGGAGGTTTCACTAAGCAATTATTTCATCTACTAAAATGGAAAATATAAGAAGAAAAGTGGGTTTGGTTGAAATGATACCTGTACTTTATATGAGATGGTATTAAGCAAATCAAGGAAATATATAGATGTGGAAATGGGAGCAATCTTAGATAGAGTCAGAGATGGGATACCAGCTGAGTCCACATCCTGCTACTATAACTGGGGGAATAGATTATAAATGTGCAAGTTTATTTAGCATATAATGTGGCAGGACAAGCAGAGACTGAACATACAGCAAACACTACCTCCCCAGTAAGTACATTAAGCCATTTATGAGGGAAGAGTCCTTGTGACCCAATTGGCTCTTGAAGACCCTGCCTCTTTACACTGTTACAGTGGCAATTCAACTGCATTGTGGCTTTTGCAGATAAAATTCAAACCACAGTGCAAATCTGAATTACAAAGAAACTTTCAACCTGAATAAAATACAATAATTAAAAGTATACCCCTGAAGAACTCCATTTATGAGTAGGCAGAAGACAGGTGCTAAAAAGCTGTGTTCAGAGACAGAAAAAAAAAGTTCTTTGATCACAGAGGAAGTCAGCTAACATCAAATTCTGAAAAATCATCAAGGATCAAAGGTAATCACACAGGAGATCACCAGAGACCTTTCCATGAGTAGTTCCAGAATGGGCTGCAGACATAAGCTACAGTGCTGGTGCTGGTGCTGGTGCTGGTGCTGCTGGGGCGATGAGAAGCAAAGCCAGAAACCCAGTGTTCCCTGCCACATCAGTGGCTGTGACATGGAAGGAAGTCCGTCAGAAGCAAATGGAGAAGACTGCCAAGGAAGATTTGCTCCTTATGAGGTAGCCCAGGCCTGCTCACCCGCTGTTTACCAAGATGCCTGGTCAGTGTAAAGAATAATGGTACCAGAGCACTAGCAGTGACAAGACAAGAGGATAAGTGTCCTAGCCCTGCATGGCACTCAGGTGGGTGGAGGGAAGAGGAGGAGAAGGAGGAGGAGGAAGGGGAAGAAGGAGGAAGGGGAAGGAGGAGGAAGGGGAAGGTGGAGGAAGGGGGAGGAGTAGGAAGAGAGGGGGAGGAGAAGGAAGAAGGAGGAGGAGGAAGGAGGAAGGGGGAGGAGGAGGAAGGGGAAGAAGAGGAAAGGGGAGGAGGAAGGGGAGGAAGAGGAAAGGGGAGGAGGAAGGGGAGGAGGAGGAAGGGGAGGAGGAAGAAGAAGGGGGAGGAAGGGGAGGAGGAGGAGGGAGGAGGAGGAGGAGGAGGAGAAAGAGGAGGTAATAACTGGTAAATTCAATGCAGTGTTAATAAATTTCTAGGTGAGATCCTAGGTTAGGAGAAGAGCTGATGGTATTAGATTAAAGAAATTAAAAAGCAAAGAGGGCTAGAAATGGCTGTGGTTAGACTAGATGAGCTTTACAACCTCAGTATAATAATCAAGGTATCTCTCAAAACTAACTTTAGTATTTGCATGTGGAGATTTGGGGTGAGTATACCATAGGCATTCTCAATACTATAGGTATTCTTTATAGAATGCAATACCTGTAGTAAGATGAACAGTAAAGCCTTTTGTGTCTGGCTTTGAGTGAAATGTTTCAGCAATACTTTTGCCATGTTTGGATCAATCAGTAGGGGCCGAGAAATTGTTCTGAGACTATCTGAACCTTGAAGAAATGTTGTCTCCCTGGAAAGTCTGCACTTGGTGCTACATTGAGAACTTGTAGCAGCACCAACCTTGGTTCTAAGACACTCCTCATAAACCTGGAGCTCTTCCTTTTGGCTAGCCATGGTCAAAAGGGACTGAGATTTCTGTGGGCTGTCTGCTCTCACGGGCAGCAAGGGCAAGGTAACGTCGGTAGCTGGATCCTTTCCCAGCCCCATTAACCTTGCATAATGTTTGAATAAAGTAACTGGAGTGAGCTAGCTGGGCATCAGTCTTGTCCAAGAAGGCTGAAGCCCTCTGCTCCTTCAGGAAATGAAGGCTTAGCATATTGGTGAGTTCTCTTTCTACTTCGGCACCTATGACCAACATCAATCAATACTTACTGGAATTCTCGTTAGGAGCATTGGCATTTCTAGATGCTTCCCAAGGAAAGCATGCATCTAGAAGTCTTCTTGTAACAGAGAGGATGTCCTTTTCATAACCACCATGCTGTGTTGACCATTGAAAGAGACTAAGATGGAGCAGCCAACCTTAAGAATTTCCCACAGCGTTTTGCTAACTGACCTGGCATCTGCCACTGCCGTGTTTACATTGACAGCATCCCATTTTAGACTATGATCTATCATTTGTCTCTACAGTTTTAAATTGTAAGCTACACCTTGCATGTCAAATTTTCCAAGGGCTTGCATAATGAACATCTGAAAAAAAAGTCTCATAAAGCTCTCTCTTGGGAGAGCTGCACATGCAACTACCTGTTTACATATGCAGTAACTTGAATTATACATGAAAATGCCACATGGATGCCCAGAATCAGCTCTGTGGTAATTCAAGAAGTGTATTAATTTTTGGATGTATTTAGTAGCAGATCATAAGAAAAATCTGTTCTTTAAAACTAGGTTTTCTGTTTTTTGAAAAAATTGCTAGTTGGAATCTACTATTTCAAGTAATCTACTACTCCTAGGAAAGAAAATTTTATATAAATATTAATTTCATAATACATTAAAAATGGGACACAAAGCTTTTTTAAAAATCCTTAGATATTCCACATTTAGCTCTTCCAAAGAGCTAAATTGGAAGACTGTGCAGTTTCCCTGTCCTGTAAACTTAAATGAAAATAAAATTTAAATGATAAATGTCAGTTGCAGAAGTTATCACCTTTCTATCTGAGTGCTTGACTTCTATTGGATAATTTTATTCCAAGAGACCTTCTTGGGAAAAAGAGGTGACAGCCAACTCATTGCCTAATTGATTTAGGAACAGTGCCCAGGGAAATAGTCCAATTAAGTTTACAAGCTGGCAATTAGCAGGAAGCCCTCTAAATCCCTACACTGAGAGCCTGTTTACTTTAGTAAGAAGGCAAATGTGCTAGAGATAGGAAGACAAAACTGTGCTTTTTGCAAAGCTGTTGTGAGGAGACGGACGGGGAGGGTGGAAGGGAGGTGGATGTGCATTGCGGATAGCATCCTGTGTGATAGCTGACTGAGCCCTTTAAAGGGGTTGGGGGAGAAGAAAAGGTAGATGAGAGAGATTGACTGTGTATGCTTTAACAGACATGGAGAACATCAAACATCCACTTTAATTAGTGTTGTGTATGGAGACAGACAGCTGTTAAAATGTAGTTGGGTAAAGTCTAACTGGATTATCTCACAATAACAGAGATTCCAAACATTTTTGAACAATTTTAAGGTTATGAGCAGAGTCAGCAGCATTACTTCTCCTATGACAGGAAACATAGCTGTCTTTCTATGCTCAGTCCCTCAGGTCAGTCAGGTCACTTCCACTAGACTGCCTTTGTCCATTCACTCTAGGGGCAAGCAGACCAGTGTGAACGCAGAGGCCTGATTGCTGCTCGACAGACTCCTCCATGTCCTTAAAACCCAACTCTGCAGCCACAGCCAGTCCTGCAAGGTTTTCAAATGTATTTATCTATCTTTTCAGGTACATATTGTGTTTTAATTTTAAAAAAAGTGTTGTTATCAACCTAAATCCCTCTAAGAGTGTTGAAGTACACAATCCCCCTGCAGTAGTTCCTGTTCTTTCAGTATAGACCTGGCAGTCCAGAGCTACGAAAGGCTGATGATCATCAGAATATTTCACTGTAAGAATCCCTATCGGAAATGAGCTTTATTGCTTTATAATTTATAAACATCAAGAAAGCTCTTTAGATACTTCTATCTAAAAGGAAAACAAACAAACAAATAATCAAAAAACAGGACCAAAAGGTTACACAAAGGTCTTTAGTAAATTTTAAGTAATATCTGACTTATTTCTTTTTAAGCATTTGTTCTACCCAATTTCACACTGGAGAGCAACAGGCATGGATAATCTAAAACAATTTTTAGGGGCTGGAGAGATGGCTCAGCAGTTAAGAGCACTGACTGTTCTTCCAGAGATCCTGAGTTCAATCCCCAGCAACCACATGGTGGCTCACAACCATCTGTAGTGGGGTCCAATGACTTTTACTGGTGTATCTTAAGACAGCTACAGTGTACTCATATAAATAACATAAATAAATCTTTAAAAAATAAAATAAAATAAATTTTATAGAAAATTTCTGTGTAGATTCTATAACACAGGCTTTCATGATGAACACAGAATTCAGCTTTAAAATTCTGATCTACCTGTTTCTTATGGAATATTTTAGACAATTTATTTCAGAAAACATTAGAAGTAAATGTTCAGATTTTAAAAATACTACATGTTTGTCTATATGAGTTTATGTACACCACAGTGTGCAATGCTTAGAAAATCCAGAAGAGGGCATTAGATTCCCTGAAACTGGACTTACAGGTAGTTGTGAGGCACCATGTTGGTACTGGAACTGAACCCAGGTCCTCTGAAGGAGCAAAAAACATTCTTAACCCCTGAGCCATTGCTCCAGCTCTAAAAACTCATACTTTATGGACAATTAGCACAATCTCAAAAGTCTTCACTATTTAATTCTGTGCTAGCTAGAAACTGGCCCCAAGTGTTTTCAAGGAACCTTTAGGCAATCACTGAAAGGCAGGCATTCCTATGGGATTACAAGCAGAAAACCTATACTTGAAGAATAGTTTGATGCCTTAGTTGTGTCATAACATAAACAAGGTACCCACCAGGCTACTTGACTTACCAAGTTTAAATAGCAGTACACCCAAAGGTCCTCTGTTGAACCGGAGGAAGAGGAGATCACAGATTTCTCCTCTTTTAGACTTCTGGAAAACAACAGGAGGAGCTATCCACTGCATCTGAACAAGACTGCTTGAAACATCAAAGAACTTATTGAATTGCAGAGTCTCCTTCGGTAAGCAATCTTCTGCCAAGAGCTGGATTTTGATAGGTGACAGAGCAATGTCAAGAACTTGCAGCTCCCCCTGGTTGCTGCCCACCAGCACAATGGCACCACTGGGGTGGCAGCTTATCAATGAGGGCCTCAGTTCAGCCTGGGCCAGGAGAGTCACTCCACGGTGAGTTTCATAGAGAATTACCGAAGAGTCCTCACAGCCCATGATCAGTTTGTCTTCTGTAGAGTTCTTGCAGCAGCTGATGGCCTTCGATCTTAGTGGTATTCTGGTAATGGACACGCAGTGAAGTTTGTTCCGGACAGATTCATAAATACAGCTGTCAGCCATGGGCTCCTTGTCTACACTGATGGAGCACTCCACTGTGAACACCTGATACGGTTGCTTGGTGCCAAAGTGAACATCCAGAGGACTCCACTGTGTGCGAACAGAACTCAGAACCTGTGAGAATTGTGCCAAGTACATTAGGACAGACCTTGGCTTTGCCCAGCTGTCAAGCACAGGGCAGTATTTTTAATTCAGAATCTACTTAAGACCTGAAACTGCACCTTAGATATAACAGTACACAGAGCACATACAGATTTCAGAATAGCTGTAGGAATTGAACTATACGATTTTAAATTTAATGCTTAGTCTGAAAATCACTTCAAGTTGTGTATGTCTAGTGATATATAAAAACTAGTAAAGTGAAATTTTATTAAAATAATAAGACTAGCAGAATATGTTTAGAAGTTAGAAAAACCTTAAAGGATTAAGTAATAATCTCTTTTCCACCAACTTCCCTTACCAATTGTGAAATTATTAATAATAAATCATTGCCTGCGTAGACAAAGGTACAAAGCATTAGCGCTGTATTAAATCGTACAATGTTATTTTTGCTGTCATAAAAACAAAGTATGACAGTTTGCTGTGTAAACAGTCAATAGAAATGATGTAATATGTTAGCTTTAAAATGAGATAAGAAACTAAAAATTAACAAATGCTATATTTTAAAGCTTATAAAAACAATTTAAAAGCATCATTAGTGTAGAAAAGAAAAAAAAATGTTTGATTTGCTCACCAAAACACCCTATGCAGGAGACAAAAGAAAACAGGCTACTTGCTTATTCCTATGTAAATGGTGGGTAGTCGGGAGTGGTATTAAATACTTTGCTCGAAAAGTAAACCACAAAATGATGGAGAAACACTGAGTAACATTTCTGATCACTGAGAAGTAGGCTTACAAAGTGGAGTGAGAGGCTGCTCGCTCGCTTCCCTTGAGAACTGTGGGAAGGTGAGCCACTCTTGTTCATGGTCTCAGGCTGCAGTAGGATGGGGAGCAGATGGGGAAGCTGGATGCCCCACCATTTCCGGTTCAGCCTGGGGACAAAGCTCAGCTTTTCTGAGCACTGCTGACTTGATGACTCTCACTCGCTGTTGGTATTTATTCATTTACTCTAGCTGACACGCACCCATGCAAAAGCAGACTATATGTGACTATATCTGTCTCTGGGTTGGCAATACAATACTACTGAAGTCATTTTCCTATATGTGAAACTGTACTAAAGTTACTTATTTATTCATATTTCTCTCATATATCACATCTGCACTGCAGTTTTCTCTCCCTCCATTCCTCCCAGTCCCTCGCCTCCCTCCTTCTCTCCCAGATCCACGCCTCCTCCACTTCCTTCAGAAAAGAGCAGGCCTCTCAGGGATAGCCATTGAACATGGCATAACAAGATACAACAAGACTAGGCCCACGCCCCCATGTCAGGGCTGGATGAGGCAGCCCAGTGGAAGGGAGAAGGTCCCGAGAGCAGATGAAACAGTCAGAGACACCCATTGCCGTTAGGAGTCCCACAAGAGCACCAAGCTACACAACCGTGATGTACATGCAGAAGTCCTACTGCAGGCCCATGCAGGCTCTATGACGGTCGCCTCAGTGAGCCCCTATGAGCACTGCTTAGTTGAGTCTGTGAGCTATATTCTCCTGGTGACTTCAATACCTCTGGTTTCAACAAACCTTCCTCTTCCTCGGGGTTCCCCTAGCTCTGCCCTAGACCCATAAAGTGTGGGTCTCTGCATCTAAAGGGATTATTTCTGCGACTCATTTAATTATTTTAACAGTTTCTTGTTTTGTTTTCTGTTTTGTGTTAGAGACAGGGTCTCTCTGTGTAGCCCTGGCTGTCCTGGAACTCACTCTGTAGACCAGGCTGGCCTCAAACTCAGAAATCCATCTGCCTCTGCCTCCCAGAGTGCTGGGATTACAGGTGTACGCCACCACCGCCCGGCTATTTGAACAGTGTCTTGTGAGTTAAACTATTTCTGAATGGTATATGTGTCAATGTTATGAAATGCTGAGCAGGGAGAGGAATGACCTAAGTTAGGGCACCTGTCTTACACACAAAAGCCTGTGGTGGATTCTGGGTATGCTCCTCAGTCGCTCACCAATTTAGTTTTGGAAACAGTGTCTCTGAACCTGGAACTCTCCAAATTCACCTAGAGTAGCTGGCCAGAAAACCCAGGAATCCTCCTTCTCTGCTTCCCTAGCAGGGGATTACAACTGCAAGCTTTAATGTGGGTGCTGCTAGAGATCTGATCTTAGTTCCCAACTGAGCTCTTCCCCAGCTCTGGGTGTTTCAAGAATTACCCTAACACATCAGTACTTATGAGTATGGGTTTCCCCTGCATGCACAGATGTGTGCACCACAGGCATGTCTGCTGCCATGGATGCCCTGGAACTGGAATTACAGACCGTTGTGAGCTGCCTCGTGGGTGCTGGGAAGTGAACCCAGGTCCCCTGCATGAACAGCGAGTGCTCTTACCCAGTGAGCCATTTCTCCAGCCCCCTAATTCAATCTTTAAACTCATGGTTTTACTTTCACTTTCCTGTTCAAATCTTTTAATGGCAACATATTGACTAATGATTAACATTTTCTCCCAAGTCCAGAACACAAAATACTGCACTAGGTCACACCACATTCCTTCCTTCCCTAGTAGCCTTCCTGCTTCCATGTTCTTTTTTGTTTAGTAAATATTTTAATATAAGCTATGTGCTAGGCCTAGAAACACAGCATTTAAAAAACAACCCCCCCCCCCAGGCTCCTGCTTTTCCTTGTGGAACTGTTTTGTAGGTGGTAGATACTTTTGGGGGAGGGGCCTATGTAGCAGAAAGAAGTTGCTAGGGGTGAAGATTCTGCCTGGTTTTTCTATTACCTGCCTGCCATATGTTGACAGCTGCCTCACACTACTGGTCCCATAGACAGGGCTACCTAACTACCACACCAAGCCCTCTAGAGTAGGCTAAATGCTCTAAAATGATGTTCTGCCCAGCATTCTGTCACAGCAATAAGAAAAGTCATGCAGGAAGTTGGTCCCAAGACAACATGGGAGGGGGGGTGACCATGTGGAAGGCTTTGGAAATCACTCCTGGAAGAACCTTACATATGGGGGAGGAGTCCCCAGAAAGAGAAGAAGAAAGAGGTGAAGAGGGGCGCATGTGCGGAGTGGCTCTGCCAGCCCTGCATTCTAAGGGCCAGTGTGCATAGGATGACTACAGAAGTTTGGAAAACGTCCTTAAGGATGCTTAATTCTTAGGTCAGTTAAATTGTTCTGAAAATAGTGTTATGGAAATGTAAATGGTAAATTATCTTTAAAATAAAACAAATAAAACTGCCCCCTCAAAACAAAAATTACACAAATGAAGCTAATACTGCCCGTCCACTGCTATCTGCTACTATAGGACTTTGGGCTCTTTTGACAGAATTATATCTGTAAAGAACAGATGAAGCTGTGTTTATAGCTCTCAGAATGATCTGTTAACATGAATATCCAAAATACATGGATGTTAAAAGTATTTTATCTACTTGGCTGTAGCATTTGATCCTGATTGAACCCAGTTGCCCCTCCAAGGTCAGCACCGAGGAGAAGCAGCACTTGGGCCAGCTTGAGGCCTAAGGTCCCGGGCAAGCTCACCTCCTACAGCTCTAGTTTTTCTTCTGAAAAGGTTGTATTCACATATGTTGTAGGATTGCTGTAGAATTAAAAATAACAAATAATATGCAAGGCACAGAAGCACCTCAATGGTCGCTTTTACTGTCAGTCCCAAAAACAAGCCCGGTTCCTTTAGCAAAGTCTGCAGACAACACAAAGAATGAAAGGCACTGATCACTGAATAAGATTTGCACTTCTTACTTAGAACTTATAATTGACACTTATGTACACGTGGAAGAATGTTTACATAAAGAGAAGACATGGATTGGAAGCTGATAATTCAGTGCATTTTGTCTATTTTTTGTCTACAGAGACTTATCACTGCACTTGGTTTATGACAATGGCTCAATAAGTCACTGAATACATTTTAAACAAGATAAAATTACTGAGGGATAAAAAAGAAAAGACTCAAAATTTGGTAAGCCAGAAGAAAGTCTGAAAATCCAAGGTAATGTTCTCTGCCTTCACATGAAGACAAAAACTCAACAAGGATGGAACATGAAGAAAACAGGAGAAAAAAATGTAATTTTCCTTTTGAGGGGGTAATTTTATTTGGTTTATTTTAAATGGTCATTGCCAATGAAGGGTGTATGACATCAGAGACAGCCAAGTAGGGGAGATGTTCCAAGAGGGGCCCAGTATTTGTGTGCATGTGCATACATTAAAACTGTATAGTAGAAAATGTTAAAAGTGCAAAAATTCAGGCTAAGAAATAGCAGAAGAAATAATCAGGTGATTTTCTAAAATTTTCTAAAGAAACTTGTTTTAGCCAAGTTAAATCAGTCTGCTTTCAGTCAGACCAGCTAAAGGTTCATTATGGTGAACCTTCATTTTCATTCTTTAATGGAAGCTAACTTTGTCAGGGAATGGTGGCACGCACATCTAATCCCAGGTTTTGTAGGGAGAAGCAGCGAGGTCAGGAGTTGAAGGTCATTCCTCAACTACGAAGCAAGTTCCTGGGGAATTCTGAAGGCACTCCACACACACACAGACACACACATACACACAGACACACAGACATGCACACACACAAATCTAAAAATAATTAGATAAAATTAACCCAGGAACAGTACAGAAAAAGAAAGCCATATCATTCAGTATGACTGATGACCATTCAAAAACGATAGCTTCAAACTCAGAAAGAACAAAAAGCAGAAAAGAAATCATAGTGAATTAGAGTCTGGCTCAAATCTGTAAGTTTCATGTTCAGCTAGAGAGGGTATCTCTCATGAATCTTTTAAAAGTCACCCAATATGCAAATCAGGAAAATTATTTAAAGAGAGGCCTCTGCTGGCACTGAAGCCTTCACCAGTAGGTAAACAGGTTACTTAAAAGATTATGCAGCAGCCAGAAGTTCTTAGCTTATCACTAGGATTTATTCTGAAATCTACATTCTCTCCATCACTTTGCAGAATTTTTAGGAACAGAAGATAAAAAGTACATTTTATTTTTACTTCTTTTTATGAAACATTCAACACACACATAAAAGTGGAGAGAAAAATATGTGAAAAACAGCTTTAGGAAATACTATCTTTTTGCCTCAATTTTAAAAATAAAATATCACATATAAGTGAAGCCTGCCAGGCCCCATTTCCTTCTCTCCCACCCCAGAGGCAACATTGTTATGAATTTGGTAATTATCCTTACGTACATTATTATTCATCAGTCTAGAATAGCCATATAGAACACTGAATCATTCTGTTTTATAAGTTTGCGTGAATGTTATTAAACTATCTCATACTATAATTTCATTTTGCTCAATTTATCCTTCTCAAATTGAAGAAAGTCACACAAATATAGTTTAGACTTCTATATAGCGTTCTACCCTAAAATATGTTTTTATTTGCCTGATTTAAGCTGATGTGTGTGTGTGTGTGTGTGTGTGTGTGTGTGTGTTGTAACAGGGAGAGAACACAGGGTATCCCATTTGTTTAGCAAGCACTCTACCACTGAGTTGTGTTTACAGCCCGTTATTTAAATTATTACCTAGGGTCTCATTTGGTTGTTCAGCATGTATTGAGCTGGTGGTTCCCCTGCCTCAGTCACTAGACTAGTTGAAATTACAGGCAGCCCTGGGTATATAAACCAGCTAAAGGTTCTGTATTCATCTCTTTCATAGTGTCTCTATGTCTCTGTCTCTGTCTCTCTGTCTCTCTCTGTCTCTCTCTGTGTCTCTCTCTCTCTCTCTCTCTCTCTCTCTCTCTCTCTCTCTCTCTCTCTCTCTCTCTCTCTCTTTGGAGGGAACACAAAAAAATTTCCATAGGAAATTTTGAGCCAGGACAGAAAACCAAGGCAGATTCCTGAAGTCAGACACTGAGGCAGGGGCTATGAAGGAGCACTGCCTCCTGGCCTGCGCAGCCTGCTTCCTCATATACCCCAGGTCCATATTACCCACAATAGCTGGACCCTCCCATATCAGTCACTGACTAAGAAGATGCCCTACAGACTTGCTTGCAGGTTAATCTATGGAAGCTTTTTCTCAGATAAGATTCTTCTAAGATATGTCTAAGTTTACTTCAAACTGACCAAAACCAGACACAGGCTTAGGGAGAAACATGTCTCTTTCTCATATTAGCTATTGGCAATAATACTGAGGTGCATGATAAGATACCTTGAGCATGATGAAAAACATCTACTTGTTTAAACATTTAATTCATCAACTATACATTTAAAAATATCATATTTGCTTTCATATATAGTATGTTTAATATATGTTGAATTCTATCACTATTTCTCCTGTGCTTCCTTATTGCTAAACTTGAAAGAGCAACAGATACTTGCTACTCATTCTTTCTTACTACTGAAAATGATGCTATTATACACACTGTGTGTGGTTCCATACACAAATGGACTGGTTTCCTGTGTATAAAGGACTCACTTAAAGGACTAACTCTTAGTTATTGCCATGTTGTTCTGTATCACAGTCTATTAACTTCTACAAGAAGAAGCAAATGAGAGTTCCCTATTGCTCCACATATCAAATCAAATACAGCATCTAAAAACGTGAGCCTCGGACCAGCAACACAGCTCAGTGGGTAAAGGTGCTTTCCAACAAGCCTGATGACCCAAGTTTCATCCTCTGAAGCCACTTGGTGAAAGGAAGACCTGACCCCCACAAGTTTTCCTCTGAACTCCATAGTCATACTGTGGCACATACACACAAGCCTGCACACACACACACATACACACACACACACAAGCCTGCACACACACACACACACAGAGGCACATACACACACAGAGGCGTGAGCACACACACATACACACAAGCTCGTGTGTGTACACACACACATACACACAGGCACGCGTACACACACACATAGGCAGACAGACACACACAGGCACATACACATACACACAAGCCCGCACGTGCATACACACATACAGGCACACGCACGTGCGTGTGCACACACACACATACACACACACACACACACATACACAGGCACGAGTGCACATATACACAGGCATGAATGCACAGACAGGCACACACACAGGCACACATACACACATACACACAGGCATGTGCACATACACACACACAGGCACAAATAGGTGCACACACATACACAAAGGCGCAAGCACACACACAGGCGCACACAGGCACACACACATATACACACCATACATAAAAAACAAAAGTAAAAAAATATCTCTTGAAAGAAACAGTAGCATTGGTTTTAATTGCTTAAACATTTAAGCAATTAAATGTTAACATTTGTTAACACTTTCTAGTTCTGACATTTGTACATAGATGAATTATGAATGCTAATAGCATTAAAACACTTAGGAAGATAAACATGTCACTGGGAAACATGGACATTCTTGCATACATACTTCTTCGTTGGGGTAAGCTATAACCTTACATGTTTGTATTAAGAGAGTCTTCTAATCTAAAAAACTGCTTTTGAAAGTAGTCATATCATATATCCCTAATTTTGAAAGCAGTGGTACCCTAATTTTTCATTTTTTTAAATCTCCATATACTACAGACAATTCTTTTAGATAGCAAAAATATCTATGAACAGTAGATTAAGATTTTAAAAAGAAATAATTATATGCAATAAATATATCATAATAATTTAGACTATTTACAATGAGAGAAATGAACAAAATGCCCTTAACTATTAAAATTCAACTGTTGATATTAGCATAATTATCCTGACAAGGCGTGTATGAGGTAGAATATAAAAGGTAAGAAATTATGTGATCTAACTCTTTTCCTGTATTCCTGGAAACTGTGAGTTTTGGTACAAAAAAAATAAGAAATATAGAAGTAATGTAGGACCATCTTCACTCCTGCAACTGAGAGGGCTATTATAGCCAGAAATGCAGGGAACACCCGAGTGTAAGATCACTTTGGATTCCATACACCAGGGCACTACCTGCACCCAGGAGCTGGGCAGTGAAACAGCACTCTGTGCCAGCGGAGACCCAGTCACCTAGGGGTGCTAAGACAGGCTTGTAGGCATACAGGAGGGACAAGCACCAGCCAGAAACAGCAGGACCAACTAACACCAGAGATAACCAAATCTGTGTCACAAAATGCAAACACAGGAACATTACTAACATAAATCAAGGCAACATGGCACCATCTGAACCCAATTCACCCACAACAGCAAGTCCTGGATACCACAACACAACAAAAAGCAAGATTTGGATTCAAAATCACAGTTCATGATGCTGATAGAGGGCTTCAAGAAGGACATAAATAACTCCCTTAAAGACATACAGGAGAACACAGGTAAACAGGGAGAAGCCCTTAAAGAATTACAGGAAAACACAACAAAATGGGTAAAGGAATTGAACAAAACCATCCAGGATCTAAAAATGGAGGTAGAAACAATAAAGAAATCACAAAGGAAAACAACTCTAGACATAGAAAACTTAGGAAAGAAGTCAGGAGTCATGGATCCAAGCATCAACAACAGGATACAAGAGACAGAGAATCTCAGATGCAGAAGATACCATAGAAAGCAATGGCTCAACAGTCAAATAAAATGCAAAATGCAAAAAGCTCCTGACCCAAAACATCCAGGAAATTTAGGACAAAATGAGAAGACCAAACCTAAGGATTATAGATATAGAAGAGAGTGAAGATTTCCAACTTAAAGGGCCAGTAAATGTCTTCAACAAAATTATAAAAAACAAAACAAAACAAAACTTCCCTAACCTAAAGAAAGAGATGTCCATGAACATACAAGAAGCATACAGAACTCCAAATAGATTTAACCAGAAAAGAAATTCCTCCCATCACATAATAATTGAAATGCCAAATGCACTAAACAAAGAAAGAATATTAAAAGCAGTAAGGGAAAACGGTCAAGTACCATATAAAGGTAGACATATCAGAATTACACTGGACTTCTCACCTGAGACTATAAAAGCCAGAAAAGCCTTGGCTGATGTCATGCAGACCCTAAGGAAACACATATGCCAACCCAGACTACTATATTCAGCAAATCTCCCAGTTACTATAGATGGAGAAACCAAGGTATTTCATGACAAACAAATTTAGACAATATCTTTCCACAACTCCAGCCCTTCAAAGGATGATGAATGGAAAACACCAACAAAAAGAAGGAAACTACATACTAGAAAATGCAAGAAATTAATCTTCTTTCAGCAAACCCAAAAGATAACCAAGCAGACATAAAAATTACATCAAAAATAACAGAAAGCAACAATCACTATTCCTTAGTATCTCTTAACATCAATGGACTCAATTCCCCAATAAAAAGACATAGACTAACAGACTGGATATGTAAACAGGACCCAACATTTCGCTGCATTCAGGAAATGTATCTCAGTGTCAAAGACAAACAGTACCTCAGAGAAAAAGGTTGGAAAACAATTTTCCAAGCAAATGGTCCCAGGAAACAAGCTGGAGGATCCATTCTAATATCCAATAAAATAGACTTTCAACCAAAGTCACTTTATACTCATCAAAGGAAAAATCTACCAAGAAGAACTCTCAATTCTGAAATCTATGGTCCAAATACAAGGTAACCCTCATTCGTAAAAGAAACTTTACTAAAGCTTAAAGCACACATCACACCCACACAATAACTGTGGATGGCTTCAACACCCCACTCTCATCAATGGACAAATCAGGGAAACACAAGCTAAACAGAGACACAGTGAAACAAACAGAAGTTTTGGACCAAATGGATTTAATAGATATCTAAAGAATATTTCATCATAAATCAAAAAGATATGCTTTCTGCTCAGCACCTGTACTGGCTAGTTTTGTGCATCAACTTGACACAGGTTGGAGTTATCACTGAGAAAGGAGCTCCAGTTGGGGAAGTGCATCCATGAGATCCAGCTGTGGGGCATTTTCCCACTTAGTGATCAAATGGGAAGGGCCCCTTGTGGGTGGTGCCATCTCTGGTCTGGTATTCTTGGGTTCTATAAGAGAGCAGGCTCAGCAAGCCAGGGGAAGCAGTCCAGTAAGAAACATCCCTCCATGTCCTCTGCATCAGCTCCTGCTTCCTGACCTGCTTGAGTTCTGGTCCTGACTTCCTTTGGTGATGAACAGCTATGAGGAAGGTATAAGATGAATAAACCTTTTCCTCCACAACTTGATTCTTGGTCATTATGATTGTGCAGGAATAGAAATCCTGAATAAGACAGCACCTCATGGTACCTTTTCTAAAACTGACTATATAATTGGTCACAAAACAGAACTCAACAGACATAAGAAGATCGAATTAATCCCATACCTCTTATCAGATCACTATGGAGTAAGGTTGGTCTTAAATAGTGACAAAAACAACAAAAAAAACCCCACATACACATGGAAGCTGAACAATGTTCTACTCAATGATACCTTGTAAGGAAAGAAATCAAAGACTTTTTAGAATTTAATGACAATGAAGGTTCAACATACCCAAATTTAAGGGACACAATGTAAGCAGTGCTAAGAGTAAAACTCATAGCTCTGGGTGCCTCCAAAAAGAAAATGGAGAGAGCATACACTAGCAGCTTGACAGCACACCTGAAATAGAACAGAAAGAAGATAATATGCCCAAGAGGAGTAGAAGACAGGAAATCATCAAACTCAGGGCTGAAATCAACCAAGTAGAAAGAGAAAGAACTATAAAAGGAATCAACAAAAGCAGGAGCTGGTTCTTTGAGAAAATCAACAAGATAGATAAACTCTTAGCCAGACTAACCTGAGGGCACAGAGACAGTATCCAAATTAACAAAATCAGAAATGAAAAGGGAGCTATAACAACAGAAACTGAGGAAATTCAAAAAATCATCAGATCCTACTACAAAAGCCTATACTCAACACAACTGGAAAATCTGGATGAAATGGACAATTTCCTAGACAGACACCAATACCAAAATTAAATCAGTATCAGATAGACCAACTAAACAGTCCCATTACCCCTAAAGAAATAGAGTCATTGAAAGTCTCCCAACCAAAAAAAGCACAGGACCAGATGGTTTTGCTGCAGAATTCTATCAGACCTTTAATGAAAACCTAACACCAAAACTCTTCAAACTATTCTGCAAAATAGAAATGGAAGGAACACTACCCAACTTGTTCTATGAAGCCTTTGCTGATACCAAAACAACACCAAGAACCAACAAAGAAAGAGAACTTCAGAAAAATTTCCCTTATGAATATCAATGCAAAAATACTCAATAAAATTCTTGCCAACCGATTCCAAGAACACATAAAAATGACTATTCACCACAATCAAGTAGGCTTCATCCCAGGGATGCAGAGATGATTCAATATATGGAAATCCATCAATGTAATCCAATACATAAACAAACTCAAAGAAAAAAACACATGGTCATTTCATTAGATGCTGAAAAAACATTTGACAAAATTCAGCATCCTTTTATGTTAAAAGTCTGGGAAAGAACAGGAATTGAAGGCCCATACCTAAACATAGTAAAATCTTAATATTTAGCAAACCAGTAGCCAACATCAAACTAAATGGAGAGAAACTTGAAACAATCCCAATCAAATCAGGGACTACACAAGGCTGCCCTCTCTTTCCATATTTATTCAATACAGTACTTGAAGTTCTAGCTAGAGCAATTAGACAACAAAAGGACATCAAAGGGATACAAATTGGAAAGGAAGAAGTCAAATTATCACTATTTGCAGATGATATGATAGTATACTTAAGCGAACCTAAGAACTCCACCAGAGAACTCTACAGCTGATTAACAATTTCAGCAAAGTGACTGGTTATAAAATCAACTCAAGAAAATCAGTAGCCTTCCTATACTCAAAGGATAAGCAGGCTAAGAAAGAAATTAGAGAAATAACACCTTTCACAATAGCCATAAACAATATGATGTATTTTGGTGTGACTCTAACCAAACAAGTGAAAGATCTGTATGACAAGAACTTCGGGTCTCTGAAAGAGGAAATTGAAGAGGAACTCAGAAAATGAAAAAAATCTTCCATGCTCATGGATTGGCAGGATTAATATAGTGAAAATGGCCATCTTGCCAAAAGCAATATACAGATTCAGTGCAATCCCCATCAAAATACCAACTCAGTTCTTTATACAGTTAGAAAGAGCAATTCTCAAATTCATGTGGAATAACAAAAAACCCAGGATAGAGAAAACTATTCTCAACAGTAAAAGAACTTCTGGGGGAGTCAGTATCCCGGACCTCAAACAGTACTACAGAGCAATAGTGTTAAAAACTGCATGGTATTGGTACAGTGACAGGCAGGTGGATCAATGGAATAGGACTGAAGACCCAGAAATGAACCACATACCTATGGTCACTTCATCTTTGACAAAGGAGCTAAAACCATCCAGTGGAAAAAAGATAATCTTTTCAACAAATGGTGCTGGTTCAACAGGCGGCTAGCATGCAGAAGAATGCAAATCAATACATTCTTATCTCTTTGTACTAAGCTCAAGTCCAAGTGGATCAAGAACCTCCACATAAAACCAGACACACTGAAACTTATAGAAAAGAAACTGAGGAAGAGCCTTGAGCATTTGGGCACAGGTGAAGATTTCCTGAACAGAACACCAATAGCTTATGCTCTAAGATCAAGAATTGACAAATGGGACCTCATAAAATTACAAAGTTTCTGTAAGGCAAAGGACACTGTCAATAGGACAAACAGCAACCAACAAATGGGGAAAAGATCTTTACCAACCCTACATCCAACAGAGGGCTAATATCTAATATATATATGTATATATATTATATGTATGTATGTGTATATATATATATTATATGTATGTATGTATGTGTATATATATATATTATATGTATGTATGTATGTACATACATATGTGTGTGTGTGTGTATACACACAAAGAACTCAGAAAGAAGTTAGACTCCAGAGAGCCAAATAACCCTTTTAAAAATGGGGTATAGAGCCAAGCAAAGAATTTTCACCTGAGGAATATCGAATGGCTGAGAAGCATCTAAAGAAATGTTCAACATCCTTAGTCATCAGGGAAATGCAAATCAAAACCCTGAGATTTCACCTCACACCAGTCAGAATGGCTAAGATCAAAAAACTTAGGAGACAGCAGGTGCTGATGAAGATGTGGAGAAAGAGGAATACTCCTCTACTGCTTGTGGGATTGCAAGCTGTACAACCACTCTGGAAATTAGTTTGGCGGTTCCTCAGAAAACTGGGCATAATACTACCAGAGAACCCTGTTATACCACTCCTGGGAGTATACCGGGAGGATTCTCCAGCATGTAATAAGGACACATACTCTACTATGTTCATTGCAGCCCTATTTATAATAGCCAGAAGCTGGAGAGAACCCAGATGTCTGTCCTCAGTGGAGGAATGGATACAGAAAATGTGGTACATTTACACAATGGAATGCTATTCAGCTATTAAAACCAATGAATTCATGAAATTCTTCAACAAATGGATGGAACTGGAGAATATCATCCTGAGTGAGGAAACTCAATGAACACACATGGTATGCACTCACTGATAAGTGGATATTAGCCCAGAAGCTTGGAATATCCAAGACACAATTCACATATCAAGTGATGACCAAGAAGAAGGATGAACAAAGTATGGATACTCTGGTCCTTCTTAGAAGGGGGAACAAAATACCCATAGGAGGAGATACAGAGACAAAGTGTGGAGCAGAGATGGAGGGAAAGACCATCCAGAGACTACCCCACCTACTGATCCATCCCATATACAGTTACAAAACCCAGACACTATTATCGATGCCCACAAGTGCTTGCTGACTGGAGCTGGATATAGCTGTCACCTGGGAGGCTCTGCTAGCGCATGACAAATACAGAGGGGGACACTCTCAGCCAGCCATTGAACTGAACACAGGGTCCCCAATGGGGGAGCTAGAGAAAGGACCCAAGGAGCTGAAGGGGTTTGCAGCACCATAGGAGGAATAATGATATGAGCCACCCAGTAAACCCAGATCTCCCAGGGACAAAAACATCAACCAGATAATACACATGGTGTTACTGATGGCTCCAGATGCATAGGCAGCAGAGGATGACCTTTGTTGGACATCAAAGGGAGGAGAGGTCCCTGGTCCTAGAAAGGCTTGATGCAGCAGTGTATGGGAATACCAGGACAGGGAAGCTGGAGGCGTTGATTGGGGAACAGGGGAGTGGAGGTGGTTTATGGGGCTTTCGGGGTAGGGTGGGGGACCAGGAAAGAGGAAATCATTTGAAATGTAAATAAAGAATATATCTAATATAAAAAAGATAAAAAGGTAAAAAAAAAACGTTAAAAAGAATTAAAAAGGGGATCAATATAATATCCCCTGACACCTATCGATGCCCTAAAACCTATGTGACTCACGAGACAAAATGGAATAAAATATAAATAACACATGGTAGAGACTTATCAAAATTGACTGCTGTATCTCTAATTCACAAAGCAACGTTGTTACTGACATCTGCCGCATATGCTAAATGCTGAACAGACACTTCCACCATATCTCAGTTGATGTGTTACATAATTCACTCCCATGGGCATTTAAATCTCAGTGGGTGCATGTCATGAGCCGCAGAGTAAGTCACTGAGATCCAGTTACTCAATTGAATGATATCTGTAACTTCTTGTTTCTCAGATTTTCTTAAGAATTTGGTTATAAATCATGTACTTGCCATTTTCTTGCTCATTTTACAGAAAAGAAAATTTTCAATAAAAAATTTTTACTTCAAAAAAAAAGAAGTAATCTAGAAGAATTACTCTTAAGAACTCTGTAGTATTGAGCAAGTACTATCAATATGGACATATTGTGACTATGTATACAAATACAAATACTGCTACTAAAGAAATTTAGACAATGACCAATTCAGAAACAACAAGCTAATGTCCCTCATATCATGAATTAGACTCAAAAATATCATTCTACTTAAAAAAAAAAAAGTAGTGTCTTGGAAAAATGGCTGCTTCCAGCCTAGGACAGGAAATCTATGTGATGGGTGTGACCCACCCATACAGCAAACAGCAGGGAAGCTACCAAGATTGTTGAGATCATAACAAGAGAAAGAAATTTGAAGATGCTTTTGCTAGGAAAAAATGGGGTAACCTAATCTTCTAAATGATACAGTTATAATTTATGAACATAAAATAGAATATTAGAATCTATGAATAATGCTATTCTAAAAATTAAAAACCAAACACCTTCATTATAGATCATTTATTATCTCAACAAATTGTAAGAAAATAGACATTTATTCAGCTTATTATATATGACTGAAAGAGTCGTTATTTCAAAAGAGTCCAAATAATAAATAAAAATGAAATTATCTAATTTTAAAATTATCATTTATAAATGATTTCATGAACCTTGGAACTGAACATCAATAGCTAATATCAAAAAAACAGAAACAGCTAAGAAAGCAAATGAACCTGAAATGACATGCCTGATGCTAAAAGAACA